>NW_005187407.1:5798934-5800584 GCF_000239375.1 Pundamilia nyererei | reverse complement strand
TGTGCACTGATAATACACCATTGTTTCCATTCAGGCAATAAAGTGGCAACGATCGATAAGAGACTCCTTGTCTTTTTTAAAAACACAACACAACGCAGAGTCGAGGAGTCTGTTTGGGCCGAACTGTTGCAGCGGGATGAAGCAGAAACCGGTTACACCAGTTATCCGGCACAACTGGTTGGGAAAGAAAAAGGAAAGAATAATACACGGAAAATAGTCTTCTAAGAAGTTTTGGCACCAAACTGGAAGTGCAATTGAAGCCAAAAAATGTTGGTAGCACACCTTACTTTGTGAAGCATGAATGCTGACAATGTGTTATTCATGTTCCAAATGATACAACTCAACACCAAAATATTAGCATTTCACAATGTAACTTAAACATCTCATTCGAGATGACTGTCTGATTGTTTCATTATAGTGATTTAATTATCAATTGATACAACTGCTCAATTACATAATGAAAAAGACCAAAGTCTGAAAAATATTTAATATGCAACTTACAAATAGATTACACAAACATGATACGCTTTCTTGGTCCCCTTCCTGGTCTACACGCGTGGTTACTCAGTGAGGGCAAAAGGTAAAAGTGAAAAGGTGTCTGTGTTCTCCCACTAAATAATGTCCACAGTTTACACCAGAGCAAGATATAGGGAAGCACCTCAACACAGTTCACACATTATTCCTCAATGGCTGAAGGGAAACCCGCAGCCGAGGTCCGGCAAAGACACGCTGTGAAATGGAGCTACAGATCAAAAATAACTTATGTGGTGTCTACAAACATCCTGAGTGAAAAAAGATCAGTGCATCATGGAAAGCCCCCACTGAATCATAACTAAGGAAGGATTCACGGTCACCTGATCTAGCCCAGTGCCCATAGCCACTAAATGTTCTGTCAAAAAGAAAGGTTTTACACCTAATCTTAAAAGTAGAGAGTCTGAGTCCCAAATCTAAACTAGGAGCTGGTTTCACAGAACCTGTGCCTGAGTGCTGAAGGCTCTGCCTCCCATTGTACTACTATCCTAGGAACCACAAGTAAACCAGCAGTCTGACAGCAAAGTGCTCTACTGGGATCTTACAGTGCTATGAGGTTACTGAGATAAGATGGGGCCTGATTATCCAAGATCTTGTATGTATGCATGAGGAGAAGAACTTTGAATTTGATTCTGGATTTAAAAGGAAGCCAACAAAGAGAATCCAGCATGGGAGAAATAATATTAGAGATCTGGAAGAAAACATTTGTTTAATATACACATTGACGGACATATCCTGGTCAAAACTGACTCCAAGATTCCTCACAGTGTTACTAGAGACCAAAATAATCCCATCAAGAATAAACATCAGGTTATAAACCACATGGCTAAGTACAATAGATAGTTGTATCTGAATTTAGAAGCAGGAAATTAGAGGTCATACAGGTTTTTACGTCTTTAAGAGATTCCTGCAGTTTAATGAGTCATTGTGTGTTATTTGGTTCATGGATAGATAAGTTAAATGACACTTTGTGTGGAGAAACAATGCGATGAGAACAAATGAGAAGAAGCAGACACTTTATAAGTCAAAACATCACCCCTGCATTATCAGAACAGTTTGAACTTTTGCTCTATTTCAGATAAAGTGTACTAAATCTGAATCACTGATTTGTGTCATGTC
>NW_005187407.1:5796981-5798012 GCF_000239375.1 Pundamilia nyererei | reverse complement strand
GCAGCACACCTTACTCTTTGAAGTATTCATGAAGTATTCATGTTCCAAATGATACAGCTTAGCATCAAATTATTACCATTTCTCAACCTAACTTACACATGCATTTGAGATGACTGTTTGATTGTTTTATTACAGTCTTCACACAAACTTCATTATCTGCCCATTTACTCACCTGCTTCTTGCTGCTCTGTCCTCCCCTTCTTCTTTGCACTGACGGTCATGCACAAACACATTTAACTTCAAGATAACATAGTAATATAATCTGATCAGATTATGATGATAATATACGATATAATATATGAGCAGGTTGGGCATTCATATTTGATATCAGTATAGCAAACTGCTTAGTTATGTGAAATCATCATAGATGAATATGAGGAAAACAGAAGCTAAACTCCCTTTACAATTTTAGTCGTAGAAAATAGTTTTCTACAGCCATTGCTCTGTCCCTTTCTCTCCCTCTCTTTCCTCTTCTGTCAGTCTTTGTGCTGTCTCCCAAAAGTTAAATGTAACACTGAAACTGAATTTAAGCCCATGTAAATTTACACCAATATTCAGACTGAATACAGGCTGCTACTGAACAGAGATAAGTAACACCCTTTGACTCGCTATAACCTGGACCTGGAGCTGTATTGTAAACAAGAAATGAAGCCCAGAATAGGAATAGAAATCTTTTACAAGTAAAATAATAAAGCACATCAGCTCCTTTACTGGTAACTCGCGATACACAAGCAGACTAGTGACTCAGAAAGCTGAAATTAGCTAATAATCTTTAGCGACATAGGCAACCTTAGCTAATGTTTTCGATGTGATGAGAACAAATGAGAAAAAGCAGAAACTTTAGTAATCAAAACATCACCCCTGCATTATCAGAACAGTTTGAACTTTTGCTCTATTTCAGATAAAGTGTACTAAATCTGAATCACTGATTTGTGTCATGTCAGAAAGAATGAAGTAGTGCTGGCACAGCCTTCCAACATCTCTCTAGCTCTCACTTATATGTTAAAGCTAGTTACCAGCTACGAGCAAAA
>NW_005187407.1:5781150-5787303 GCF_000239375.1 Pundamilia nyererei | reverse complement strand
TGAAGAGAGGAGGAGGCTCTTTGTCTTTGCTGGCTCCTTTGTGATGGCATCTTTACACTGTTCCTGCAGTAACGTCAAGGCTGGTCCAAACCTCTTCTCCCTCTCCCCCTTGAGCCACTGATGGTTGAGTGTAGCTACATGTTGGAATAGGTTCTTTGTAAAGGCAGTCTTAAATTTCACCATGTAGTCTGGGTCATCATTGGAGACCTCCATGGTGTGATGCAGGTGGCAGTAAGCAGGTAAAACCACTGAACATGAGACATATGTCTCACCTCCAAGAAGCTCAGTCACAAACCTGCAGTAGACAGTTAAAGAAAAGAATTATTAATCTACACAATAACTTTCAACTATAGAGCTTTTAGAAGAAACAGTAACAATAAGTTAAAAATTGTTTTATTTACCTGAATGGCTTAAGGACAGTCGCCAGCTTTTCCGGCTCTGATGGAGTAGAAACCAACAAAAAGTGGATAAATTACATTAAGGATTTGCTAATTTCACTAGACTTTGAGCTGTATGAGAGCAAATGGATACAACTAGTCTCATGCAGTGTTGGGTAAGTTACTTTAAATTAGTAACTTAGTTACATTACTAGTTACTTCTATCAAAAGTAACTCAGTTACTTCAAGTTACTCGTTACTTTCAAAGTAACTAGTTACTAGGGAAAGTAACTTTGGTTTTTACTCAGAATTCTCCTGTTAATGTGTTGCTTCCGTAACTGGATACCCAGCAAGATTTCCAGTCTTCTAGCTTGTTTACTTGCCACAAGTGCACTGTGCCACCTACCAATAGAAAGGAAAAAATAATGTGCATATTTCCACGAGAGAAATCCCACGCCTGGACCGTCGTTGACCGCTGCCATGATTCTAGCCTACGTCACAGCGTCACGTGCGCTTTTTACATCCAACATGAAAACTGCAGCCGTGGTCCTTTGATTGTACTCAGAAATTCTGCCTTCTGAATAGGAAGATGTAGGCAACACCAGACTGCAGATGAGCTACATACAGGGCTGGACTGGGACAAAAAAATCGGCCCAGGCATTTTGACTAGAGCCCGGCCCACCATTATAGGAAAAATCATAAAGCCTTTGAATGAAAACAAACGCTGTTGTGACAGTGATGTACACTGTCTTGATGGTATATATGCATCAATCTATCAATTGTTTGTTGAAAGATTCAGATAATTATTTTTTAAAAGCTAGACATTTTAAATGCGAATAAGAAAGAAAAGTATTTCTTTGTGCCCCCCTCTCATTGTTAATGCCCTACATGGCCCCCTGGCAAACACTTTGCTAGACACGCCCCTGCACAGTTTCCAGCTGTCAGCTACGTAAGAAAAGGATCCTGGTGTTATTTGTCTCTCAGAAACAGTTCATAACTTCCCTTCAACTCATTCATGTCACCTAAAAGGTAAACCTGTTTCTCCATCACCTGTTCAGCTCTGATGATTCAGTAAGGACATCTCCTGGTTTCATCTTCTTGTTTCCCTCTCACCACGTATCCAAACCGACATCATGACCAGCAGCTTTACAGCTGTGGCTCCAGCAAACATCAGCTGATACTAGAAATTAATATTACATAAATTCTAACAACAGCTGATCAAGCTTAAATATGTTGTTTAGCGCGACATCCGCTGGTTTCTACTTTCTGGTGCAAAGTGGGTGATAAACAAACAAGAGAGACGATCAGCTGATCATTGATCAGTTTCATGATTGAAGTAGAAACAGGAGAGGGAGGGGCCAAAAAGGGTGTAGTTTGTGTGTGTGAGCACCCGTGTGTACACCTGTGAGCATGAGCGCGCTTGTATTTAAAAGGTTCCTTCATGTAATGATCTGCTAGAGGGTGTGGGGGGGCCACTGCCCCGTCCTCCAGGGCTTGAAGCAGGTATGGAGGAGAGCAAACCTCCAGACATCCAGAGGCCCCTCAGAACACAAGAGACCAATGAAGACCAACAGAGGGGCAGCCGCGCCACTATCCCAGAAAGAGCTGAGGAGAGCCCCAGATGAGGGGTCACTCAGCAGCTGTGGAGCAGAAGCCAGGGGGCTTCCTGGCATTCCTTTTCACCTTAATATGAAACGCGTAATATTTTCTCTAAATGCGGGACGATTCCGTTTTTTAGAGGACGGTTGGCAACTAACTATTTAACCTTATGAATAAAATAAAGTTCAGCATCAGTAACATCATAGCATCCACCCAGCTGTATAGAAACTCCGTTATGCTAGCTAGTACCCAGTATGAAAAAGCCAGCATAACGAAAATAAACTCCACCTAAACTTGGTTTATATCTGACCCAGATAGACTGCAGGTCATAACTTCTTACCTGAAGTTCAGTTCACCTGACACTCGGAGCGGATGGGTGAGAGAAAAAGAAGTTAATTCGGCTTTGGTGTTGTGCGCATGCGCCGCGTGTGTGCAGAAACATTGGGTAGGATGTTTTTTGAGGTAGGATGGATTCCCAGAACACCCGGCCCCGCCTCGGGTCTTTCGTCTTGCCTCCCCTTTCTCTCATCCACCTGCTGGTCTCCACCACTTGCTAATGTTACTGAATCTGTGGAAGCTCCGCGATAGCCACCACACGAAGTAACGAATAACGAGCCTATCTAAATCCCAGTAACGATTAATGGGTTCCTGATTTTGGCATAATAACTAGTTACCGTGCTCGTTACCACAATAATAATGTAGTTACTGTAACGCGTTACTTAATAACGCGTTAGTCCCTACACTGGTCTCATGACATAGCAAAACAGAATGGCTTTGGAGATGCTATTGACAAAAAGAGGGGGAGTGTATTCAATTTTTGAGAGAACTTGTTGTGCATTCATTACAAATAACACTGCCCCTGTATGCCCCTTGTACAATCCCATGTCTGAGAACTTTAACAGGTAATAGCTCCCCAAAAATTAAGCCAAAATTTCTCTATCGCCCCCTGGTGTCTGGCTGCAGTACAGGTCACAAACCCCACCTCCTCCATTGTTAGTCGATGGGTCTGGGGTCACACTAAAATAACCAAACCTGAAAAACAACTGAACCCACACAATGTAGGTCAGGAGGAAATAATGAGGCCATTTCTCAAAGTTTAAAATTTTACTGTTTCTGTGACACAAAATAAACTTTTACAATATTTTCAGGCAAGAATGTAGATTTGTAAACTTCAAACATCTGCTCAAGTTATCAATATATTACTATTCGCTAAGATAATCTGATATTTTCGGAGATGTCTGTTACCCCACAAGCTTGATAGTTCAAGGCTCTCTATAGCTGGTGAGAACGCCTGACTCCCTGCACACTGTTTTCCAACCCGCCGCGGGCGCGTCCTTATTGTCTGATGTAAAAATGTGTTGTTCTCATTTTAACAGCTTACTCTGAATTAAATCCAACATTAAAAACATTTTAATCCAGGAGGAAGTTTTTCACTGGGAGCAGAAACAGCATGTTGGTACATGGAGATACTGAAATGATCAAATTATGTTTTGAATATTTGTTCTCTTCCAAACACCAGCTGTCTTTTGTAACTTTTGAGTGTCTGCTACTTTTTGACCAATCATGTTAGTATTCTGTTTAACCACACGCGATAAAAGTGTTCACTGCTTGGGTGCGGCAGCCTTTATCTCTCGGAGCCATGTGGAGAGGCCGAGGTCCGTGGTGCAATGTAAAACTAATTTGAAATTCTGTTTGATAATAAATTTTGAAAACGTATAACTTGAACATATTAATCTTCGCTCTCAAAAACAGAACACAACAGCATCCATAATCTTTTAGGAGATAAAGTTTGGGTTTCAGTCATGTAGTGACGGCAGTTAACTGTGTGAAGCTTATTAGACACAATGAAACAGAACGTATGTAAAAGTAAATTTTGTCAAAGTGCTTAAAATACTTGTTTAAAAATTATCCTTTATCTTTAAAAAAAAATCAGCTTATTACATAACGTGTAATTTTAGATCATGTGTAATTTCCATTGCAAATATTAATCACAGTCAAATTAAAGGGGGGGTGGTAGTAAAAACTCTGGGGCTGACGTCGTCAAGTGCCATTTCAATTGTAAAATGATGGTGCTGTGATCTCCAGAAGTCCAGACTCCTGTGTGAACTTGCAAAAGCAAGGATCACCAAGAATGCGTACTTGAGTACTGAGAATGAAAAAACAGAATAATTTATCTGCCACAACTGTTTGGGGAAGAAACCGAAAAAGGAGTTAAACCCACACAATGTAGGTAATGGGGAAAATATGTTATGCAATGTTCCAACTAGTGTGATCTGTATGAGTCAAGTATACACTTTAGGGCTGCCACGAACAATTATTTTGATAGTTGACTAGTCACCGATTATTTTTGCGATTAGTCAACTAATCAGATCATCATCCATTGGACGTAAAACTACAGCTTATTGCGCCAGCATGCATCTGCTCTTATATAACTATCATTAGCTTACAGCTTGAAGTGTTTAAGGTAGGTGCTAACTGAAAATAAAGACAAGATGATAGTTTATTAAACTTTTAATTACATTTGCAGATTGTCTCAGTGGAGTTTAATAAACTCAGCCGTCTGCTCCTTGCTATCTAAAATATAACAGGAGTAAATTCTCGAGCATCTCACACTTCTGTTTAATCAGTTCTGCTTGACGTTTATTCAGCTGTGTAAAAACTATAACTTTAATCTCAGCCAAACTGATTTACTCAGGAACAAATAAAACAATGAAAAAAGACAAACAACATTTTTAAGTTATCTAAGTGACTTATATATCATGTTTAACCTGAGTAGCGAAAGACGGATTTGCCGGCAGTCCGGTGTTCTCACGGGTTCTAGTGAGCCTTGCCCCCGGTTAGCTATCGAGCTGCTGGGTAACAGACGTCTCCGAAAACGTCAGAGCACTTTTGGAAATATGTGATGTCTTGATAAACTGAGCAGATATTTGAGGTTTACACAGCTACATTCACCTGAAAATATGTTAAGTTCATTTTGTGACTCAGAAATAGTAATAAGAGCAATATTAAAACTAAGTAGCTGCCACCATTGTTGGAGAACTGGAATTGGCTGGGCCGCGCTATGAATCCTGGGATAGGTTGGGCCACAAAGGATGCACTCGACTTATCCTTCAAATCTGGGGAAATGCAGAACGCATTTTTCGGCCGCGTTTGGGAGTCTTCAAATTTGAACAGGCTTCGCCATGTTGCTGTAATATAATGTAACTGCTTCTTCTTCTTTGGGGTTTAATGGCAGCTGGCATCCTTGTACATGCAGTGCTGCCATCTTCTGTTTCAGTCCATTATTACGCTCTTAAATCCTACTACTTATTCCGCGTCTTTCTTACAAAGCTTCAAACGATGCGTCGACTATTAAATTAGTCGTTGCTGATTTTGATAGTCGACGTAATCATGACTAGTTGACTAATCGTGGCAGTCCTACTACACTTAGTACACTTAGTGCCTGGAAGTACTCCCAGGTTGCAAAAAAATATTAGCTGCTTATTACAGTACACACGTTCATATTTGTTCTTCTGAGAAGCCTGTAGAAGAAAAAGTGTTTATGTGTGACAGTTTTAAGGCAAAGGGATTGACAAAATGTAATAAACAGGTCGCTGGGGACTTCCTCCTTCGAGCACTTGCATGAAACCTTGTATTTGATGTTTTTGCGCCCTTGGAAGAATGAATACTCCAGCTGTTGACTGTTGCTCGTTTTTAAAAAAATATTTATTCTGACAGTAGGTCCAGAGGATAGACTGATAATGAAAAAACAGACTTAGGGAGGGCCAGTTATCTGCCACAACTGGTTGGGGAAGAAACCAAAAAAGTACTAAAACTACTCAGGAAGAAAATACTATTGTACTAAAAGTCTTTATTCAGTGCTTTAATGTAATGTTATAACTACTAAAGGTTTAATGCAATCAGGCATGCAGAGACATTTACTGGTGGGTGTGGGGATCCAAAGGCAGTCTGTCAGGAAGTATTTTTCTGTATCATCATTGGCTGTTTCTGTGTAATACTATGTGAGGCATAGAGGAGTGAAAGTTCCTTATCTATAGTTGAGCTTCAACTTGAGGAGGAGGAACTGTTCAACTGAAAACTTACCAACCTCCACTGGTGCATTAGTTGTATTTGTTGGAAGGAGTAGGTGAAGAAGGTAAGATTTTTCTAACTGGAGATATATATATATATATATATA
>NW_005187407.1:5777481-5781105 GCF_000239375.1 Pundamilia nyererei | reverse complement strand
AAAAAAAAATTCTTTTTTTAAAAAGAAATTTTCAAAAAAGCTAAATAACCAAGCTCTTTGTCATTGTTGACAAAAAACAGACAACAGTGATTATTATACTTTTATTGTGTTGCACACTGACCACTTAGAAAAATTTTAGTGATTTACTGATTATCAACATTTAGTTAATTGTACTCTTACTCTCATGTACCTAAAGAAAAAAAAAGACTAATAGGTTTTTATTTGCTTTCCACAATGGTTCGATTTATGCATTCCTGATGAATATTTGTGTTCATGTTTGCATATCTAACTTTTTAGGTGTGAATTGTGTTACCCACCAGTCAGAATGAAGAAGCCTGTTCTCCTCTCTGCAGCCCTGCTGCTGCTGGTTTGTGTTTGGCAGTCAGCTCGAAGTAAGCTTCAGTGTAGCTAAATTTAAAAAAGAAAAATAAATTTGAAAATGTCCTTAAATAGTCACTTAGGCCTGACCAGTCGCCTTTATTGTTTTTCATCTTTGCATACAGGTAATGATAACACTTACTTCAAAGTGGTGGTTAACACGCCACCCTTTAGCATTAAGAACTACAACACTTTTACTGCTCCTAATGGAAGCCTCTTCGGTGGACTGATAAGACTGAAAATGTCAGACCAAGGCTTTGAGTAAGACCATCTAATCAGCTATTTCTTTTCTAGAGGAAGCTATACAGTCTCTCTTGTTCTCTCAATGTGTAATTCTAATTGAGACCCTGTGTTTCTGGGTGTGGATTTTTGATTGTCAGATGACCAATTGTTTTCTCCTATTTGTTGACATTTAGTCAAGATGAAACAGCTTTGCTGACCTTTACAAACAATTCTTCACACTTTCATCTGATCATCGTAAACTACAGAAACCTGCATGTATTTAGAGGACAGTCAAAAACCACATCACATCTTTAGCTTCAACAAAATGCCTTCCTTTCATTGATGTTTCATAAGTCTTTATGAGTTCTCAAGAGTGTCGGTGCTCTTGTACTTTTGCAATTACAATAACCTTCTTTTGAGCTTCGCAGTTATTTCAAAAACTGTGCATAATTTTGTCCATGTCATACCCTGTGTTTACAGCTTTGAATACAAAGTAAATGATGACTATGGACCATTCCTCATCAGTGTGAATGGCTTGGCAGGAAATTCATCACACTACTGGCAACTGCTGAGTGGTATAACCTCACTTGATGTTGGTGAGTGAACCATTCTTTCGATGTGTTAGATAAGCTGAGGTCAGACATTTGATGCACGCAGTCCGGCTTGTCCCATTATAATATTCTCTGAATTTTTTTTTTTAACAGGTATAGGATGTTACCTTCCAAAGGCAAATGAAGTCATCACCCTTAAATACACCTCAACACAACAGGATCATCTGAAATCTCATTCTGACTTATAGTCAACCAACATGCTTTGGTTTTTGACAGGTTTAAGTTAATACTTAGTTTTTGGGTAATTTTTCTGTTTGGAAGCTTTTCATGACAAAATGTGTCTAATCATAAGTTGGTAGCCTATCACTGTCTTAGTTTCTTTGACTGGGTTTGTGTTAGACTTAATCAATTAAGATTACAGCTTTTATCTACACGTCTGCCACAGTGTAGCAACCTGAAGTAACAGAAAACTCCATTGGTTACAAGAGTAATCAGTAAAACATTTTAAAGTTTAAAGACATGCAAGATTTGCATATTAGTCAACTGAAGTTCTTGAACTGTTTTTTTAATTTACTGCCCTTATGGCAACTTTTATTGTGTTTGAGAGTAATTAGTAGTTTCTCGACTTGCCCCTGTGTGCTATAATTTTACATTCAAATTCCATTGTTTGAGAGGTACTTATATACTGACAAGGGATATCAGTTTCAGTGTAAAAAGATTGTTTGGTTATACAGTAGACTCTCCAAAGGCTGCTGGCCAGGAAAAACAGCCAATAAGGGCAGCTTAGCTTTAAAATGGCTTCTGCATTCTGTGAATCCAGTTATCAACAGCTTGGGAGCCAGGAGGTTTCTGAGATTGACTGGGAAGCTGACCTCCTCTTGGACACCAGCAAGTCTCTAAGATCAGCTGTGAAATTACAACTATTTTTGAGCTTTTGGGGGCTCCTATGGGGTTGTGAGCAGAATAAGAAGAAATAAATTGCTTAATAATTTTTGTATTAGTGCATTACTGTTGAATAACTGTTTAATAAAAGCCTCCACTAACCACTCTGGTTTGGTGAGGAAAGGAAAAAGAAAACAGTAAAATATGGTGCTATTTCTCGCATTATGTCACAACAAAGTAAAAAAAACAACAACTGGAGAATGGGATGTATGGTGAGCAAATCCCCATAAGTCTTTATCTGTCAAAACCTTAACACTTATTTTTTTTAAAGTTCCTATTTACTCCGGTGAATACTTTATGCTCTGTTTTTTTTCCTGGCTTGCTCTCTATCTGCTTGCACTGCAATTATTCTTATTACCTCATAATGCTTTGCAAGACAACTATAGTGTCATCACTCCCCTCTGCTGGATAAAATTGGTACTGCACATATTAAACATTAAAACTGGCTTGAATAGCAGTGGATAACTTTGAGAGGGTTACATTCTCTTCCTCTTAAGCCGCATGCATGTGGAACTTTACACTGTTTCAGTGTCCTGGGGATAAGTTGATCTACACTACGTACACTGTCATGGGTCAAGGCTAAGGTGAAAGCTTGGTCTAACCCAGACAGAATGGAGTGCATGACTCTCACTAAAGCGGACCTTCCCAAAGTGTGGGGCTCAGTTCAACTTCAGTTGACTAATATGCAAATGAAAAGGGGGGAAAAAAACAAAATGCTTGGACACTGCTAGCACAGGGCGCCCACAGAAACGCAAAGCAGGAGATGAAGCATAGCTGAATATGTTTCCAAACCAACTTCATTCTAAGCCAAAGACTAGAAAATATGGTGAAGCATATCTTCCCTTTGGTTTCACCTGCACAAGTGCCGAGGTAGGTCTCCCTGCAGAATTGGTTTTCCCTGCTGTTCAAATCACAGACAAACAGTATCCCACAGTTGTTTATGTTTTTAAACACATTTTGCACAGAGAGGCATTTTTTGAAAAATGTATTGATAGCAATGTTGAATATTATTACACATGAAAAAAAAACGACTTGTAAAATAATCACACCAGGACGCATCTGTCTTTCTAAATGGAAGGACAGTAACTGCGTGTGTATATGCAAGTGTGTAAAACCTGAAGATAGTCAGATTAACAGTATTTCGTCTCTATCTGCCATTCTGCAGTTCATCTCATGTAAAAAAATAACGTGCATGACGTGAAAAAGGCGCATACCTTTGACGTTGCGACCAACTCTGTATTCATCGTCCACATGTAAATGAAAAAAAGGAGTTTAAAAAATCTCCGTTTTCGGTGATTCAAAACGGCGTTTACGTGTGAACGAAATAGCTGCGTTTTCAAAAATACCGTGTAGGTGTGGACTTAGCGTAAAAGAGTTAGTAGTTTATTTTATTACTACATATAATTTATTGCAGATTACTTGTATTTGCTTAATTGTTTATTAAATGTTTGAGGTGTGAAATAAAGCGCAATGGAGCAAAATATGGGCGTGTGTGGTTGGAGGATGTGTGCGTGCGTGTGCATGGGGGGGG
>NW_005187407.1:5775431-5777461 GCF_000239375.1 Pundamilia nyererei | reverse complement strand
CGAGATCTCGCAAAACAAACTCGGGATCTGGCAAAACTATCTCGGGATCTCGCAAAACAAACTCGGGATCTCGCAAAAGTTTTGCGTCTTAATTGTTTTTTTCTCCCATGTCCCCTGCGGGGCTCTGTATAATTGTGTAAATTTGATGTCCCCTCAAAATAACTCAACACACAGCCATTAATGTGCTGACAACAAAAGCGAGTAAACCTCTGAGGGGAAATGTCCAAACTGTGCCCAACTAGCCCTTTCCCTTCCCGTTGTCATGTGATTCGCTAGTGTTACAAAGTCACGGGTTTTAATAGGGGGGAGGTTAAACTGTTAAACTTGGTGTTATTGCTCTCACACTCTCATGCTGGTCACTAGAAGTTTAACATGGCACCTCATGGCAAATAATTCTGTGAGGATCTGAAAAAAATAATTATTGTTCTACATAAAGATGGCCTAGACTATGTGGCTAAGACCACTGAAAACTACTACTGCAACTGAAAACAGATAAGTAACACCCTTTGACTCGCTATAACCTGGAGCTGTTCTGTGAACAAGAAATGCAGCTCAGAATAGGAATAGAAATCTTTAACAAGTAAAATAATAAAGTACATCAGCTCCTTTACTGGTAACTCGCGATACACAAGCAGAGTAGTGACTCAGAAAGCTAAAATTAGCTAATAGTAGGCTACCTGAGCTAATGTTTTTGATGCTATTTAGAGAACAAATTTCTAAATTTGTAAGTCAAAAACATCAACCCTGCATTATCAGAACATTTTGAACTTTTGCTATATTTCAGTTAAAGTGTGCATTAAATCTGCATCACTGATTTGTGCCATGTCAGTAAGAATAAAGCAGGCCGGGCGCAGTACAGGAGCAGGAAATGATACTGTACTATAGAGAGAGCCAATTTCAAGTTAAAGTCAAACAGGAAGGAAAAATACACTAAAAATTCTTCTAAGACATTTCGGTACCAAACTACAAATAAGGTTAAACCCACACAATGTCCTTTCTGTCAGCAGCACACCTTACCTTTGTGAAGCATGAATGCTATGAATGGTAACAACAACGTGGTATTCATTTTCCAAATGATACAGCTCCACATCATAGTATTACCATTTCTCAACATAGCTTACATATTGCATTTGAGACTGTTTGATTTTTTCATTACAGTGATTTAACTACCAAGCAATAAAAGTGCTCAATTATGTAAAGAAGAAGGCTGAAGTCTGACAAATCACTTAGGTGTCAAATTCGCGGGTCGAATTCGAACCTGCAATTAAACGATTAAATGCAGAAAAAATGCCAAATGTAGCAAATGTTATACGAATTAAAAGTCCTCCTATGCAATTTAATATACATGGTCACCTTTTGTCATTCGAAAACATCCATGGTTAGTCAACACAGATTTAAGCTTCTCTTTTTTTTGATTGCACAAGTAAAGGGCTTGGTTATTTTTCTGTATCATCATTGGTTGTTTCTGTATAATGCTATGTGTGGCGCAGAGGTATAAAAGTTCCTAATCTGTAGTTCAGCTTCAACTTGAGGAGGAGGAACTGTTCAACTGAAAAGTTACAACCTCCACGGCTGCATTCTTACACATTTATTGAAAACAGAACTTGAAAAAGGTAAGAATATCTTTAAATATCATTGATAATAAATAAAAGCAGTTTACCTTTGATCTACTAACATACTAAAGTGATTTCCATGTCTCCTTTTTTTTCAAAGGCACAGTAACCTTTAATATTTAAATGTAACCAGTCTAAGGTTTCAGATTTCTAACATGCAGTCTTTATATTAGAAATAAAAGGCAGCACCCAAAGCGGTCAACATTAAAATAGTTTACTTGAATTAAAATGTTTATTTTACTGCTCTGTGCGGTTCTGTTACATTTTTCATGTTTTTTACAGATTTTTGTCACCATTTTATCATCTGCTAACGTCTCTGGTTAGAGTAGGCTACACTCACAGGGATAACATGACACATGAAATCCTGGGCATTCAGAGTCTGAAGCAGAAAGCCTGACTTAACAGGGAAAGTTGATG
>NW_005187407.1:5756619-5762148 GCF_000239375.1 Pundamilia nyererei | reverse complement strand
CCAAGATATCCACCCCAGCCCGACACCTCTCACCAGGGGCAACTCCAGACTGAGACCGAGTCCAGCCCCTCTCCAGGAGACTGGTTCCAGAGCCCTGGCCATGCGTTGAGGTGAGCCCGACTATATCTAGCCGGTACCTCTCAATCTCACGCACTAGCTCAGGCTCCTTCCCCACCAGAGAGGTGGCATTCCATGTACCAATTGCCAGTCTTGGTAGCCGGGGATCAGTCCGCCAGGGCCTCCACTCCTGGCCGCTGCCCGACTCACACTGCACCCGACCCCTACGGTGCCTCCTGCGGGTGATGGGCCTGCAGGAAGATGGGCCTATGTCCCTTTTCCAGGCTGTGCCCGGCCGTGCACTATGGACTAAGTCCTGGCCACCAGACGCTCGCCTTCGGGCACCCTCCCCGGGCCTGGCTCCAGGGCGGGGCCCCGGTAACCCTATCCCGAGCAGGGTGAACTGTTCCCTCGATGGTCTTTTCATAGGGGTCTTCTGAATTGCTCTTTGTCTGGTCCCTCATCCAGGACCAATTTGCCATGGGAGCAGGGGCGGATCTAGAAAGGTGGCATGGGGTGGCAAGTGCCACCCTAAATTGATCCCTTGCCACCCCAAGTGCCACCCCAGTTTTGCATATGACAGTGTTGTTTAATAAAACAAGATAGCATTAACAGATTGAGCGTAGTTACAGTCAACAGTGAATATAAATGCTAAAACTGAATATATTGCATAGTGTTCCCCCCTCCACCATTAACAAATGGTTCAGCCCAAAGCAGGACTGGCTTTTTTCTTGTTTTCAGTAGCAAGCGATGCTTATGATTGTGCCAGAGCACATTTTTAACAACACCATGGGAATTTCGGATTTTACACAGGTGGTTGGATGTTACACTCTGGAAATGAAAGGAAGGTGAGTGTTATTAACCCTCTGTGGTCCACCTGCACGCTGCACCACCAAATCACGTGACTATTTTAAGCTGACATAGCAACAAGCTGCAGCCACGCTGAGTCTCTATTTCAGCCCACTTTGAAAGTTCGGACTGCAAAGTTTTTAAATTTTAATTACAGGCCAGTAAATCCAGAGTTATGATATATATATAAGCCATGCTTTTTTCGAAATACTGTCATCACGTGTGTGTGTGTGTGTGTTTAGCGTTTTCTCACGAAAGCGCGAAAACAGTAAAGAAAGGAAAAAAGCCACCTCTTTCCTATCGGTGGAAAAATGTACCATGTCGACCAATTTTTTTTTTAAAAAGTCAACAAGTGGGATTTGGTTGTTTAGGAAGAGAGGAAAGTTTTGGTAGTGACGGTAACGGCAGCGAGACAGAGCGAGCGAGTGAGACAGAGAGAGAGTTTTTAGATGTGGGAGATTTGTGACGTTTAGCGTGGAGTGTTGTCTTGTGTAGTTGTTCTGTTGTGTAGTCGTGTCAGTGAGGGCACTAATGAATGTCACAGAGGCACATTTGCAATGTAAACACTGTCACTAAGTAGAAAACCAGCAGAGTGATACACCTCCTGTTGTCAGGCCTGCAGGTTTATCCCTGTGATGCTCTCCTCTGTCTTTTGGTGGACAAACTTTTTTTTTTACTGGCACACATCATTTGTGGGGCATCTTATTGCGAAACTTGATGGTTCTCTCATTTTAGTTTTAGTAATATTTTTAAATGGTTGTATAAAATGAAAAAACAGCAGGTGTATTGGCTGCATTTTTAGATAAATAGTTGTATATGTTTACAAAATGTACAATTTATCTTTGCATTTCAGATCAGTAATACTAATGCAGTATGTCAGTGAAAAAACAACTAAATTCAGTTGAGCTGAAAAGAATGATACCAAACAAGGCAAGGGGAAAAAAACAAAAAAACAAAAACAATTTGAGGGTGAACTACAATAGCTCCAGATAAAACCTGGCGCTTTTCCTCAACATTTTGCCGCAACGTTTCAAAGAACCAGAAAGTAAATAAACGGCAGATGGAATTGGCGCACGTCAAATCGTCTTACGTTTCATGCATGTGCAGTACAGGAATGTCGCGTTTTCAGTGTGGATGAAAACGACTGAAAGCGATAGTGTGGACACGGAGCGATTTTAGACAAAAAAACCAAAACAAAAAACATTTTTCAAATTTATCCGTATTAGTGTAGACATAGCCTCTGTTAGCAGCACACCTTGACTTTGTGAAGCACGAATGGGAACAGTGTGTTATTCATGTTCCAAATGATATAACTCTACATTAAACATTCCCATTTCAAAATGCAATTCACTCATTTCATTTGAGATGACTGCTTGATTGCAGTGATCTAACTATCAATTGATAAAACTGTTCAATTATATCTATATATCTATATCTATATATATCTCATCAGGCCAGGACTTTGCAGTCTTCTGCAGACTTTTGCAGTCTTCTCGTGTTTTATGAGTGCACCAAATTGATTGTCGGCACATCTCATGATTCACAATCAAGTCCCTGCGATGACGTTTGCATTTCTGGACAACAGAGAAAGATTGATTAAGTACATTTTTGAGGATGTCTGTGATATATTAATACAGTAGTCTCGATCATATTCAAGAAATGATTATTGATTTATGTGTGTTTGTGGTATCTAAATAAAATTGTCATAACGACCACGACATTCGGATTCAAAATGTTCTAGCAATTTCTGATTGATGCACAACCTCAGTCTCCCATAAAGCTTTACAGGGAACTGTATTTGCAGTTCAGTCAGAGATGAAGGCACTGCTCACTTTTTCACGGCACTTGATTTAACTAAGGGCTATTGGCAGATTCCCCTGTCTGCAGAGTCCAAGGAAAAAACAGCCTTCTCCATCCCGTACAAATTGTACTAATTTGTCACACTTGTCACACGGCTTGTTTGGGGCCCCCGCCACTTTCCAGAGCCTCATGGACCGGTCAAGGGGGGCACTGGCCACCCACCAAATTTGCTGGCACCCCCCCAGTGGCCCTCCCTGGCAAGGCTGTCCTATGTTGGTAATAATTTCTTCTGCTCAGCTCTGCTGAGAAACATTACAGCAGTGGTTGGGACTTCCAATCAATCAACTAAAATTGATTACAATGGATTTTAAAAACTTATTTGATTTTCATATGTACCTATTTTCAGTGATACCAACTTGTAGGAAATTAACTAGGCATATAATTCCTTTCTTTTTCTCTTGTTTTCTAAATCTTTCGAGTAATCTGTATTTGACAACAGCATAATAAAAGTGGAAATTCTGTTTTTGGTGTATAATCTGGAGTTTCCCCTGCGGGTACTCCAGAGAACCACAACTGACTAGTAGTAAATCAACAGACTTACTGACTGACTGACTGGTAGCAAAGTAGTACATCCAGTTTGTTCACTGTTGCTGGGAGCTTGCCTTGGAAGCCTAAATAGACACTGAGTAGCCTACACAGGTTGTCGCTTGTGGAATGGCTTCACATCTCAGTGGATTCTTTGGAGTGGAGATCTATTAGGACGAAAGGAGATGTTTGTAAGAAGCCTGCCAGCAGAGAAATGTAGCACCTCGCTGTAAAGAGCAGTGAGAATGTGACAGATCCTGAGGCTCGGGCCAGCACGCAGACAGATATATTGGGGGAAGTGTATCGATCTATTGACAGACATAAGAGGAAATGAAATTGCGCTTACTGTGGACTGAAAACACACACTGGAAGTTAAAAAGTTCACTTTACCCATTACTTGTCATCATGTTTTGAACCAACCTTTTCTTGCTCCATCCCCAGTTACACATGCTTACCTCATTTCCCATCAAACTGCCTGTTTCCCTGTAAATGTGCAAGGCCAGGGTCACAGAGTAACAGTTATAAAAATATGCAAAGTAGCACAGTGAAATGTAACGCAGCACTTACCTGAATAACAAGATTCAGTTTAGTTAAGGATGAAATTTAAAAACAGCCACATCTCCTGATGGGAAAGCCTGCAGTTCTTTAATGTAGTTGTGGGTTTGACCTCCTGGATGACCTCCTTGTAGTAATTTTGGTAGGCCCGTAACTCCTGGGAAGGTTTACCACTGTTCCGAGTTTTCTCAGTTTGTGTTGAATGGCTTTCACTGTGGTTCACTGAAGTCCTAAAGCATTAGAAATGGGTTTGTAACCCTTTGCAGACTGATAACTGTCAGTGACTTTGTTTCTTAGGTGTTTCTTTGGATCTTGGTATGTTGTGTTGCTTTTTGATATCTCTTACCCTGCTTCCCTTTTAGATGGGTGAGTGTGTTTCGTAAACTAAACTCACCTTTCCAAAAAAATGTGGTTAATCACAGTTAAGTTGTGATTTAACAAGAGGGGCAATTACTTTTTCACACAAGGTAAGTAGGTTTGGATAAGCTTTCCATTAATTAAATCATAATTTAAAAACTGCATTTTGTATTTACTCAGGTTGTCTTTGTCTAATATTAAAAATTGTTTGATGATCTGAAATATTACAGTGTGACAAACCTGTGCAAAACACTAGGAAATCAGGAAGGGGGCAAACATCTTTTCACATCACTGTATGTGGAAATCTAATTGTAGCTCAATCTGCACTCAAAACATACACACGGGGAGTTAAAAAGGTCGCTTTGCCCATTAACTGTCATCATGTTTTGAAGCAAGCTTTTCTTGCTCCACCCTCACTTACAAAACATCTAATAATGTTGGCCTCATTTCCCATCAAACTGCCTGTTTCTTTGTAAATGTGCAAGGCCAGGTCACGGTGTAACAGTTATAAAAATATACAAGAAGACATATTCTCCTCTAACAGGCTGGTGTACTCCTCACAGTATGCCTTTCTCTTCAACAACTGATAACAAACTGCAGTTTACAGTAGGAAACATAGTGATTATTTCCACCGCAGGCTGGCTGTGAACTGCCTCCTTCTCTGCCAAGCAGCTGAGACAGGACTGGGACGGGAAAAAAAAATCAACCCTGGCATTTTTTGTGCAGGTGACTCATGATCACTCAATATATGTACAGCGGGTAAAATAAGTATTGAACAGCTCACAAATTTTCTAAGTAAATAGGTTTTAAATAGGTTAAAGGTGCTGTTGACATGAAATTCTCACCAGATGTTGGTAACAACTGCTCCAATCCACACATGCATAGAAATCAAACCATAAATTATGTGTAATAATGAGAAATGACACAGTAAAAAAGTATTGAACACATGAAGAAAAGGAGGTGCAAAAGGCATGGAAAGTCATGACAACAGCTTGAACCTATCAGTAATTGGAAGCAATCCTGCCACCTAGTGCAAATTAATATCAGATGGTTCAGTCCCAACTGAAGTCCTACACACAAGATGTCTTATTACCAATGAACTCCAATTGTAAAAATGTTGAGGACCTTTCGGCTATTCTTCATTCTACTTGCACTTATATCTTGGACTCTATTGCACCATTCAGAACTGTGCACGCTAAGCATTCATCAGAACCGTGGTTGAACGATTATACCCGCTCGCTCCCTCAGACGTGACTTCAGACACGCTGAAAGGAGATGGAAAAAGGACAGATTGTATGTTTCCCTACAGATCTTAAGGACTCGTCT
>NW_005187407.1:5752983-5754833 GCF_000239375.1 Pundamilia nyererei | reverse complement strand
TTTTGGATTTATCTAAATTAATTAGTATTGCTTCAATTCCTTTATTTTATTGTTTCTATTGTTATTATTGTATTACATTGTTGTTTTTAATTTTATTGTTATTGTTAAGCACTTTGTGCAGCATAGACTGTTGGAAATGTGCTATATAAATAAATTTGACCTTGACCTTGACCTTGACCAAGGTGTTACACAAGTACATCTTATGATGGATAAAATCAATGAGCTCACACAGGACCAGCAAAACATACTGATGGCACTGGTTACAAAAGAATTTCTAATTTTCACCATAAACTGGTCACAAACAGGTGCTCCCCGCATGATTTCAGACAGAGGACTAATAAGAATTATCAGAACAGTTGTCCAAGAGCCAAAGACCACTCCTGGAGAGCTGCAGAAAGACCTGGAAAACAAGTATTTACTCAAATGCCATGGCCTGTATGCACGCTCAAGACGCCATTGCTGAAGAAAAAAGCATGTTGAAGCACATTCAAAGTTTGCTGAAAAACATTTAGACAAGCCTGTGAAATACTGGGAGAATATAGTCGGGTCAGATGAGAAAATTAAACTCTTTGGATGCCATAATACACACAGTGTTTGGAGGTCAAAAGGTGCTGCATATCACTCCAAAAATTCCATACTAAGTGATGTTTAGAGGTGGGAAGATCACGGTATTGAGCTGTTTTTCAACATATAACCCGGCACGCTTCATGTAACTGCTTCATTCAGTTACATGAAGCATCACTGATGAATGGAAAAATGTACAGAAACATTCTTGATTAAAAAGAATCTGCTGCCATCTACCAGGATGATGAAGATGAAACAAGAGTGGATGTTTCAGTAACACAACAATCCCAAACACACTGCCAAGGAAACTCTCAATTGGTTTCAGAGAAAGAAAATAAAGATGCCAGAATGGCCCAGCCAATCACTTGAAACCAATTGAAAATCTGTGGAAAGGACAATAGAAGGGGAGCACAGGACCTTCAGGATTTAAGGACTGTTTGTGTTAAAGAATGGGCCAAAATCACATCTGTGCAATGCATATGACTAGCTTCTCACCAGTGTCATTTCTCATTATTACACATAATTTATGGACATCTATGGTTTGACTTCTTTGCATGTTTGGAGTGGACAGGTTGTCACTGACATCTGGTGAGAATTTCGTGTCAACAGCAACTTTAGAAACATATTTCCCTTTAAAATTGGTGACTTGTTCAATACTTATTTTACTCACTGTGTGTGTATATTGTGTATATATTTAATTTTAAAAATCACGTCGGTACAGTTGCTGGGTTAGGGGATCTTAGTTGCACGGACGGTAATACCGCATGCAACAATTAAAACTAGCAGTGCATCATGGTCAAAGTAGCCCTTCATTTTACCTGAATCCTTGCATCTCTCCCTTCCTGATTAATTTCAGCTTCCTCTTCTTCGCTCTGTTGTTGGCACTGCTCCCTCTCCTGCACTTCTCCACAGCTAATGTCCAATGTGCCAGATTACCAGTCCAGGCCTGGGAGGAGACCTGTGTGGTGTGTCTCTGCCTCCCAGCCCTGCCTCTTTACAGCCATGCCATTCAGTGCGCCACGGGACTCAAGCGAGCACGAAAAGTGGCACGAGCACTCCGTCTGCTGACCAGTTCATTTCTGTGGTCAGGCTTACATGTAGTACTGTCATTTTTCAATCCAGAACCAGCTTGAGTGCGTCTAAAGATACAAAAATTCACACCATGCTCACTGAAACTGTCACGGTCCTGGGTCTGTGACCCAGTGTTTTGATTGTGTATTATTGTTTATTAGTCTGTTTTCTTCTTGGTTCGTGTTTACTAGTATTTCTGTTTTATTTATTACAAA
>NW_005187407.1:5750797-5752218 GCF_000239375.1 Pundamilia nyererei | reverse complement strand
CACAAAAAAATATTTTCTCATGTTCAACTAAACTATATTTAGATTTGCTAATTTGCAGAAGAAAATAAACATCAGTTTGACTGCTGTCATGGGTTAATTGCATTTTCTTCATTCTTATACTTATTTAAAATTTCTTTTTTGAGTTTTATTTTAAACTGGTTTATATCACTACTGACCTTTATTTCTTCTTCAAACTCATTCCAGAATTTAACTCCCGCTATTGAAATAGACATCCTTTTCAATGTTGTTCTTACTCTTTGTAATTTTAAAGGTTGACGTCATATTATTAAAAACAATGTTATAAATGATTTGCAAGTCACTGAGTGAAATAAGTGTTTGATCTTCAAGCACATAACATAGTACAGAGGTTCCCAAAGTGGGGGGCACCATTGCTGGAGGGGGTTAATTAAAAAACAAAACAAATAATGTTTGGATGCTGCTAGCATAATAAAAACACAAAGCAGAGGATGAAGCATTGCCAAATATGCTTCCAAACCAACTTCCTTCCAAGCCAAAGACCAGAAAATATGATGAAGCATATCTTGCCTTTGGCCTTACCGGCAAAATGGTGCTGCCAAGGTTGGTCTCCCCGACAGAATTTGTTTCCCCTGCATCAGGAGCATGCGCTGGACTGTCCAAATCACAGACAAACAGTATCCTGCATTCTTGATTTTTACTTCACAAACACTTCTCATAATGATATTTTGGCAATGTTAGCTCTTTATACAGTAAAGTTACAGTGTGATACAAATAATATCAGGCTGATCCTGCCACAATTTGTTTTCCCAGTTCAAATCACTGACAAACAGTATCCCACAGTTGTTTATGTTTTTACTCATTTTTCACAGAGAAACATTTTTTGAAAAATGTATTGATAGCAGGGTTGAATATTCTTACACAGTATAAACAACAACAACAACAACAACAATACGTAAAATAATTTCACCATAAAGATGGTTTGTTTAGTGGTTTATTTTATTGCAACCTGTAATTTATTGCATTTTACTTTTATGTGTTTCATTGTTTACAAAAGGTTTGAGGTGTGAAATAAACTGCAATGGAGTTTGAAAGAGAATTATGGGTGTGTGTGGTTGAAGGATGTGTTTGTGCCCAAACTAGCAAAAAAAAGTTTGGGAACCACTGATGTGATACATAATGGAGGAATCATTGCTGAAAAGCACAAGTTTGCACACAACATTCAGAAAGAATTTCCACCCACTTCTCTGTAAAGAAATCCACCAATGCATATTTCTGTAGTGATATTTTTAGGTGCTATAAAGAACTGTTTTCTTCTCAGAAAAGGCCAAAATAATTACTGTTTAACAGCCTTACACATGTTCAGAAATAACTAGTCTCCTTGTCTCTAATAACAAAGTTTACTGCATATAGCTGTAAATACAGACTACATCCCTTTTTTTTTT
>NW_005187407.1:5716171-5718032 GCF_000239375.1 Pundamilia nyererei | reverse complement strand
AGGTCCTGGGAGATGGTGGTACCCAGGAACTTGAAGATCTTCACAGTCGACACAGGGCTGTCTGATATGGTAAGGGGGGGTAGAGTTGAGGGATGTCTCCTGAAGTCCACTGTCATCTCTACAGTTTTAAGAGTGTTCAGCTCCAGATTGTGCTGATTGCACCAGAGTACCAGCCAATATGAAGGTTGTTACACATGGAGGGAAAAACTGAAGCAGAAATAACAATATGACATCTGCTATTTCTAACAAAAATGTAAACAAGATATTTTTCAGTTACAGTATATCCATTGTTCACTTCAAAACGACAGAGTATTTGCAGAGATGGAAACAAATGTGTAGATGAGGACAGGACAGCCTCTATGCATATCTTGCCCTGGCCTGTGTCTGGTCTTAGCAGAATGGGATAGGTTTTTATCCAGAAAAAGTCCACACATGTGTTCACTGTCTTTGAGAGCTTTTAAGGTGTTCATTCCAAACACGCACTGTATACAGCCACATGGGGGTGCTGTTTTACTTAGCATCCCCATGTGGCTGTATACAGTGCGTTTTACTTAGCATCTGAGCATACCAAGTAATACTGTGCTCC
This sequence comes from Pundamilia nyererei, assembly GCF_000239375.1. Classification (NCBI taxonomy): domain Eukaryota; kingdom Metazoa; phylum Chordata; class Actinopteri; order Cichliformes; family Cichlidae; genus Pundamilia; species Pundamilia nyererei. Next base: position 5,717,446 of record NW_005187407.1, on the reverse strand, counting down.
CAAGTGCATTAATAGCCGCACTTATGAGTCATGGTCCAACATCTCCTTTTCTACTGAAAAAACAACTGTAAGTTATCTAAGAAACACTATAGAATATATCTAACCACTTGGCAACAACTAATGGGTTATTGTTTATTGTTAATGCCTCCATTCATACAAAAAGCTGAATGACCTAAACATTTCCCCTTCATGTCAAATAGCACAATCAAGCCAGAAGTTAAGATACACTCATGATGTGCATGAATGTCACAGGAATTCTGGGCTTTTAATGATTTGTTTGAACTGTTCTTTTTCCAGGCTGGAATGATTGACACAAAAATGTATGCTGTGTATTGCACAGCATACATTTTTGATGACTTAAAAAACACTAAGTGGATGACATTTTCTCTAATCCACACAGGCTCAAATATACACCCCCCTCAAATATACAAGTATTATTGATGTCTAATAATATTTGTTTAAATGTCCGTTAGCAAATTGAAACCTTGAAGAGATGCAATAATTCTGGCTACCAAAAGGATAATTCTGGATAACTGACCGCAATTGTTGACAGAGAATAGTAGTCAATTATCAGATATCTTAAAAACTATTCTTGACATTTCCTTTAAATTGGTTGCTTTCATGGCAAAAAGCTAGAATACTTCTCAAATTTTCTTTGTTTTATCCACAACCAGTTTTTAATGTGTGCTTGGGATCATTGTTCTGTTGGAACACCCAGTTGTGTCCAAGTTTTAAGCGAATTTGATGAATTTGGAGGTGATCCTAATGTTTCATTATTCCATCCATTTTGTATCATGCACCAGTACCACTGGCAGAAAAACCGCCCCAAAGCACGATGCTGCCACCACCATGCTTGATAGCCAGTACAATGTTCTTAGGTTTGAAAACCTAACTGTTTCTCCTCCAAACATACCTCTCATCATTCAGGCCAAATATCTAAGTCTTTGTCTCATGTAACCATAACATAATAATAATAATAATAATAATAATAATAATAATAATAATAATAATACATTTTATTTGAAAGCTCCTTTCAGAACACTCAACAACACTGTACATGGTAGAATAATAAAAGCAACATAAAAGCAAGCAGTTTACACAATCATAAATGTCACGGTCCTGGGTCTCCTGACCCAGCGTTTTTTTAGTTCTTTGTGATTTTTGTATTATTGTACTTGTGTGTGATCTATTCTATGGCTTCTAGTTTTGATCCCTTGCCCTTCATGTCTCTCTGTGTCCCCTCTGTTCTGTGTAATTGTGTGTCTTTGCATGTTT
>NW_005187407.1:5709907-5715226 GCF_000239375.1 Pundamilia nyererei | reverse complement strand
TTGTGAACCTGCGGAAGAACAATCATGAATTTGTTCCTAGATAAAAGCTGTATTTGCAATTAAAGATTTACTAGCATGAGAAATGTGATGCATGCAGCCAAAACAACTAATGGTCAGAACTTACAAACTACTACTACGATGATGATGAGATGAGTTTGCGTAAGGCCCTCCGCAAGACTTCCAAAACCTGTTGGGGTTGGTGAGGATTTGGTTGCTAAATGGAAAGGAAGAATTTCCATTTAGTGAAAAGTCAGAATAATGAGAAGCAGATGAAAGGTCTGTACTTACTTCCAGTGAAAGAGCACAGGTTGCTGAGGTCTATTTGAGAAATCAGAGAGATCAGAAAAGTCACTGTTTTGGTCAAGAAAATGTACATTGTTTCAGATTCTTATTTGCAGTAAGTGTCAACATTAGTCAGCTCACGGTTTATATGACAAAATAAATATAACTCTAAAAAAGGGATTTTATACAGTGCAGTCAAAATGTCTTTGCCCACTTTCTGATTTCTTAGTTGTTTTCCATATTTTTCATACTGAAATGTTTCAGATAATAAAAAGAAAAAAGAAAATGCAGTTCTGAAATGATTTCATTTATCGTGGGGAAAAAAGCTATAAGAACTTATCTGGCTCTGTGTGTAGAAGTACTTTCACTCTAAGCCTAATAATCAGTTGTGCAACCCTTGCCAGCAACAACAACTGCAACAACTTGCCAGCAACAACAACTGCAATCACGAGTTGAGATTTCTTTCACAACCAAAGTTTCAACATTTTAATTGTAGAAAATAAGTTCTCGGACATCTTCAGTAAATGAATATCTTCTAACAGAAAGTAGTTATCAACAGTGGCATCAGTTTCACTGTTGTTGTTTACGTCTGTGCGTTCCATAAATAAACGTCGACTTAGTAAGAGTAGAAAAGATGCAGAAGATATAGAACAGAATAAACTGGAAGTCTTTGACCATTATCAGCAAGGGTGGCACACCTCAATTCACTGTTTTCCTCATTCAGCTAGCATGATCAGAATCATGTGTTATTTTATGAGATTGTTTAAATACAAATGGAAGTAAACAAAAACCTGAATAAGAGCTTAAAATTCTTCAACATCCGCCATCTTTCTGAGCACACAAGTGGGCTATTGTGGATTTTTCCAAAGCTGGTCAAATTTCTGACACTAGTGAAAGAAATCTGTTATTTTCAGTGCAATGGGGGAAAAAAAGAAAAGAAAAATAAATTAACGAGAGGCATGAATGATTGCAAGAAAAGCAACAACTTTAAAAAATGTAAATACCTGAACAATTTTTTGTGGTGATGTATCCACTATTCCCTTCAAATTCACAATGAGCATTCCCAGACATGGAAACAAATGCTCGACCATCATGCTGACAGACAGCTCTGTGTAGAGGAGGACCAGAGCACTCTGTCATGGATCTGTCATTGAGCAGGGCTTCATCGTTGCAATACACCCTAATTACACTGAGAGCACATTTTTCAGGCTCGCAATAAAACACCTGCATGCCGTTTCCACCTGTAACACCATAAAACATCTCACATGAGCTACTTTTAAAAAAAATCTTGAGATTAGTATAGCTGAATGAATGAATCACCTGCTGCGAGAGCAAACAGTCCAAAAGTAAACAGTAGCAGGTCTATGAAGAGAAAAATAGAAACTAAATTCGAGCCTTTCTGAGTATGAACACTTTTAACTTTAAGTAATGAATCAGAGACTTATTATTCATGTTCAACACCAACGCTTCAGGATCTGAGCTGGAAACCTCTCTCTTACACGGTTTGATGACGGTCTGAAGAAACTCACTGTTTAACCCTTCATTTAAGTGTGGCTTAGGCCCATCCGGAAACGCTGCATGACTCATTCAGTTATGAATGTGAAAGAAGTCTGCAACCATCACAAACTAACATGCAAGAACAAAAAAGGCCTTTCCTTTGACACTTTAATTTGCCAGATTTGCATCTTGTGCACAAAAAAATGCATTTAAAAATATTTTAATTTAACATTTTTCATTTAGTTCTCTGAAATGCTCTTTTTTAAAAGTATTCTACGGTTATATTTGGGAGAAGTCTATTTAATATTGTTTTAATTGATGGAAATGCACCACTCCACTTAATCAGTACTCTAACAAATTTTAACTGTGACACACTGAGCATTTATCCCCCAGTCCCATTTTTTTCACAACCCACTTGATCAGATGCCACTGGAGCGTATCTTTTAGCTCAGCTTTTCTGTTCTCTTCCCCCACCCTGCCCGGTTGTGGCAGCTGTCTGCCTACATGAAGCTGTTTCTTCCTGTAAGTGGGAGTTTCCCTTCCCACCGTTGAAAAATGCTTGTTGGGGTTTTCTAAAGTACGAAGAACATGACGTGACTGTTGTTGTTATTTGGCACTATATATAAACATACCTGACATGACTGAACGGGAGATAGATGAATAAAAGTACCACCAAATGTTGGTTTTTTGTATGGCAAGTATTAATGAGTAATATTATAATTATTAGATATTTTCTTGAATTAAATATATTTTTACTGGCACAAAATGTTGCACAAGGCTCTGCCTCCCATTCTACTTTTGAAAACTACAAACCACAAGTAAGCCAGCAGTCTGAGACTGAAGTGCTCTGTAAGGATAATGACGTACTATGAGGTCTTTAAGGTATGAAAGGGCTGATTATTTAAGACCTGTATGTTATGAGAGGGATTTTAAATTTGATTCTGGAGCCAATACAGACGGTTCCACATATTTGTTTAATGTTCATGTTGAAATACATATGTTGGTCAAAAATGACTCCAAGTTCCAGAGAATTTTAGGAACGAGTAAAATAAGTTGAATGAACTGACCAACAAATTTGTCACTCATTAAAGAGTTTTTAGGAACATCATGTGAGCAGAGAGAAATAATCACAGATCTGTGATGTTGTAAATATTAAATCATGCAGATGCTGAGAGTGATGATGGACTGCCAGACCGTTGCTCTTCCTTTCTTCTCTCCATGGTTACAAAGGGACGGTCTGAAATAAAAAGATCTCTTTCAAAAACAAGAACGTATAGTAAAATTCATATATTACATATGCATATAGTGCTTATTACTGCTGTAGCCTTCATGGTACTGACTTTTTTAAAAAAAACATTTAGTTTTACACATCTAGTCAAAGATATGCTTGTCTGTGTATTCAGAGCATGCCACAAAGAAGATGATAGAGGTTCCTGCACTTTGTTATGTTTCATCTTCACTGTGGATTAATGAAGTCTAGTGGACATTTAAAGTTTGAAATAAATCAAGCATAATGACAAAAATAGTGAAAGGGGAGTGATTGTTACGCTAAAATAAAATACTTTAAAATGAAAAGGAAACACAAGTTAGGAAGAGCAAGTCATATTGTGTAGTCTTCAGGGTGAAAGTGCACACTGTAAGAATAAACTGCAATAGCACATGGACTGCTGCACGTCTGCAGCTGTGGTAAACATTGACCAGCAGCTGGCACTCATTTCTTTGATGACTGTCAAGCTCTGTATATTAATAACTGTATATCAATGTATTGGTAACAGTATTACCTCTTAGAAATAAAATGACATGAAGTGATTAGAATTTTTAAGCTAAAAAAAGAGTAAGGTAATACTGCCTAATGCTTTGACATGCTGAGATATACTTTTGTAATCCTGGAATTAATTCTGTCTCATGTCCTCAGTATTCTTCTTTGTTTGCAGGAAACAATAATGGTAAATAATGGCAATAATGTTTATTGTTATGGCTTATTATATGCAGGAATCGTGACTGCAAAATGCAAAACCTGTTTCTATGTAATTACATATTAATAACCTGTTAAAGGAAATATACTAATTACCTGTAAACATGTGGTAGTTTATGTGTAAAAACAATGAATCAGAGTGTCAAAGTTACACATTCTACTGCATTTCATAGTTATTCATTTTGAATTTTTAATTGAAAACCCAAGAGCAAAAAAACACCCAAAAAACTAATAATTTGTATTTGCTAAATATAAATGTTTGATTCTTGTCTATTTATGTATAGTTATTCAGGAGGAATGATAGTCTTACTTCAAATTATAATTCAAAAAAGATTTATTAATGTAAATACAAGATGGTGTTTGTAAAAAAGATCTGTAAAGATTTTTGATTTAATGTTTTCAGTCTGTGCTGCTTATTTGCACTGAGTTTAGAAAAGAAAAAGAGACACTGAAGCATTTAGGTGTTATTTAAATGGTGTATTATGGCTCATCAACCACACAAATGGCAAAATATAAACACATGTAAATGCATCTGTCTTTAAACATTTAGACACAGTTACAGCTTTATCAGAACCAATCGCTGGAAACCCCCACCCCATATCTGATTCCTATATCACGCAACCCCTTTCTGTATATAAAAATAATCCCTGCTTCACAGTGTGAGGGGTTATATTTAGAGATGGGGAGTCAGGGTGATGACTCCTAAAATCACTTATGCGAAAAAACAGTTATTTGGGGGGGGTCTCTGATTAACAGAGGGGAAAAATGAAGAATGTCCTTTGATCTTTGATCTTTTTCTTTAAGAAGGGCTGGCGAAGGGTTTGATGAGACCAAGATCCATAGCTTTGACCAAACATGTGCGTGCTGCATCAATGGCCTCCTGCCTCTTCGGATTGTCCTCAGCTCTGCCAACCACTGAAAGGATTTCCAGTAACTCGCTCTCTATCAGTTTCTTAGCCAGGTCACTGTTGTCTGAGTTGAGCATGTTGTAAACAATGACAAGACCGCGGTGTTGAACCTGAACATTGCTGTGAAGGCATAACCTCTGCAGGATCTCAAGCCACTGGGAAGTCTGTTGGTACAGATAAGGTACTCTGTCAGTGACACTGTGTTTTTTTTAAACATAAACATCATTGGCTAATATACACCTGACTCTGTAAGTCTGTGAAGGTGTGACTGTAGTGCAGACTTTTAGTTTTAGTTCACAGGGACTTAACAAAAGTGTTGCATGAACTGTTTAGAAATTACAGATATTTGTATATACACTTTAGCGGTAACAGAGGCAAAACTGTGTTATTGTCCAAAAACCTACAATGTAACTGTAGGAGTACCTCTTAAAGTTTTCAAAATTACCTCATTTATGTGATATCTCTATACAAAAAGAAAAATCAGAGAAGGGGGTGGGTTGTAGTAAACTGTTGCACATACCACCAGAGTCATTTTGGTGCACAGCTTTTTCTGAGCAGCTGTGATCATGGCCAGAGCTCCAGCTGCAGCTATCTGAAGTTTGTCGTCATCTTCGCCGCAGAGCAACACCAGCAACTTCAGCTTATCATTGCCATCTT
>NW_005187407.1:5705911-5708283 GCF_000239375.1 Pundamilia nyererei | reverse complement strand
TCTGTTTGTTGAATCATCAGTTTAGGTCTGACTTTTACATTCTTCTCTTACTTTGGGGTGTTGCTCAGGCACATGCTGTTTTGAAAACTTGGCCAGCTGAACCAGCTCAGGGAGAATTTCTTTCTTTTCATAGGAGTTAGTGCAGTTAACCAGGATGCAAGCAACTGCATATAGGATCGTCTTATCCCTGGACTAAAAACACAGAGAAAAGGAAGCGGTTATTGGTCTCTTCTTAGTCTTTTCTGAGTTTTTCTCAGGTTGTTATTTCCGTACCTTAGCCAGTTCAAACATGGCTTGCATGGCAGGCTCATCATCCACAAAGTCATCTTTTACATCAGCATCATTAGTCAGATATGCAAGACCCTCTATAGCCCATTTCCTGGTTTTGGTATCAATCTGGGGATTGCAGAGCCACCTAGAAAAGTCAAAAATGATCATGAATCATTGATTGCAACCTGACAAATATGAAGCCTGCAGGGGTGTCAAACATTTGGATTAGGGCCAGAATCGGCCCAGCAAAGACTGGCCACTAGACAGCTTTAGCAAATGTGAAGGAGTGCACAGACTTTTAATTGTATTTTCAAGTAATTAAGTAATACAAAAACAAGTAAATGACAAAGTAAATTTTTTTCCACTTTCTACTATAGAAATGTTTCTTTTTGTTGTTTGTTTGTTTGTGTGTTTCTTCTTACATTGTTCACAGTCTAAAAACAAAACAAAACCCAAAAGCTGACATTTTCTTTGAATTAATGAAAACTTCATGTTTTATACTTGCAGGGGAGTCAAAGTGGGCTGTATTTCGCCCACGCTGTAAAATGACTCTAACATCCTTGCCCTATAAGGTAGTTTATCGTATTTTTAAAATATTACTGTCATTAGCATATAGTTAGTACAGAGTCTCTGTGAATACTCACTTTCTGCACTGCTTGGCCAGCTTCTCTGTGGAGCCCTCAGCAAATTGCCTTAAACTGTAATCATCGCCTCCTGCTGAACCGAGTTTACAGAGACCCTGGAGAGGACAGACGCATGAGTATGCATAAAGACAGACAGACCCTGAGACAAAAGAAAAAAACATAAAGTAAGCTTTTATTGCATTTTGGCACTCTCACCACCAGCGCACGTATTTTAATTTTCTCATTCTTGGTCTTCTTGTAGATATCCTTGAGCAGTGAGACACCATTCGTAATAATGAAGCTGGCACGGCTCATCTTTGAGGAGGCGTGGATCAGGGCCTCCACCGCAACCATCTGGTCCACCTCGCGTTCTGAGCCGCACAGTGCCACCATCATCTCCATGATGCCTTGCCGACCAACTAAAGCATTACCGACATCGAACGGTCCCTGCAGCAGCCCTGAGATGCAGTTGATGGCATGAATGGTCTTGTCCATGTCTTTGGGGTCTATTTTGGATCTTTAGAAAATGAATGGAGAATTAGAGAAAAGAAAAAAAATCTGATTATTACACAAGATATGTTTGCTGGTCCTCATTTATAGTGTCTTTATTAACACTGACATACTTGATATATTCGTCACAAATGTCCCTGAAGTTGTTTCTCTCTGGGTCACACTTAAGGTCGTCGTAGAGCTTGTTGAGGAGCACGCTAGCAATCAGCTGTGTATTCTCTGTCAAGGGCAACTGGTCTGGCAGCTCAGGAACCTGGCCACAAACCTTGAGGATCTTTTTCAAACCTAAATAAAAAACAAAAACAGATGTTGAATGATTAGTATCACTCAAAAAGCCTGTGTTAGGGAATCTGTTAGGGAATCAGGTGTTGGGCTCACCATGGTCAATAGTGAAAAGGCTTTTGGAATGATCCATCTCCTTCTTCTCTTTGCGAGGTACATTCTTGCTCAGGAGGTTTAATGCCTGGTCTCTGCCATGGCCAGACACCTTTTTACTGGCAACCATCTCCAGCAGAGAAAGAAGAATAGTTTTCAAGTCTTTAGATGGATCTGTGGGGAGACACATTAAATCAAAGATTGTCCATCAGTCAATAATACAGTGAAAAATACCACCAATAGAGGAGCCCTTTTAGAATGAAGTCTGTGTTTTTAGGAGTAAGGATGAAAAAAGAAGTAGAAAATCTAACCGATACTTATTACACATACTGTAATTATTCTCTCATACCCATAACAAGGTCTGCTTCTTTCCCATATTCTCGTGTATCTCCACCAGTGAGGGAATCATTGATGCACTGGAAGAGGTTGCAGGCTGCCAGTGCAATCTCCTCATTGTCAACAGCCATGATGCTGCACATTTTATCAACACCCACCATCTGAATGATGGCCATTGCCTGTTGCAGTAAGTGTAAAGGGTTTTGTAAGGAAAATGGGAAGCAAATCATACATCCAGTGACATGGGCATGGGAATTT
>NW_005187407.1:5704365-5705563 GCF_000239375.1 Pundamilia nyererei | reverse complement strand
TCGAAGAGAATGTCAAACATGTTTTGTACCCTCGAATCTGTGGAAAATGTAGTTTTCAGCTGTGGGGAGAAAAAATGATAAAGAAAAATGACTATAAATGATCATATCATCTAAGCTCCTGCTGTGTAGACTACATTTTATATTGTTTGGTGATATGGCCATGAACAGTCATGAAAATTACTTCAGTGTTTAGCCTGCTGATTACTTGTGTGTTAGAGTTTAATGGATACTTATTGCAGTTAGATAAGTAGTATATGTAGTTTTCTACTGCCCTGTATGGTGCTCTGTGTGCAGTTGTATCTGCCTAATGCTGACCTTGGACTGGATTTCTGCTCCCAGTCTGCGGAGTGTCTCCAGGAAGGCTTTGTTCTTTGGCTCGAGCGTGGCACACCTCTGCACATCTTTGAAAGCCATATCCAGTTTTCCCAGCTTTTCCAGAGCTTGGCAGCGCCGGTACAAAGCTTTTATGTCTTTTGCATCAACATCAATCGCTATGGATGAGGGCAAATTGTTTAAGTTAATGACTAGCTTTCATCTATGGATTTTTGTTCTGCTGTTGACTGAATATTTACAGCTGTTCAAAGTTCTTAACGTATTACTCTACCTTTAGTTGCATCAGATGCTGCATTAACATAGTTTTCCTATAAGAAAAAACAGAGACAATCACAGACAGTTTGTCAGAGAACCTGCAAGCATAATCAGTTTGATATAGTTTTGGTCCCATATCAGAGTGCTTACCTTTTTTAGGTAGCATGCAGATCTGTTCCTGTAAATCACAGCCAGCACCTTTTTGTCCTGGCACACCTTGATGGCTTTAGTGTAGCACTCAATGGCCTTGTCAATATCGCCTGCCTGAAAGTGTTTGTTTCCCTCCTCTTTTAACTGGATTGGGTCTCCCATCTGACAAAAAATTGGAATATATATATATATATTTATGTATATGTGAAATGTAAAATCAAACCTGTGTGTTGTTTTATTGTGCTCACCAGGCAAAGCTTACTTTAACAAATTCTGCCAATCAAATTTAAATTAAGCTTTTTACTTTTTCTCTGGATAAAAAACAAATACGTCAAATAAGCTGAACATATAATGATCGTGGCTGACTCTTTTTCTCTCTTTAAATTGTGTTAGAAAAGCAGTGTGCAAGCAGTTCAAAGTTATAAAGACACACCATTCAAACAAACGACAGAGTGGTAAT
>NW_005187407.1:5693769-5703439 GCF_000239375.1 Pundamilia nyererei | reverse complement strand
AAATGGTTTTCAGCAATTCTCTCAAAAATGTCCCATCGTAACTGGTATCCTCTCAGCACACACACACACCCAACAGAGGTCCCAAGATGTTTTTCATTTTGTGACGCCCCAATGATGAAGCGCTCTGGCTTCACAAGTCAGTACGCAAAAAGAAAACAATCTGTGAAGACTTTGAGAAATTCAAAACATCTAAAATAGAAATTATGATTACTGCAAATTACATGGAAAAAATTGAGAGCAAGTACCCACACGCATAATGATAAAAATATGTTTTAAGAAGAGTTGTCATTGTCCTGAAGACCAGTGACTCTCATTGTTTCTCTCCACCTACTCTGTCCCAGGTTCAGTGGTTGGTTTGAGGTTTTGAGAAGCATGCGTCTCAGCAGCTGCAGTGGTTATTGACACAACTGTGTTGTCTCATCACCACTGTAGAATTTAAGACCGGATTTTCCTCTCCAACATCACCAGATCGTTCAGCTTTCTACAGTGGTATTGTGGGGCTCCGCTTACTTATTTTGTTATGATCAACTCATGCAGGCCATTGTGTTCAAATGTTTACCTTGTCTGGCCTTCATCTTCATAAAGCCTCTGGCGCTGCCTCCCTGCCTTTTGCTTTGAGTCTTAAATCAGTTTGCTTTGGATTGGATTTTAAAGTAGACATGCATATCAAAAGACAGCTGCGAGCATTTTATTGATATCATTTCACAATTATTCATACTTTTGGAAATAATTTCTCTATTTTGGGCATATATTGTAGTTTTGTATTTATAGTGTATTATGGTTTTATGTAATTGCATTTTCTCAATGTAATTCAAATCTAGCAGTAACTATAAACTCCATGTGCAGCACATCAGTTTCATGCTCTGTATTAGAACTGTGTTAAACTCCAATAGTTTGTAAATCCTGCAACTTCTCCTTTTGTGCTTTTGTCCTCTACTTGTCCACTTTCCTACTTTTTTTTAAAAGATACAGTTCACAGCATGGCAGGAAGTGCTTTTCAGTTAATAGTTCTTTGAGAATTGATCTCTGATGCAAAAATACTATCTTCTGCCCATCGAACTATGTTTTCTTTTGCATTTTTTTTGTATAAACAAATGATGTTTTTCTTTTTGACAGGCTGCTGGTAACAAAGCATCTAAAGATAATGTTACATCTCTAACTTGTTCGTTATGTGTAGACGCAAAACCGATTCATTCCTTAAGTTGAATGCATTCTTTTTATTATTGAATGATTCATAGGTTGGTTGTGGCTTAAAAACAAAAACATGAAAAAAATCCCCTGAGAATCAGGTACAAGGACTGGACTGAAAAAAATGCCTGTAAAATATTGCTAAAGACCAAAATTACACTTTCAGTGCTATGCAAAGTGCAAGTAATATTTTTTTCATTTTTTGTAAATGACGACTGTTGGGTGTGCTGGTCCTCTCCGTATCCTAGTGATAGTCCTAGAGGTTTACACATGAAACGTCATAAATGTCGTAGGTAAATTATTGGCATCTTTTCCACATTACGTACGTAGTGAAGAAGTCAGAGAACTGTGATGCATCTTATCTGGACCTATTAGAGCAGTAGTACCACCAGGTGGTATACTGCATCCACTGCAGCATAAATTGCACAATAGAGGGATTTTTGTTCATACCAAAAAAATGCATTAGTTATCAGTTATTATCAGTTATTTATTTATGTCATATATGTTTATATACGTCATTAAATGTATTTTTATTGCATTTTAAGATTAGTATCATATATTTGAAACATGAGCTCAATGTAAGTGCTCGTTTTACAGAAAAATGAGCATTTATTATTATTACCTAGCATTTTAAATCATTGAGTTGGTTAGGAGGAAACTAATCTTAACAACATCTGTTCATTTTGGAGTCAATTACAACAGCCTATAATAGCTATAATATATTATGGTGTGTTTGCACCCAAAGTGATCATGTACAAGTAAAGGTAATAGTTTTTGCAATTAACTTTAATGGGAAATCCAATATTTTACAGGAACAGCCTATGATTAAAGAAATAACAATTATAAACACTGTAGTAAATGCAATGCTTTTATGAGCCGCATGACGTTTTTATTTTGAAAAAGCTGACCGGAAAGAAACTGCTATTCTTGGTAGGTACGTAATGCTCTTGACGTAATGCGTAATGCTGCCACTGACTGCATCTTTCTCCCAAACCAAAGACTACCAAAGAAGCTGATTTTACTCGGCTTACAATAAGTCTCTAGTCCTGTATTTGTTCATTTTTAAGTGATGTAGAATGGCGTCTGGCTTTGGGAAGATAGTCGTTGGTACCTATGTGGAGATAAAACGCAGCGATGGTAAGTTTCACCCTGTCTATTTATTTTTCCCGTCGCGATGTGTAAGTTGTTTGGGGATCTTTGTTGCTCCGCTGCTGTTGAATATAGCAACCGTTGTTTCTGGCTGCAGAGCGTAACGCTAGCTGCAGATTCATATTAGTTGTCAGGGCGGAGAGTTTCAGCACGGCCTAAGCCTTTGAATGGGCGCCTTACCTTTGTTAGCATGCCCATTCAGAAGATATTTCCCGATACCTCTAGATTCTTATCATTAGATAACAGCAAATGTCTTTGATTGGAATTTATCAAGCATACAAACATATTAACTCTAGCGCCACCTAGTCTCTTAAATTATTTATTATAACAGGGAATTCAAAATTATAATTAGCCAAGCTAGCGGGATTGCTAACCCGGTTAGCTTAGCTAACTAACGTAGACGGCAAGATTAGCGTTAGCTTATGGCTAGCCAAAGGCTGTGTGCTGTTTCCCGGCTTCACACAGCAGTGGCTCTGCAGTAAAATCGGTTTCGTTAACATGCACTTTGGTTTTTGGTTATATTTTATCCCCGATTTCTTTCATTGTTAGCTTATTAAATGCTCTGTCAATAAACCGAACCGCTAGTTGTTATGGAAACCCTTTTGAGGTCTAAAATCCTGTATTAATATTGTCTTTTATCACGGTCATTTGCCATAAAAATACATTTGTAATAAGAGCATATACGTAAGCCATTTTTTATAATTCTTTCCTTTATTTCCCCTATTACTCTTGGTATTGCATGGGTCATAAAAGATGATAGTGTTTTATTTAATAGAGGCAATGCCAAGGATATATAATTGTAGATAGTGTAACCTTAAATATGAGGCACCTACTGATGCCCTCGGTTTTCTGTAGTGGTACTACAAATGTAGCCATAATAGCTTACAAAAAAAGGGGGGTTAAACTGCATTCACATGAGCTGAAGTTGTTTCTGAAGGCTAGCAGATGAGTAGACCGAGAAAAGGGAGAGGCTGGTTGTTGTATGACTCTCCTTTCTGTGAATGCCAGCTTTATTCTTGCTGCTCTGTGTAGTTGTTCGGCATTGCTTCAGGGCTATAGAGCCAAAGATGACACAGAAGTTTGTGTCATTCCTGCTGGTCCTTTTGGGACTTTGCTACACCCAGTGAAATTGTTTTGCAACAAACCCTCAAACAGCACCAATCTTGTACACAAAGCACACGGGAATAAGCTTGAAAGCTAGTGCCAGAGGTGTGCTGCAGCCACTGGTGCTGGTTAGCATCATTGGTAATGTCCCTAAATCCATAATCTCTGTCCTAAGATCAAGAGTGAGATGTGAACTAGATGCACAGCAGGGCTGCAGAAAGAACCAGTTCTGTCTATCTGGTGTTGTATCCAGAGCAGGGATTGCCCTCTCCCTCTCTCTCTGGGGACTGGTTCAGATTCAAGCCGGATTCATGCTATTAGCCACCACCCCATCTGTTGCAGCCGGCTCCCTCTGTTCTGCCAGGACTCACTCGCTCCCTCTGTGTTTTTTCCATTTCATATTTATTCCTGTTGAGAGCTAGGTCTTATAGAAAATAATTAGGAGCAGTTTAATTAGACTACCTCCAGTCATCAGAGGATGATGTGTGCACCTTTAAAGGTATTATACTCTTAATTGTTCCTGGATATCAATATTGAGTATTAATTTTTGGGCTTTCCTCTTTTCTTTTTATCTTTTTTGTTTGTTTGTTTGTTTTTAAGTAAAATATTATGGTTTGGCATTTTATATATTTTAAAGTCTTTCAGAGCAGAGTGGAGTACCGGAGAGGCAAGGGTCTGTGTGGTGTTTGTACACTACATCATTTTTTTCTGAATGTGTGCCATGTTGATATGGTTTCATTAATAGGTGTCTCTGGTTCTGTGGGTGAAAACGATGCTTTGAGGGTTTTGTTTATTCCACAGGCTTAGCAGAACTAGAGCACCCCATTTTAAGCCCCTTCTGCTCCTGGGAGGTGTCAGTGTACCCATTCAGCAAGGTTTTAGTAAAAAAGTGGGGCACTTGATGGGGGATTCAGTAAAACAAGCCCGGTTGTGACTTGGTATTTCAGCTCTTTTAAGTCTAAGGATACAGTGTATGTCTGTGAGGAAGATGTAGGCAGCCGTTAGAGTTTATTAAAGTCTGGGGGGGAAATAAATATTCCCGTCTTTGGCAAGGTCAGAGAGTACAGCTGCACAATAGCTCATGTGGATCTTGTAGATGTACAGTGTCTGGACGTATGTTGTGTCCTTGAAACCTGTCCGTTTGGGTGTGTAGCTTTGCAGAAAGAACGGTAGGATAGGTTCCAGTTAAGGAAATTTGTCACTTCTCGATTATTAAAAGGCATGTCTGCCTTGCCATTTGAAAGTAAATGTAATAACAAAAATAATAATTTTACTTTTAATTAAATCAATAAATCGTTTTTTAATACCTATGCTGTTAGTACTTTAAAACATGCGTTTCTGGGTACAACAGGTTACACAAGCTCCTGATGTTCAGTGTTGTGTTTAGTGCCATTTACTGCTATTGAGGTTCAGTTTACATAGTTCCTGCCACTGCTAACAGCAAATGTCTACAAGCAGCACCATTGCTTAGCCTCTTCATGGGAAATGTCTTGTACTGTTGCATTATGGGTTCATCATGACTGCCTCTCTTGGCATTTGCACTCACTATAAGGCTCAGTTAAACAGTCTCGTCTGATAGCAGAAAAGACGAATTGCTGGCATTTTACAGTGAAGATCCAACTGTCTGCTCATTGACACAACAAACATCTTGCAAAGTTAGAAGACTTGGGAGGAAAGTGATCACTTCATCAGTTTCAGCAGGATCATATGACAGTTACACTGCCTTAGAGTGTTATTCTTGTGTTTGTGGGTTGTTATGAATGAGCCTAAAACAAGCCTTGTCCTTATTATATCTGAACCTAATGACCTGTGTAAAATTGACATTTAGAGTGAGACGAACTTTATCCACTCAACCCCTAGTACCTGTTGAGCATTGTGTCATTTAGCTGTCACTTTAATGTAACAGATCTACCCCTTTTATAATAGTATAGTTCAAGGACTTCAGTTTGATATTTATTGGGCATTTTTTATAACAGTATGTATAATAGTAGGGAGGTCTGGCCATTAATAGGTGTATTGTACTGTATTTTAAGAGAACTTCTAACTGGAGATGTGGTGTTCATGGGTGATTAAAATAACAATTTGGCTGATGATTGATTTGGAGGGGGAGGGGGTTGTTGCTATTTATTTCCTCCTTTGTGTCTGGGAAATAAATACATCTCCATCTCTGTAAATAAAAACAGAATAGTGTGTTTATGTATCATTTAATCCATTCATTTTCTTAACCACTTATCCACTGAGGTCAGCGTTAGGGGTGGATCTATCCCAGCTGTCGCAGTGTGAGAGGCAAACTAGACCCTAAACAGGTTGTATTGCAGGGCCAGCACAGAGAGACAGACCAGCAAACACTCACAGTTGGACTTGGACTCATTGCAGTCGCTCTCAGAGATTGTTAGAGGCTCATAAATAATTGCTGTGTAATTTATAAATGCAGACAGACAGTCTGAATGAGTCTTTGTCAATGAGCACAACTCAAGGGGACTCAGCTTAACTGGCTGCCAGTTGATTGTATTCTGGTGATATTCCTGTAGATCAGGAAGGTTACTGAGACCAACTTTAATAATTATATGTGAATTTCTTCCTATGTAGACAGCATTTTTTTTTTGATGATTCATCACAGCTAATTACTTTATTATCAGAAACTGATTGGATGTAATTGCTTGCTTGATCCCATTCAGTCACAGGCTGATAGCATGCTGACTCTGTCTTTTTGGCACCATTTATGGCCAGGCTTCACTGACAGTGTTGGTGTGCTTGACAATCTCATTTTGCAGCAAAAAATAATAACTAAAGTGTACTTAATTGTGTTAACTTTTAATTTCATGGCCGCCTGCTTTATTTAACTTTGAGTTGAAAAACAGCCATAAATCAGAATATATATGTTACTGCAGTACTCAGCATGCTGAAAAATGTTAAAAATTGTCATTGTATCGTATCATTAATTAAGTAATGTGATAACATCGTGCGGTGTCTGTTGGTTACCACTTAAGTAGTACATGTATTGGGCTGCAGATTTTCTTGTGTAAAATTATATTGTTGTTGTTGCTATTATTATGTTTGAGATAATTATTGGTTATTTATAACCCCTTACATTCCATATTGTTTCATTTTTAATTTTCAGATTTACATATTATAAAATAATAGGACATTTGTCTCGTTTTATCAAAGTAGTTTGGGCGAAGTTGTTCTCTTCTCTGCTGCTGTTACTTATGCACCAAGTAGTTTATTGAGTTTGATCGCGATGAAGCCACAGGAAGTCTGTGGTCGGTGGCTTGCTGCTTGACATTGGCAAAAGCAGGCAGCCGTTTTTTTCCAGGGTGGTTAGCAGAATGGAGCAGTGATTTGGAGAGCCATGCTTGGCACAGTTGTTTCCATAAATCCTCTGAGTGCTGCTACTCTTGGAGGTGTGACATTTAATTTCACATGTCTCTTCCCCCCAGTCACTGTATAATTTAGCTAGATTTTTTTTCAGAGTCTATCTTTCCAAAGACCAGTTTTTGTGGATGAATGTAGTTTGTGGTGGAACAATACCTGTGATAGGTCACCCATCTGGTTATGAGTAGCACTAATGGAAACAGAACTTTTTATAGCTTCTGACACCCAAGAGTGTTTTTACATATCATTCTTTTTAGAAGACGCAAACTCAACAATCTTAAAGTAGACCAACAAAAGAGAAATTAGTTCTTTTTGTGTTTATAGTGCGATTGCATTTTAAAGAGGTTTAAGACCTGATTTTTCTGGTACCCTTCAACTCTGACTCTAGGTCATCTTCCTGTTCACTCTTTAGAGCCCTCAGACCTCGACTCCTCGACTGTTTTTGGAGCTTTTTCTAACTAATTAAGTAACTAATTAATTAGTATAAGTATAGTGTTAGTACTTTTACTTGGGTAAAGGATGTGAATACTTCCTTCATTACAGTGCAAGTTGATGTGTATGAGGAGAAAACGGGCAGAAATATCTTGTTACCATTCAGGGCTCATGCCTAGGGTCCAAAGCGACCTAGTCGTAACAGCCACACAGGATCTTAGAGTAGATCTGTCTACTCCAGTCAACCCTACAGACAGTTTGTTCCTCAGACTCGGTGCCAACCTCCATCAAAGCTATAGACATCGAAAATGTGACGTAATTTCTGGAGTAAAACCGCAAAGGATTGTAGGTACAAGTGGCTAGCGCGCACGGGCTATTACAAGACAACAGTTACAGAGATAAACGGAGACACAAAGAATGGCAAGAAGCTGTATTATTAACTGCCATAGCCGGTTGCATGACAGCCACTGGAAGCCGATGGGTAAAGCGATCAGTCACATGGTCTGTCGATCTCTATTGGGACATTTTTATTACAGTGATCCCTCGTTTATCGCGGGAGTTACGTTCTAAAAATAACCCGCGGTAAGTGAAATCCGTGAAGTAGCCAACTTTATTTTTTACAATTATTATAGATGTTTTAAGGCTGTAAAACCCCTCACTACACACTTTATACACTTTTCTCAGACAGGCATGAACATTTTCACACTTTTCTCTCTTGTTTAAACACTCTCAAAGTTCAAACCTTCGTAGAAAAATAAGTGCGGTATTATACAATGAAGGCACCCGCCGGTGACAAGTCCCACTGCTAGTGATCGAAGATATATGTAAATTTGATAAGCCGAGCGCATTCTTTACTGTACAGGAGACACTGCATGAGATTGATTGACAAATTGAAATTGCACAAAAAAAAATCTGCGAAAGAGCGAGGCCACAAATAGTGAACTGCGATATCGGGCTGGGCCATATTATACCGTTCACGGTAATACCAGTACAATGTTAGGCAACGATAAGAAAATATTGCGATAGAATATGGGTAATACGCGCATGCGCAGTGCCTTTGTTTTCATACGCACATGGCCGAAGAAGCATGGCAGCAGCGGAAAATGAAAAGGGGGAAAGCGGATCATTGAATGAAACGGATGGAACAGAATCGGTTTATAAAAATGGTGCAACTTCAGTGATGCAGAACTGGTTTGGTGTTTATCCGTCAGATACCCACCAAAGCACTTTTTTTTTTTTTTTGTAGAACATGCAAGCGGACCGTCGTTATTACCGTATATGTCGGACTAAGGTGCTTGTAAATCTGGGAGTAATCTGGGTCCAAAACTCCATCCGTTTCAGGTCCCAAAGTCAAACGAACACTGTGGCACACTGAGAGTTAAGAACTGTCTAAATTCTTTCATCTTTAATAAAACAATCAGCATTGCTGCTTAACAGGTGTAACAATTAAGTTTAACATCCAGGCATCCATGAAAACAGACTTTATTACATTTACAGGAGTTAGAAGTTAGCAGGAAGTTAGCGGAAGGTAGCTCGCTAGTTTCGCTAGTTACCTAAGCATGATATACCATGTTCTGACTGAGAGATTTCTGAAAAAATTAAAACTTACAGCTCTGCTATCACTTCCAACATAAATGAAGACAGAAAACGAAACAGCAGTGACATTTGTAGGGTTACTGAAGTTGGACTAGCTGGTATATAATGATGTGCTATGTGATCGCTAGCAACACAGCTAAGTTAGCATAACATAAACAGTGAAGCTGGAGGATGAACGCAGTGGCGTGTCCAACGGGGTGGCCTGGGGGGGGCACAGGCCACCCCCCCAACCAGACTGGCCACCCCAGGTGCCACCCCGAAGCTAAAACAATAAAATTTAATGAAATATCAAATGTACGATTATGGTTTCACAGTGAAGCTCAGATATTCGAGGGTAAGTGAATGCAGCACCGGCTTCTACACTATGAGCATCATGTTAGCAAAGGTAGGAGAGCCAAGCACGAAAGACGGCACTGCGGAAAAATTTTTTCGGCGAAAGATTAACAAGTTAACATAGCTGGACTAGCCATCAGACGTTTGTATGGTGGGCTGATGACTTATTTATTTATTTATTTATTTTTGTAACGGCATGAACAATGAGAGGTGGTGGATTGGCCAGATGTTGGCCGATGTGTAAAAATAACTCAGTTGTTTGGTGGTGGCTATGGCGGAGCTTCCACAGAGGCAACAGGTGGATGAGGGAAGGTGAGGCAGGAGGAGAGACCCGAGGTGGCCGTCGGTCCAAGTGTCAGGTGAACTGAATTTCAGGTAAGAAGTTATGACCTGCAGTCTATCTGGGTCAGATATAAACCAAGTTTAGGTGGAGTTTATTTTCGTTGTGCTGACTTTTTACAGTCAGTTACAATACCTCATACTGCGTGAGCTA
>NW_005187407.1:5653348-5691543 GCF_000239375.1 Pundamilia nyererei | reverse complement strand
AAAAAAAAAAAAAAAAAAAAAAAGCTACATGTACATTTCCTGTTTAAATTCATGTCTATGTTTGGATTAGTTACTATTATCATTACTGCCTGTATGGAAGTTTTCTATAATAGCATGTGGCTGATTTCTCTGATAATAAAATGTGAAAGCATCTTGCCTGCTAATAACAAAACCAAATGAATTGTAGTATAAGTTTCTCTTGTAAGATAAGCTGTCATTGCACATGAACATGATACTTAAATCAATTAATAATTTAATTATATATCTATCCATCCAGCTGGGAGGTAATGACAACAACAACAAAAAAACCCTTTGTGTTTAAAGGTGACAGATTACATGAACCACAATGAGTGTTCAGAAACTAAATTAGTTTTGAGGGCTGAAAGGGACCAAGTATAAAACCACTCTTACATTTTAAAACTTTGTGATTTATTGTAAATCAATTTCAACTAATTTTTTTTTTTTTTAGGGTGGGGGGTTGGGTTAACTTTGTTATTCTGTGTATTTTTGTGGCTGTTTGTATCCTCTATAAATGCACACAGGAATGGCTCAAATACTGGATGTCCACATCTTGCTAAATCACCAAAATTTTAAGGAAATAACGCCATCACAAGTGCGCGATATATACCTAACAAATAGAACATATGCATTCTGTTGAATAAAATGGCTGCCCTGCGAGAAAATCATTTTCCCTGCTTTTTGCAAATGTGAAACATTTGTATGGTAAATTGATCAAATGTTCAGCACATGAGAACACTGAAAGCATCTTTGCTGGCCTGCTCTCTTTGTGTCTCTAAATAATGGATACTGGAGCATGCCGTTTCCTTAGATAGTGAAGGGATTTTGCAGCATGCAGTTGGATCTGCACAGGCAGAAATGGGAGGGCTGAGCAGCTTTTTTTCTTTTTTGTCCTTTTTCTTTTTTTTTCTCCAGCTGTTAGTATTGCAGTGTTGAAGACAGAGGGGCGGAGAGAAGCACAGAGGCTAACAGCAGCTGCTCTCATCTCCGTTATCCGAGTCTCGCTAACGTTTCATTATCAAACCTCCTGGTCTGAACTTACCAAGATTAGCCTCAGCCTGCTGCCTTCCTCTCACAAGAAACCCAATTTGTTCAGTCACTTACAGAACAATGGAAATGAAATAAAAGCCTCTGTTGGTGAGCATAGGCGGGTTTTGTGTTGGTAACGTTTCACTGAAACGCCTGCATTATCTGGAACTAGATTCTTTGTTTGTGAGGATAAAGGTGAATATAAGCTTATATAATTAGTAATGAAATGGTTTAATTGAAGCTAGGTTAAATGTATATGGCATAATAATAAAAAAGTTGGAGCACAACACTTCAGAAACAGAACTGAAAATGTAAAATGTATAGAATACATCAGTGGGTCGTCACACAACAATTATAATATAGCAGGGGTCGGCAACCCTAAGCACGCGTGCTACAGTTGGCACGCGAAGGGTTAACTGATGGCACGACCATAGCTGGACTGGTCATCGGGCATACCGAGCATTTGCTCGGTGGGCGGATGATTTTTTTATTTATTTATTTTTTGTAAGGGTATAAAAAATGACAGGTGGTGGATTGGCCAGATGCTGGCCGGTGTGTAAAAATAACTCGTTTGGTGGTGGCTATGGCGGAGCTTCCACAGATTCAGTAACATTATCAAGTGGTGGAGGCTGGTAGGTGGATGAGGGAGAGGGGAGGCAGGAGGAGCAGAGACCCGAGGCGGCCGCTGGTCCGAGTGTCAGGTGAACTGAACTTCAGGTAAGAAGTTATGACCTACCTGTCTATCTGGGTCAAATATAAACCAAGTTTAGGTGTAGTTTATTTTCATTGTGCTGACTTTTTACAGTCAGTTACAATAACTCGTACTGCGTACTAGCTAGCATGACGGAGTTTTCATCAGGATTGTTGTAGCGAACTTTATTTTATTCATAAGGTTAGTTATTAGAGTTGCCAACCGTCCCGTAAAAAGACGGAGTCGTCCCGCATTCAGAGAAAATATTATGCGTTTTGTATTGAGCTGAAAAGGAACAGTTTGTCCCGGACTTCAGCTAGAATGGAAAAAGACACAAAGGAGTTATTCTGTCGTTATGCTGCACAGCTGCCTCTTCTCTCCTCTCTCTCCTGTTGCTACTTCAATCATGAAACTGATCAATGATCAGCTGATCAGCTGTACTCTATTGTTTGTCGCCCACTTTGCGCCAGAAAGAGGAAACCGCCGGATGTCGCGCTAAACAACAGCAGCACGTTTAAGCTTGATCAGCTGTTGTTAGAATTTATTTAATATTATTTTTTCTTGTCGGTTGTTTTTTGTTGGGGCCCCGGTTTTAAAGCTGCTGGTCATGATATCGGTTTGGTTATCTGGTGAGAGGGAAACATGAGGATGAAACCAGGAGATGTCCTTACTGAATCGTCAGAGCTGAACAGGTGATGGAGAAACAGGCTTACCTTTAGGTGACATGAATGAGTTGAAGTTATGAACTGTTTCTGAGAGACAAATAACACCAGGATCCTTTTCTATGTAGCTGACAGCTGGTAACTGTGCAGGGGCGGGTCTAGCAAAGTGTTGCCAGGGGGGCCAGGTAGGGCATTAACAGGAATCGGGGCACAAAGAAATACTTTCTTATTCTCATTTAAAATGTCTGGCTGTTATTAAATAATTATCTGAAGCTTATAGCCAAAGTTTTTATCTGATGTAAAATGAATAGAAATCATACATATACCAACAAGACTGTACATCACTGTCACAACAGCGTTTGTTTTCATTCAAAGGCTTTATGGCTTTAATACCTGGTGGGCCGGTCTCTAGTCAAAATGCCCGGGCTGATTTTTTTGTCCCAGTCCAGCCCTTGGCACGACACGCAGTGAATTAATCTGAGAAGGTGCATTAAAAATAAATGGCCAGGCCAGCGGTGCACATCGCAAATTAGCTCGGATAGACACATTCGTTGTGCTCGAGACAGAATTCACAATGTGTTTTTAGGACTTTCAGGTGTATGGACCAATGTTTTCTTTTCTGATCAAACCAGAAATCTTTAATGAGCAGCTGGATTTGTCTCGCATTAACTGGCTGAGTTAAGGCCAGTTAATGCAACATCAAAGCAGCTGGAATCCACAGCTGTGCGTGTTCATGGAGCTTGCATTTTCACCTGCTGGACATCACTACCTGGCAAGTTTAACTGTCTTCAGAACATTGCAGAGGCCTTATTGACAGTATTTGGCTCTACATATCTGTGTGAGCAGATTTTCTCTCATATGAAGAGTGTCCTCAGGTAGCCGTCTGAATGCTGGACACTCGGAGACCTGTGTCTCTGAGTGGGAGACCAGAGATCACATTAACATGTGTATCCCTGTATTAACAAACATGCCATATTGGCCCAGTTTATTTTACTTATTGTTGTGAGGAGACCATAAATAGCATTTGAATTTTCTGTTGTACAGTTCATTTGCTGTTACGGATAAAAATGTCTTTTTTTGTTTCAAAATAGCTGATAGCTATTCGCTGATAGCTGCCAACATCTGCGAACAAATATAATTCTATAAAGTTGTTCTATACAGTGTGTAACTGTTAATATAGAGCGTTATGAAATTTATTGCTAATGCAATCATAAAATTTTAGATGGCACTCGTCGTCAGAAAGGTTGTCTACCCTGTTATATAGTATATTATTTAAAAACATATTCTTTAAAGTCAGTGTATATCCAAATAAAAACAGTTTTATTTTAACAAGACTGCATGCAGATCTGATCATGGTAGCAGGTGGTAATTAGACCTTTTTATATTTCATAAATCATGGGGTTTGAATGGCAAATGCAGTTATGTTGTTGTTGTACTTACTAAACAATAAAATGCTTTTAATTTTCCATAGCACTACAGTGATTTTTGTCCCAATATTTTCTACCTTCAGCTATTTATGTTTTTCTGCTAATCTGATGTTTGAGTTCATCTTATCTCTGGTGCTTTTACAGGACGTATACATCAGGCGATGGTGACCTCACTTAACGAGGACAATGAGAGCGTCACAGTGGAGTGGATAGAAAATGGAGACACAAAGGGAAAAGAGGTAAACCACTATTTACCACCGTTTTTTACCTCTTAAAGCTTCCTTAACAGCACAAGGTGCTTTTTATTTTCCAAAGCAATGAATAATAGATCCAAAAGCATTCAGGAGCTTCTGTGATTATGCAACTAAGCTGCATGTTCGACCACACATCACCCCTTGCACACCCTGCAGCTCTGATCACATGTAGACAGTGTGAAAATTTAACAGTACATCTGGCGGCAGGCTTGCTGCATCACATTTTCATAATTATTTTTCATGGACATAATAAAAAGCACAAAGATAAGCAGAATTATTTATATAAAAATGTCTGTTTCTGCATTTGGTTCAGCCCTGTCTTTGGAGCACATACGCACAGTCCAAATAAGACAATAAAAAATACTAGAAAAAGCATTTCCTACCAAAAATGCAATGTGAATGCTGCAATTTGAAAATGTTGCCTGAAATGTTTAAAAATATTTGAAATATTCAAAGCTGAATTTGCTAAATCAGCTTAATTGCAAAAGATTAGCAAAATATCGGCCAGCAACAGTACCAAAAACTGAAAATATGCGAAATAAAGCGAAAAAGGTACCAAAACTGAGCTTCAAAAATGCTAAACTTGGAGCTGAAGCTCATCAAAATGAAAAATGATCTCAAATGAGAAATGTTTATCCATAAATGTTTAGCCGTGTGACGATTTTGACATAACTTCCTGTGTCGCTAGACACAATCTTTGTGGTGCGTCGGCCGGTCGTGCACCTCTTGATTATTGTAAGGAGTCATCCCAGTTGTGTTTAAGACACAAGTCTATGATCATGCCGGTTATTAGCTGAATTTTAATCATAATCCTGCACAGAAGCTCAGAGACGTACAAACACACAGAGGGAGATGTTACAACTGTTTGAAAACTTTAGTTTGTGGAAAGAACTTTAAATAAAGCAACCACTGCAGAGGATGGCAGCTTCAGGCTGTTTACTTTTTCCCTCCAACAAAACGGAAAGAGAAATGAGAAATTGCTGAGTGACACTGGATGAAAGAGGACAGAGATGGCTATGTTTTGATGTATATCTTATACATGTAAGGCAAACGATTTGGGCATGAAAAAAAGAGAAGTTTTTTCACATTATTCTTCTAGCACCGTTTAAAGAGCAGGGGATGTCATCACACAGTGGTGGCAAAATGCCATAAAAAATTGAATTCTTCATAAAAGCACACTTCTCCAGAAAAAGCTGAACATTTTGATACCAGAATGGTTTCTGTAGCACAAAGTATGCAGAAGTAGTTAAGTGCAGGAGGATCTCAATAATGTGAATGCTTATACAGCGTGCACATTGCCTAGATTTTTAAAGTATAAAAACGAATGAGAAAGTTGGAGCAAGTTGTCCATTAATTGCAGCATTGATTCTCAGCCCATCAAAATGACAAAGTGTCCATGGAGCAAGTCTGTTTCTGAGCTTTTTCACCCATGGAGCTTTGGTGAAATTTACAGTACAGAACTTTAAAAATTACATTCAGCAGCAGTTTTAGAAAGTGGTCAACACCCTTTGGCTTTAATGCAATAAATCTGATGAATAATTTTGACTACTCAGCACACAAGAGACATCCAAGTTTAAATATAAGCACTTGGGGTTAGTTTGAAGACTCTTGTCCACCTTAATTATGTACAAAACTGGTTGCATTTAAGCCCTTTTTAGGCTTTTGTGATGCACTGTATTTTCAAACTGACTGAACACCCTGTCATAGACAGAATCACTTGACTTTATGCTGCTCTGTTTCTGGACAGATTGACTTGGAGAGTATATTTGCACTTAATCCAGATGTGGCTCCAGATGAAGAAATTGCCCCTAGTCCAGAGACCCCACCCCCTCCTACACCCACATGTGTGAAGGTCAACAAAATTGCAAAGGTGAGTGGTGCTGTGTGACCTTATGAGCACCTAAAGGTGTAGCGTGTGATTTACATTGCTCAGAATTGCAGCTCTTTGTTTTGTCACCCTCATCCCTCATTCACGGGCTAGCACCCAGGCTTCCTCGGGTGACCTGTGCGGCTCAGTATGCTGGATCTTTTTTATAGAACCTCGATCCTTCTCAGGAACCACCTAACTGGTCCTGTTAATTACACCATGTGTCATAAATATAGACTAACAGGTGAGAGTCTTCAGTGGTTTTTTTCTTTCTAAATTCAGTAAATATTTAGGGCTCAAGGTTCCCACCATCCTTTTGTCTCACCACCAGCCCACCCAGACTCAAGATTGTTTTTGTGTGTTTTGCGGCGTGAGCTGTATCATCACGGTTTTTCCTTTGTCAGAGATCTAACTAGAATTTTAGTAAAGTCCAATTTTAAATTGTCACTTACCCAGTACTGAATATTAGACATTTTTGTCTGATATTCACATTTGTCAAATGATCAGAAATTACAGAAAAATTTCTGCCAGTGAGGGAACAGGGTACTGTTGCACCTGTGCCGCTCTGTGTCTCCATCTGTGCCACACAGTATGGCTTGCAGCATGTGGATACATTAACCACTCGCCTCCAAAAAAGCATGTGTATTTCTGTATTTTTGTATGCAGAGTACTCACAATAAGAAAAGTCTGGAACTTTGTGACAACAAAAGTAGGAATCACACTAACTAACTCAGTAGTCATTTCTCTTTATTTGGTTTCCCCTCACAGAACCGACGGACGATAGCACCTCCTAAGAATGATACTCCATCCAGAGATAATAGAGGTTTGAGGAACTGCAACATTATCCTCACATATTTATGGTGGTTTAATTGTTATTGAAATTTTTGCTTTCTATGGATTGCTATTTTTTGTTTGTCAGTCTTTGTTTTGTTTATTTCCATCATGAGTTTGCCCACTTTAGTTTAGCAATTATTTTACTAGAATGCAAAAAATCTGTGGGGTTTTTTGTTTTTGTTTTTTGTCCACCAACTCTTCCTGTGCAATCAGGAAGAACTAACTTTTTAAGCATTTATAAAAGCATCATATCATTTTTATTTCTTGACATTAGCTTCTCATTTACATCCACACATATGCCGTTTTTGCATTTATGCACCTATGGTCTCATAAAAGCTTCTTGTCATACTCATTTCATGGCAAGCAGCAAACACTGGTCAAACAGTACTGTAGTATGGGCAGGCAGTAGTTGTTTAAATGTAAAATTGATAGTTTAATAGAATATGTTCTCCAATGCAAACATAGTGACTCCAGTGTAGTCGTTTACACTTTTGGCAAACAAGAAAAAGCTACCAGGAGGAGACACAAATCCCTTTGGTGGAGCATCAGTACGGACACCCGGTGTTTAAAAAAAAAAAAAAAAAGATTAATAAATAAATACTGACTAATCCATTTATATATAGAACTACCCACTACTTTCAGCTACTTCCTTATTTATAAGAAAGCATTTTTCTGAAATACAAACATAACACTCACAGCCTTATAGTTTCAGTACACGTGAACCATCCACATGTTTGTTGTGCTAACAAATTTGACCAAAGTAAACATATTCTGAGTTTTTTATTCATTATTATTATTATTATCTTTTTTTTTCTTTCCTCCTCCTTCCTCCTTTTTTAATATTCATTCATTTATTTATTTTGGTGTTGGTTTTTTGGGGGGGGGTTTGCTGTTAGTGTTGCTTGGTAGTGGCATTTGGATCAGAGATATTTGTATTTTAATCTTTGTGGTGTTGTGTCTTAAGCAATTCCAACCCGGGCCAGACCTCCACAGCCTCAGCAGCCAGAGCCTGCTCCACCTCCTCCATCGCAGCAGCCTGCACAGCCCACTCAGGCCCAGACACAGCAGCAGCTACAGAACGGTAACAATCATGACATTTGTCAAGAAAATGATCATTTCAAGAAACCAGTTTTAAGCAGTTGGCCAAAAGCTTCTAGCCTAATCCCTTTATGTAAATGTGAAGTATAATCCATATAAGATTTTTCTTTTTTTTTTAATCCAAATATACTGTCAGCGTTAGTAAAAATGCATCGATCGCACAAAAGCATACCATCAAAATCTTTTAATGTCGTGTCTTTGTTGACCACATGTTCATCACAGAGTCCTCACATCAGCCGCTATCCAGAAAGGAGTTTGGACAGCTTTGTATGTATCACCTGCATGTTACCCCTGCCCTCAGTGCTTCACAGTGATTCTGATAGTTTCCAATAGAGTCCGATAGACCGCTAGTCAAACAAGAAGATCGCTCAGCCAAATGTCTGCCACGTACTGCTCAGAGCTGTTGTGTGGACAAGAAGCAGCACACTCACAATCCATCCAGCAGACAGGCTTTCTGGGTATTAGGAGGGGAAAAAAATTGTGGTGTCGTTTGGCTGTGCTGCTTTTTTTTTTTTTGTGTGTGTGTGTGTGTGTCTGGTTTCTGCTGAGTCACACACGGGCACACACGTGGAAGAGCCTGCGGTAATGTGTGTTACGTCTCTGGGCTCAGACAGCAATGATAGCCTTTTATTCAAAGTGCTCGCTGTCATTTGGAAGGCTGAGAGGATGATGTGAACGCCTTGTCCCCCCTCCTCACCCCCTCAGCTCCCCTCCACACAGACTGAATAGCCCATAAGCAGTAACGGTGCTGAGTTCGTCTTATATTTCTTGTCCCGGTGCTGACCCAGTTCATCTTCTCCTCACAGATTAGAGCAGATTATTAATCCCTCTGCTCCGATAGTCTGGGTTTTCAGGGACTGGAGCCAGCAGGAGGCCAGGACTGTGTCACAAGGCTTGGGCTGGGCTTTGCAGCGGGAAGCTGGGGCTGCAGCGGCGAGCATTGAGCCGGGGCTAATCGAATAACATAGTTTTGATGAACTCTGCATTGAATTAAAAGTGGCTTTTACTCACATGTTTGCTAACTTGTGTTCTTTTATAATGGTGACTAATAGTTTGATTGACCTGAAACAAAACTAATCTGGGGGTGTGGTGCTCGGGAGCTTTGGAATAACCTTCTTAAGACGATCATTCTTGATTTGAAACAGCCTCTTACTGTAATCAGACTGGATTAAAACAGTAATGCAAGGCACATATCCTGCATTGTAAGTGTTTTTTGGTTTTGTCTTTGTTTTTTTTTATTTTCCTTTCAGAGGTCACATGTCCTGTTGTGTTTGAGGACACAAATAAAAATAAAAAGGTGTTGAAACACAGTGCTGCAAAGGCCTTTTGTTGGTTATGTAGAGCAAGCAGCTAATGTTATGCGGGAGACACTGTGTGCCAGCCGCTGCATCCGGGTGTGTAGTAGCTGTATCACTGCTCTGCTTTGTTGGAGCCAGCCCAAGGTTTCTCTGCTGTTTAAATAAAGGCCAACAGAAAGGGAAGCTGATAGAAGACGCTGGGAAAGTAGTAGAAGTGACATATTGTAAGCGAGATGAAAGGGGAAGAGAAAGCTGTTGATACATGATGTGAAAGCTGGGAGAATTACTGTTTTTCTTTTCTAAATGGCAGCACGAAGGAAGTCAAACTGCGTGAAGGAGGTGGAAAAACTTCAAGAGAAAAGAGAAAGACGCCGGCTTCAGCAGCAGGAGCTCAGGGAGAAAAGAGCTCAGGTACACTGATGTTGTTCTTCTTTTTTTTCTTTTTGCCATAGAGTTGTTTACATTGAAGTGAGTATCTATTTGACATGAGAGTAATTGTCATGTTGTCTCTCTGTCCTTCAGGAGGTGGACACCACCATCCCCAACTATGAGATCATGTACATGATCCGAGATTTCCGAGCCAGTCTAGACTACCGGCCCCTGACCACAGCAGACCTGGTGAAAATTCTTCTTCGCTCCTGATCGGTAAGAATTGACCTTCATCCAAAGTTTAATAAATGTCCTTCTCATTGCACTGCCCAGATTGAAGAGCACAGAATATGCGTTTGTGTGAGGAAACGTCCACTCAACAAAAAAGGTGAGGTCTTTGATGAGTTTCGCCTCATGTTGCGTGCTAAGTACTTTTTTATATTGTTGTATTTGAAAGTGTCGCCTCTGCTGTGTTTCAGAGTTGTCCGTGAAAGATTTGGATGTGATCACCATTCCCAGTAAGGATGTGGTGATGGTTCATGAACCTAAACAAAAAGTGGACCTGACCCGCTACCTGGAGAACCAGACCTTCCGCTTTGACTACGCCTTTGACGACAGCACCACAAACGAGATGGTTTACAGGTTTGTGACCCGAAGCGACATCTGAGCTGTTAGATTTATTCAATTTCAAGTCAGATTCATATTATATGACGCAGCACACGATAAGCCAACCAAAGACACAGACGGAGAATCTCTGCCAAGCAATGGCGCACAATCAAGAACAACCAGACTTTCCAGTATTTGCAGTGTTTGTCTTAGCTTAGTTTTGAGAGATGTTTGCAGACAGCTATGTCTGGGGGAAAAAATTGTTGAACGGTTTCTGATGCACAAACTACAAATGAACAAGTCAGTGTTTTGCCACAAATTATCGGCTAGGGGAAGGAAACCCTGGATCAGCGCAGCCACACTCATTGAGGGGTGCGACCTGGCCACTCGGCCAGCGGAATTTGACCGAAATGTGTTGATTGTGATCGTTTTATGGTTTTTTAATCATTTACAAACATTCTACAAATGACTGTTTATCTATTTGCATTGTTACTAAACCAAACTAATTCAAATAACAGCCATAGTTTGACATTTTCAAGTTGCAAATTCATAGATAATAAAAAACTGAAATGTTTTTTTTGCATGTTAATATAATTCCTTTAGTCAGAAGAAAGGTGACTAACAAACAAAATTAGATGAATGAATTGTTAATATTTTATGTATAAATTTGGGGATGGAGTAGCGCATGACTGTGTTTTGTCTTCTCCTGCAGGTTCACAGCCAGACCTCTTGTGGAAACCATTTTTGAGAGAGGTATGGCCACCTGCTTCGCCTACGGACAGACAGGCAGTGGAAAAACGCACGTGAGTTACAATTAATGTTTAAGAAAACAGAAGGCTTTTATCCTTGTAGTTGGAGTGCATCTTATATCATTTGTGTATAAAATACATTTTAACTTGTATATGTTTATTTTTTCATTGTGTCACAGACTATGGGTGGCGATTTCTCTGGGAAAAACCAAGACTGCTCTAAAGGAATTTATGCATTAGCTGGTAAGCACATTAGATGTAGCTCTTTGTTGACTGAAGGATAAGTTGGATCTGTTTTGGAATTCGATCTCTCGTGTGTTTCTGTGCAGCTCGGGATGTATTTCTCATGTTGAAGAAACCCAGCTACAAAAAGTTAGATCTACAAGTGTACGCAACTTTCTTTGAAATCTACAGTGGGAAGGCAAGTGATGTGTGATCATTTTTTTCCTTCTTATTTTTTTCTGAAGGAGAGATTTTATTTAATGCTGACAGAACTGTGTTTGTAGGTGTTTGACCTGCTGAATCGTAAAGCTAAGCTGAGAGTATTGGAGGACGGGAAACAGCAAGTGCAGGTGGTGGGGCTGCAGGAGAAGGAGGTCAAGTGCACAGAGGATGTCCTGAAACTCATTGAAGTGGGAAACAGCTGCAGGTATGACAGCAGGAACTTTCTCAGGAATTCCAAGACTTTGTGTTCTTGTATTTGATCGGTGATCAGATCAAAACTCTGAAATTCGTTTATTGTCATGCAGACGTCGTCTAGCACAATATTCATGTTCTTTGAGGATGTTATTCCTTCTCCTAAAGTTATTAATTTTTTGCCCTCACTGCTGCTGCTTTTTCTTCATCATCATCTTGATCACCCCCCAAAAGAACATCAGGGCAGACGTCCGCCAACGCTCACTCATCTCGCAGCCACGCGGTTTTCCAGATCATTCTCCGGAGGAAGGGGAAGATGCATGGAAAGTTCTCCCTCATCGACCTTGCGGGCAATGAGAGGGGGGCAGATACATCGAGTGCTGACCGGCAGACTCGTCTGGAGGGAGCAGAGATCAACAAAAGCTTGTTAGCCCTGAAGGTCTGTGTGCAGTGAAGGGATAGTGGAGTAGCTCATTCCCAAGTGTTGGCTACCACTTTGTTTTTTTGTTGTTGATTTGTAAAATAACAAAGAAATGTCACGTATACTTTTTCCATTTGTAATTTTTTTTTTTTTTTTTAATTTACCAAGTATGTCTCTCTTGTTGTTTCAGGAGTGTATCAGAGCTCTGGGTCGTAACAAGCCCCATACACCATTCAGAGCCAGTAAGCTCACCCAGGTCCTCAGAGACTCCTTTATTGGGGAAAACTCACGCACATGCATGGTCAGTCCTCTGTCTTTGGCCATGTTATCACATCTCTTCCACAGGTTAATAAATATGAAATAAATCTGAATTCTGTTTTTTGCTCCAGATTGCAACCATTTCTCCTGGGATGACATCCTGTGAGAACACACTCAACACACTACGCTACGCTAACAGGTGGGGTTGAGATAACCCACTCCAGTGATTTGGACAGTATCTTCTTGCTACAGGAACTTCTTGGATTATTCACCTTTATGAAATTTTAGCTATTTTGGATTCCTCTGTAATGTCCAGTGGCTTTTATAGAATCTGAAATTAGCTGTACTACTCCAAATTTCTCTGCTTACTCTTGTTCGTTCTGACTCTTGTATCCTCTTCCCTTTTTTTCCCTACTTTCTTTCCTTCTTGTTTCCCGCCCTCTGCTGCTCTGTGTGCTGGTATGATGACTGTTTAGAGTGAAGGAGTTTGGGATTAGTCCGTCAGACATCCCCTTCTCCCAGAGCGGTCAGGGAAGCCGCCCTGAGCACTCGCCCACCAATACCTTTGAGTATGATGACTTTGCTGCTACCTCTCCCAGCAGGTCAAGCACTCCCCAAAGCACAGCACCACACGCACAAATACACACAGTGCATGCTGTCCCTTTGTGTATCTAATGCATTATAGAACACACCCATGAGCTCATTTATCAGCTCCTCACTGCGCTACACTTCCTGTCTTCCCCTTTCTGTTTTTCATCTGCATGTTTTGATGTGATTCATCTTTTCATCCCTGCTTTGACTTTGATCTGAACTGTAGACAAAACTTTTTTAAAACATTTTTTTTATTGTGTTGCTAAATCCTGAAGAACAATATGTCTGTCTGTCTGTGTGGGTGTGTCTTTTATTTGCTCTGTTGTTTCATCGCTGTTCATGCCCCGGATGTCAGGGATAACTGCGATAGCTGGGTGTGATAAGTCAGAATGCTGGTGCAAAACTCGACTTTTAGCTGTTTGGCAAATGCATCCACGGTGAGCTTTTGTTTGAGCCAAACACTCAGCGGGTAATCCCTTATCCCGGCCGTAGTCCTAATTAATTGGCGCTGGCACCTGCAGGTTGGGTACAGCGCTGTAATCCCTCATCAGCTCTGCGAGAGCCTAGTTAAACATGAGCTCTGAACACCCAGACTCCAGTTACCATGAAAACTGATATCTGGAAATTGAGCATTGTCATCTGTGCCTGTGCATGACATCACTGCTGTCATGAAGCTGCCATGCTGCACAAACCATGAACCGCAAAGCAAACATCAGCTTTGTTAGGAACAGGTCTGACCTGTGGTCGCTGCGATCTGATGTTTTCTTATTTCTTCTTTTGGTCTGCAGGGTAAAGGAGCTAACGGTGGACCCCAACCAAGTGATGGAAGGGGGACGCCCCAATATCCATGCTGTCAACCAGCTGGATCTCTTGGATGAAGAGTGGCTGAGCATCTCACCACAAAGAGACGACCTTAAACTTCTCTGTGAGCAGAATGTAAGTGCTTTGAAGCACAAATCAGACTGTTTACATCTGGAACTTATATCTGAAAATAGGGCTGCTGTGGAACAGGAGGTAAAACAAGGCTGTATATTACTCAGTAGTTCAGTCCCTGACTCCTACAAGGTGCAATCAGTGCAAGATACTGGTATATGAGCACTAAATAAGTACCAGCCTATTTACCATATCGCAGCTGCCACGTATTTCACTACCCCTACACTACCCCAAGTGTTTTTGGATTAACATTCAAACTTTTATTTATCAGTGATGAAGGTGAGGTCCACTGATAACCAGATTTCAGAAATGATCTCTGTGCTGTAGCTTTTTGTTAAGTACGTTTAATTTAACAATTTTAAGAAAATTAGATTTTTGACTAAAATGCGTCCTACAAAAGAGTGAGATAATATAATAATAACACAAATAGAAGAACTCAGTCTGGTTTAAAACCCAAATTATAAACGTGGGTTTTTACTCAGGTTTAAAGAATATTTGTTTGTTGGAGACATCGTGACGTATAAAGGGAAAGAAGCCACAGTTTAGAAGTAGCTATTTAAAAATGCCTGATCTCCTTTGTTTAAATCTGGATCTTCTGCTGGATCTGTAAACACAGGAGGAAGAAGTGTCTCCTCAGCTCTTCACCTTCCATGAGGCCGTGTCACAGTTGGTGGAGATGGAGGAGCAGGTCCTAGAGGACCACAGAGCTGTTTTCCAGGTTAGAAAACAGTCCAGCTCTCCTCGTTTCTTTCTTTTTCTTTTTCTCATACATACTTATATGAATCCAGATAAATTGCAGCTCCTGACAGTGGATTTATAACTTCTCTTTGTTCTCCTCTGAGCAGGAGTCTATCCGGTGGCTGGAAGATGAAAAGGTGCTGCTGGAGATGACGGAGGAGGTGGATTATGACGTGGAGTCTTACGCCACGCAGCTGGAGCAGATCCTAGATCAAAAGATAGAA
This sequence comes from Pundamilia nyererei, assembly GCF_000239375.1. Lineage (NCBI taxonomy): Eukaryota > Metazoa > Chordata > Actinopteri > Cichliformes > Cichlidae > Pundamilia > Pundamilia nyererei. The sequence continues at coordinate 5,676,840 of NW_005187407.1, read as the reverse complement.
ATCCTCACTGAGCTTCGAGGTATGCCCGAAACATCACTTAACAATAGAATAAAGCCATCCTGCTACATTTTTTAAATGTGTGAAATGCTTTTGCTCTCCTCAACAGATAAAGTGAAGTCATTCCGCTCTGCACTGCAGGAGGAGGAGCAAGCCAGTAAGCAGATCAATCCCAAGAGGCCACGTGCTCTTTAGAGTCTGAAGAGGTTTAAGTGGCATGTTGAGAAACATAACCACTAGATGTTTGGCACAAGTCGAGCTGACGCTAGCAGCTGTGAAAACACAAATTAAAAGACTGTCTAATGTACCAACAGGCTCAATGAATATCGTTTGTTTTGATCCCTCTAGTAACAGAAACTGGCTCTCCACTCACTCTTTGGTCTTGTTAGAAAACTGGAAGGAAACTAGTTTTTATTTCCTTCCACTTTAGATGATTTTTTTTAAATGGAGAATGTTTAGTTTCCTTTCCTTGTACTTAAATTATTTTTCTTTTATACCCGTTTGTACTTCCTTTGAACTAAAACTTTTCGACCTGTTTTCAGAGGAGATCTCAGTTGAACATGCTTCGAAGTTTACTACACAAAACCAGTATTTGATTTCTGGTTTGCTCTGGCTGACATTTCTGCATGTTCACTCTGTGATAGCTTATGTTCACCACTGTTTCATGGTCCGGGGGTCCCCCCGGTCGGCATCGTAAAGTCATACTTCATTGTAAGTAATCTCTTCTCCCTTTCCCTTCCTTCTCAAAGTTTTTACCAGTTTGGAGGAAGCGTTAAACCACATTGTGTTTCTTTCCTTCTGTCATCCCTGACAGATTTTTACTTGTAGTTTGCTACAGTCTGTGCCATGTGGCAACTGACTCAAAAAACTCTTAATGTAAAACATGTTTTCCACCCATTTAACACTTTGTTAAAAAAAAATGGAACTAGAAAAACTATTAATAAATGTATAGTGAAGATCACTGACCTATCATTGGTTATGTTGCTCAGTGTTTGCACCAGATGTAATGCTGGAAGAATTAATAAAAAGTCATGTTTCATTTCAATGACTTCTGTGACCCAAATTATCTTTATTTGCCACGAACATAAAGTCAAGTTTGAGTAGAAATTGAGCGTCTAAAGGTGGGCTCCGCTTCACCACCTCGAATTTGACTGCGCTACTTTAAGTTTTCCCATCAGGGCGAGTTTAACACAACCGTATCTCTCCGCTGTCTGGATTCACTTATCCTATCGCTAACGATCAAGATAAGCAGTCACACAAAGCTGGTTATAAACTGGCTAAGTTAACCCAAGGTTTCCCCTGGGGTGGTGTTAGCGGTATCTGACTAATCTAAAAGTTTCATGGCTCATTTTTCTTCCACATTAAATGACCCCTATGAGTGTCACCTGCTCCAATCAGAGATTTTATCAGATGATAAAATGATTGTCAAAAATCTATAAAGAACAAGAACCCGTGAATCTGTGATTTAGCGCACAGACCAGTAAAATAAACATTTAACTCAAATTATTTTATCACCGAGTTCGCTCTCAGTTCTGCTGTAAAAGATAATTATAAAAATAGAATTCAAACATAGGCTTAGTCTGCAGCAGTATAGGCATCCTCCTGTTTTAAGATCAGGTACTGATGCTTAGAAAACAAAAGTAATCGCAAAAATGTAGGTAAAAGAGAGGCGAAAATAAAGTAATAATGGTACGTCTAAGAATCTGTATTCACTACTGAGCGTTGTATTCTGGAGATCTGATTGGTCAGCAGGCGGTAATTACAAACCTCCCGATCTCTTATGAGGAAAGTAGAATACGTCACCATAGTGATTTACCCTGGTAAGTGAACCACCATCGCGGTATAGAATATTCAGGGTTAACCCTGAAATTACCTGCTCAAGACGAAATCCTCCTTTGTAGTAGACGCCTCAGAGCGTGAAGTCAATACTTAAAATGTTTTATTCTATATTAAAAAGGAAAATATTAACTTACAACAGTAACAGCCTGCAGTGTATTATTGTACTCAAATGGCAAACTTATTTTATTTTGAAAGTCATCTCAGCATCAGTAGTCAGTTTCCACCTTAACATGACCAAGACATTAATTGCTATTCACTGCCCTCCAGCGGCGAGAGTGAGTAACTACAATTTCCACACGTGTTCTTTCTGTATCCATGTTTCTTTGGTGTTTCCAGTAGACGTGTATTATTGTTAGAAAACAAATGGTCACTATTTTCTTTCATAACATTTATTGCGTTTTTATACCCCTCAGTCTGTTCTTTAGTAACTCATTAATTGATTATCCTTGTTCTGAGCTTATCCAGACTATGTTTTAATATTTCTAGTTTCTTTACATGTAGTTATATTCATGGCAGTCATACCATTAAAAGATTTCTTTTCTGGTACAAACGTTCAAAAACAGAAAAAAAGTCAGGACAAAAGCATAAAGCAAGACTTCTAATGAAAGCAATCAAATTGTTTATGTAGTGCGACGGGGAATATTGATTCTTGTTAAAGGGCACCTGTTACGCAGGAGTAACTCTGCATTATTGAGAGTTACATAAAAAACAATGTAAGATGTCTACACTTTTCATGAATAGGAAAATCTGTTGTTTAGAAAACGTCTGGTTTTCTAAACTTTTTGGACAAAGAACAAACTCAGACCAGTAAGAGGCTTTAAAGTATCTGTGCTCAAAGTTTTTACAGGTCATATTTTCACAAATGTAAAATAGCACTCAATATGAGCACTTTAAATGCATCTGATATTATTTGTATATTTCATTCAACCATTTCAATATCTTAAATTTCAGTTCCGTCAAACATGGCTCCAGGGGCTGAACCAGACAGGCGTTTGTTCTTCCCTGATCTGACCACAAAATTCTCCCTTGCGTGACAATTTTGAAAGATGTGAAGATCTTCTCATCAGAGTTAGGAGAAGTGGATTCCTGCAGAGTTGAACGCATGCAGCAGTCTGAGGATGATGAAGAAAAGACGATTGAACACATTAGAACAGTGAAGCCTTTAACAACCACATGCAGCCTGCCGTTTATAATGTACAATAGACTCCTGTCATCCACACGCAGGTCACATTCGTGTACATGTTACATGCCAAGTTCTAATCTGAATTTTTTGAGTTTTCCATTAGTTGGTAAAACCTGGTACCGATTACTTAGAAGAAAAAATCCAGAAAAAACAACAACAAAACTCTTCATTGGGGTTCAAAGCAAGTAGAGTCACGCTGAAAATGGGACATAAATAGACCGCATGCCACTGATTGGTCAGGGAGTGACTCATTCTGGCTCTTATCTTTACCCCAAGTCTGAAAAAAAGCCCCTGATTGAGCAGGTAATGCCATCGCTTTGATGTGCTCGACTGTTGCGTTTGTGTCACATACAAATTACATCACAGGACTCTTGAGCCAACCATACTAGAGGTGCTCAATTGTAATGCAAGAGAATAGTCGAGTAGGTAATAGTGGAAAAGAGGCATTTTTTACTATGTAATTACAAAGGAAGAGTAGGAAAAGCACACTAAAAGCTACAGGCTGGAGAATGTCAGCTTACACCATGAAGTCATCAATGTCCATCGACCTGGCTCTCTTCTCACTGAAATCTGCTTCCTGAAGGACACTCTCGATTTTTTTGCTAATGCTGAAGTCAGCTGGGACTTCCTGTGAAGATGCACAAAAATATTCCTGATTAAAAGCAGAGAAACAGGGAGCGGGCGAGATCTTTAAAGAGGGCTGAGGAGTCGTTTATTTAAAAACTTGACTCACCGTATTGTGAAGAGAACAGTGAATTCTGTAGTTCTTCTCCAGCATCTGCTCCACTGCAGCGGACCTACAGAACACAAGATCACATGACCATCTGCTCTTGACCACACCCACTTTTGACTGAACAGTTTGAGAGCTACTCACTTAAAAGCTGCGTTGAGGGTTTTGTTTTTCCTTACAAAGGCTATTCTGACAAGGCCGTCCCACTCCTAGAATAAAAACAACATACACCTTCAGTCTAACTTATATTTTTAATGAATACTCCTCCACAGTAGGATTCGTTAACAATCAAAGCTCACCTGGAAGTTCACTGGAGGAGGAGGATTTCTGGGTTCTATCCTGACGACACTCGACTCCACTTTCGGAGGGGGGCGGAAATTATTCTTCCCTACCTGATAACATTGAAAATACACATTAACACTGAGACATATGGTCTAGAGCAGCGGTCCCCAACCCCCGGGCCTCGGACCGGTACCGGTCCGTGAGTCGCTTGGTACCGGGCCGCAAGAGTTGAGGTTCAGGTGTGAAATGTGGGTTTTAATCGGTTTTCAGCGTTATTTTGTTATCGTTTTTATCATTAACTCTGTTTTCCTGGGTCTTTTCACGTGTGTTATGAATATTTTTTCTTTTTTTCGGTACCGGTACTAGTTTTATTTTGTTGTATTTATCCGCGACACCTTAAAGGCCGGTCCATGAAAATATTGTCGGGCATAAACCGGTCCGTGGCGCAAAAAAGGTTGGGGGCCGCTGGTCTAGAGAGTTGCTGTTAGCATTAGACAACCATCAGAGAGAGGATGCTGACCTTCATGAGATGGTCTACACGAGCCAGAAGCTGTGTGTTGATGGAAAGTCTGCAGTACAGTTTGTCTCCAGGCTTGGCAACCAGGCGCATGGCGAACTCTCGCTGGAACATCAAGACTGCACACCTGGAGGAAAATAAATAAATAACAGGCACTTAACACAGCAGGGATACGAGAAAAGACGATCAAACTTCCTCTATGGACCTCCAGCTGTGTCTCACCTGAAGAAAGGCCGGTGCAGCAGGAGCTTGAAGACAAAAGGTGATGAAATCTGCACAAAGAGAAACTGTGTTTGGTCCAAGTGCAATGCAAGACACTGAAAGACTTGTGTGGATTTGGCAGAAACACGTCCTTACCTGGTAAGGTAAGTTAGCCACACAGACGTCAAAGAAAGGCAGATCTGTTTTTAGCACATCTCCAATTAATATCTGAAGCTTGGCTTGTAAGGGTCTGATGGAGAAAACAATAATTTTATTAGATCACTTTATATTCAAATACGACTTTTAAGCACAGTATATGTAAGAGCAGCACTGCTTTGTTCACTCACGTGCACTGTACTCTCTTCTGAAGTTCAGCCACCAATCTGCAGTCCAACTCGCAGGCGACTACCTGCAAAAACGGCGAGTCACTTTTAAAAATCTGCAGTCACTGCAGCACCGAACAAACACCAAAGTGAACCGAAATACCAGACAAACTCCGGGAGTGCGGTCTGTGTAGTCTTATGGCAGTTTTATACTTTCCAAGTAGTGTGAGTTCTTGGAGCGAGACCCCCGACAGTTTGAGGCTCTTACTTTTTTGGCTTTTTCCAGCAGCTTAACCGTCATGTTACCAGTACCAGGTCCCACCTCGAGCACCACGTCTGTCGGCCTCAAAGCAGCCTGAAAAAGAGACGCGTCACAGTTCAGTTAGATCAGCAGCCTCTGCATGATTGTCCACTTCTTTTTTAAAACACATATTTTACATTTTGTGAATATTTGTTAAAATTTTTGTCTGTAGCAGCATCAGCAAGTACTTCCCACCTTTTCAATAATCCCATTGACAACCAGAGGATTCTTCAGGATGTGCTGGCCGATGCCAGTGTTGAACATGATCCCTGCAACAGAGAGCAAACTGAGCACTGCATGCTGGTCATGTGTGACGACTATGGTCATTTATATATGAACAATTATATCTGTTTATATGTCCTAAGCTCACATTTTAAGCCAAGGATAAATCCATCCATGCCAGCTCATCTAATCCCATGAAAAACATCTATGAAGCTCTTGCAAAATCTAAACGTTATACTATACTTTTTTGCTTGTTCCCTTGCTAAGATGAATATGAGCCATTTTTCACAGTTTCTACTAAATTGGATTTTAATGCACTACAGTCCTCCTTCTGTATATACACAGCAAGAAACCCCCAAGGCTCATTTTGCAGATAAACAGCTCCTGCTGAAAATTTTATAATCATCATTACTCAAACACTGCATCTATTGCAGATGGGTGAACGTTGCACTGCTTTTTGTTCAGTGGAGTTAACATTCACCTGGCAGTGAGACAGTATTAAGGAATCACACAATCCCGTCCAGAAACCGCTGAGAAACATGACCACAGCTACAGGTTAAAAAAAATAATTATTTCCTGCGCTCATAATTGGCACCAAGATGCCATTTTTCTTTGCATCCATCCTCCTTTTTAAAAATCTTCTGCACTTCTCTCAGCCTTCAGGTAGGAATGAGTTTACAGTTCAGCCTGCCTGTTCATCAACTAAGTTTCCAGATGGTCATACTTCTAATTTCATTTAAATTCATGCATACAGCCTCAGATCTGAGGCTGTATGCATGTGGACTTTCAATGTTGCTCCCTTTTCTCCATGCCCATCTATTCCTGTGGAATAAAATGCATACTGTAAAGTTGCAGCACCAATTCCCCCACCTTCCACGGTCAGTCACGACTACTTATTACAAATATCAAACGCATCTCGCAGAGTGACATTTTAATTAGTTTGATGTTTTTCCAACAGACAATACCAAACAACAGAAAGCTTCATAAAGTCTGGCTCTCTTCCAATAGCTGCCAAGAATCAAGGAAGGCCACCTTTCCAAGAACTCGTGGTGGACTGAGGTTTGTTTCAGCCTGCAATGAATTAGTCAGGATCAGTGGTCTGGTTTGCATGAACAGTAATGAATTACTGGCTCAGCCTCATGATTTGACTTCAGTATAGCTTAAATATTTTTGTGGCTGGGCCCTTAAAATGTATCAGGGAATCTGACACCACCAAGCCCCAAACAAGAGTCTGGCTGAGTTTGTTGCTCTGTTATCAGTAAACATTTTTCATTGATATTTGAGGTTCAGGGTGCTTGCAAATGAAATAACCACCACCATGAAAAAAAGAAAAAAAAAAAATCAAAACGAGCATTTTAACATAATGACAAAAGACATTTATTTACATATCAGGAATGACTTTCAACATTTCTTCATACATAAGCCTCTTTGGGGAATATTTACATTCATAATATTGCAAAATAGTAATAAATCTACATGTTAGAACTGTTACAGTCAGTTATGTTTCTCTGATCTTGATTAAGCATAAACAATTTGTGTTTACGTCATTTGTTCACCTCCTAAACAATGCATACAGAAAATAACAGCGGAAGCAGCTGGACTAAATATCGCAGTTAGCACAAATTAACAATTTGCAGGAAAAGAAACTTTCAAAAGAAACCTTTTAATTGAAGTAGCTGGTGGGCTGGAGTCACTGAAACGTTTCCACGTCAACACAAGTGACGACATTTACAGCAGTGCTTCATGTTAAATGCTGTGACTGCTAAAACAGCGATACATCAGCTCAATATGCAAACACTGCAGACACGATGACTGACCCCGTCTCTAAAGTCTGGCATGCTAACATGCTAATGCTAACGCACCCCGTTCAGAAACGTACCTTGGTTTTTGACCTCTTGGTGCTGTCTGCTTTTCTTCACCGCTTTGACCTTCGGCATTTTACTTTATTTTGTCCTACTTAAAGAGCTACAAAAATCCAAATTGTAAGTAATTATCCAGAGTAAGGCTGGCTGGACTTTGTAAACACGTGTAGTCCTTCCTCTATGCTGCTCCTTCTCTTCTTCAGTGACACGCTGAGCTGCAGGTTTCATCTGTTGGCTCGCTTCCTCCGCGCCCTCTGGTGGCGATCTGGCGGCATTGCTTTTACTTTTTCAAGATGAAACAAACTGTTTTTGAAACAGTTTGACACACACGCGCGCGCACACACACACACACACACACACACCATCTTTACTCAGAGATGGGAAACTCCTCGAGTGTCATGGCGATGTCTCGAAGTTTGGGATCATCAAGCCAGTTGACTTTACAGGCCAAGAGAATGCCCTGAAGAGGAAAACAAACATTAACATACAACCAACAAAACTGCGAGTGAGTATCATACATTCAGTCATAAACTGTACTGACTGTTTTTTCTAAAGTTTACCCTGAGGACATTTTGGGTCATGATGGCCATCTTTTTATATTTTTCCAGGTTTGCTTGGCCTTTCTCTAACGCAGCTTTGTACTTTTCCATGTCTGGATACTCTTTCTTTGAAGACTCCTCCATGTGTTTGATCTTCTCATGCGTGAGCCGTTTCATCTCTGCAAGCAGAAAGTACTACTTTAATCTGGAGTCGAAACAATAAATAACTAAGAACTTTAACTGTGAAAGACATCCGATTTCTTTCTCGTAAAGCATACCAAGTCTGTTCTTCTGTATTTCTGTAACCTCATCTTGAAGTTTTTTGGACTCCTGTTGGAAAAATAAATAGTAGATTAGGGTATAAAACCCTCAACTTTAAGTAGCACTTTAACCTGTAGCATTTATGTTGAAGAATAAAGGTCGTCATGCCAAGTATTGACTTGGACAGATCCTGTGTTTGCCTTATATACACTGCACTTCCATGAACGTTTTCATGTTTCAATAAAGATCAGAACACATTATCCATTTTCCAAGCAAAATATCAAATGAGGGTTGACTCAAGACCTTTGCACAATACTATAAGTGATTACAATACCCTAACAAAACAAATTGTCTAATATAGGAAATCCCATAAAATTTTAAACACACAAAGCACTTCAAAGAAGAACAGACTTAAGCTGCTCACCTGTTGAAGGTGTTTTATGTGTGAACAAAGACCCATGCAGCGGTCACTTATGGCTTTCAGAGCACTGAGGGAAAAAAAACAAAACAAATGTTTTGATAAAAATAATTAAATATTTCAGCTGTTTCTGTATGTTGTCAGTTGACTTACTCTGCTTCAGAGTCACTCCAGTTCAGCTTTTCTCCGATAGCGTGCCACATCTGCATTCTGAAAGACGGAGACAATCAATGATCTGTCACGAAAAACATGAGAACATCTGAACTCCAAAAACAAATAATACAAGCAGCAGTTTACCTGTGCAGGGTCAGTGTGCTGTTAAAATGAAGCGTCTTCACCCTTTCAAGCTCACCGATATATTCTGGCCTGAAACGAACAAGTGTCAACATCTTTTTTCCCCTTTTTTATTTAACATTTGGCTTTAAAACATCAAATACTCACAAGTCTCTCTCTGCTTCAGATGTGCTGCATGACCTTTTATTTTTTTCTATCAGGGGAAACTTAAAATTAATTTCCATTTCTGCTCTTAAAAAATAAAAACAAATTTATTCAAGAAAATTGTTTTATACCTGCGTTGAGCTGTACTGCCATCTCAAAGCACTGGTTGGACATCTGTTGCTTTATTCTGTAAAGAAAGTAAAGACCAGAGGTGACGTGTGCGGCACAGCTGGATCAAAAACTGACCTTCAACACCAATGTTGGGGTGAGAGATACAAACCTCAGCATGTCTACAGGTGACGTGTCTTTCTGTCCGGTGGCACCTTCAGCAGCAGGAACATCATTTCGCTCCATAGTCCCCACCATGTGATTGAGTTTCCCCTGGCTGTCAGATGACTCCATCACCAAAAAAAAGAAAAAAAAAAAGAAAAGAAAAAAAAAGAAGAAAAACCGAGTGAAGATTCCTGGAGAGACAAATCAAACCACAGAAATGTGGGTTTAATCCAACATAAGAAACTATAGCTCATTAAAACTCAGACTGACTAATATGCACTAATATACAGAAAATAATGGCATTTAACTTGAAGTCTGCCAGTCATCAAGTTTTTTTTGGTTTTTTGTTTCAGTGGCCGAAACAAGTATACTCATCTCAACATACAAAACACATCATACAGCCTTACACTCATTCATAATTCATACATGCAGCTGGTGCAAAAAAAAAGGCCACAAATCATGAGCAAGACAGAGTTAAACTTAAAGTTTTCAGCAGCCAAGCTGAGGAAGGCTGTTTCAAAATACAAACTTATCAACTCAAACATGTGAAAAAATTATTTGAAATTTCAATTAGTAAGTCAAAATGTTGAGATTGTGATAAGAAATTCTGGCTTAGTGTCTTATTAATAGTCCCACTTGGCAGAAACAAGCTTGTATAAAAATACCATATTTTAAGTGGGGATCGGCAAATACCCCACAATAAAATATTATCACAATTTGATATGCATTAAGATTTTATGATATACTAAGTTTCAATAACTTTTAAAATAACCAATTATGTTCTCAAAGTTAAACTTTGTCTGTTTTATCCAATAAGCACACCAACACTGTCAATAAACCTGGCATAGCTGTATTGCCATAAGACAGACAGGCCAACTGTATGCAACTGAATTTTAATTACAGTTGTTGTTAATTACATCCAATCTGTTCCTGATAATACAACAGTTAACAGTGATAAGCTGTCTGAAAATACCAAATGTGAATTTGTGTCCTCGTAGACGTCAACAGAAATTCACTTTTAACTGTTAAATTTGTGCTCAGCAGCCTTTCTGCTCTATAGGAATATGACCAGAATACAACCAGCTGGAGGCCATTTGAGTCGAGTCTCCTCATTAACAAAGACTTGTTCAAACTGATGGCGACATGTTGGCAATCTGTCTGCATTTATAAATTAGACAGCAAGTATTTGATAACAAGTATATTTCTGACTGGCAAACTGTGACTGAATACAGAAGACTGCCTCCTATTAAACGACCAATGCAATCACCTTGTGATCAAGTGGTTGTGAGTGGTGGCCAGCGGGCAGACAGACAGACAGATGGTTTTTCAGTTGACCAGAAAACTGCACAACGTTATGTAGAAAAAGAAAATCCAGGCAGATTCTGCAGGTTGCACCAATGAATTGTCTGGTTTCCTTGCTGTACGCCTCCACCGTAACCACTGAGCTCAGTGGTTTGCAAACAGTAAGCAGTTTTGTTGTGCAAGTGTCAATCTTCAGATAATGCACGGAAACGCAGCCAAGATACGAGCAAAGAGGCTTCTGTGACTGAGGCTCCTGCCACCTGTTCATTGCGACACAGTGAAACCACTTCTCAAATCACTTTAACCTGCCGCTCCAGTCATCTTATATAAAATCATCATCACTGGTAGTTCAATCGCTTCACGGTGCTATGCTTAGCACCTGTGTAAAAGCACCCGCAGTAATTTGTCACCCATCAGTTTTACAGTCACACAAAGTAAAGCGCAGGCTTCTGATGTCGTAGAAGCTGAAACTGTACTTCAGTGCAGCTCTGCTTCTGCGCTGTACACACACATACAGCAGCCTTAATCAGAGTTGATGCTCGTCTTTATACGGTTACAGCGGCCCTTTTCAGCACCTGTCAGCGTAGCGCTAAAACTAATATCGGTTTATTTAAAATAAAATTTTTTACCTCTCTTAACGGAATTGATGATGCTTCAAGTCCAAATGACATCAAATAAGCACCGTCTGCTGAACCTCTGTTAGCTTCGGCGTTACACTTGCTAGTTAACGTCAGTCGCTCAGTGTAACGGCGAGTTACAACTCTTCACAAGCTTTCATCTGTGTGAAATACGGTTGTTAATTAGCAAGAAAATGCGCAATAGGTAATCAGTTTTGTCACCGCGTTAAATTGTTATTGTTTTTCTTTGTCAGGGATTAGCAAACCAGCCTACAAGTTCAGTACCGCCACCTGTCGGACAGGAGGGTAAAACTGAAGACAAGCAGGAGAACACTCATGCACCTTCAGCAAGGAGTTGGTTTCACTCTCTTTAATGCTCATTTTAACGTTTTAAAAGAAACAAAGCCCACCCTTGCCCACAACATATTAACCGACTTCTGGATAATTGGCCTATAGCTGAACTACTAGTTCATAATGTTAACCAACCATTAAATGAGTTCAGTGATTCTTCTCTATTTATGTCTTCCACTTTACTCGTATAAGGACCTGATATACAAGCATTTCACTGTGCATTACACTCATATAACTGTGTGTGTGACAACATCCCAATGTGTTTAATCTTTCTTTTTAAAGAATTAAGTTTGGCTATTACATTTTTACACATAATAGCCCAGTCATTAAAAAATTAAGAACTAAAAAAAGATGTATATGTATGAAAAGGTCATGTCTTCAGAAAACTAATACGTTTTGAACAGTGAGTCTCAGGAGGAGAAAAAACTCAGCTCAATACATTTAAGCATACAGAGATGGTCACGCTGACTTGCTGAAGTTCAAACTTAAAATCAGAATGAAGAAGAAAGCTGATTGACATTACTTTAAACATGGCACGATTGTTGGTGTTAGATGGGCTGGTCTGAGTAGTTTAGATACTGGAGATCTACTAGGATTTCCCCACAGAACCATCTCTAGTGTTTATAGAGAATGATCTGAAAAAAAAAAAAACTGTCCAGTCAATGGCAGTGTTCTGGGGTAAAACACAGTGTTAATGTCAGAGGAAGGGTAGAATGACCAGGTAATAATCACTCGTTACAACCAAGGTATGCAGAAGAGCATCTCTGAATGCACTACATGAAACAGATTTACTACAGCAGCAGAAGGCCACAATGGGGGCCACTCCTGTCAACTAAAAACAGGAAACTAAGGCTACAGTTTGCACAAGCACATGACAACAGAAGATTGGCAAAAACAAAAAAATTACTGGTCTAATGAATGTTGACTTCTGTTCTAAATTTCAGATGGTAAGGTCAGGATTTGGTGTAAATTACATTAAAGCATCCATACTGGCTTGTTTCAATGGTTCAGGCTGCTGTCTGTGGTGTAATGGCCTGTTAGAGATTCTTTGTACACTTTGGGTCTCTTAGCTGAAAATCAATTAAATACCACAGCGTTCCTGAGTATTGTTCCTAACCAAGTCAATCCTTCTATAACTACACTGAATCCAACTTATGACTGCTATTAAGAACAGTATCATTACACAATGTCACAAATCTCACATTATCTCAAACTGGCTTCTTGGCTAAGATAGTGAGTCCGCTTTCCTCAGGCGCCAGATCTCAATCTAATACACCAAATCTGGGATGAACTGGACTTGGAGATACTCATTATGAATGTGCAACTGCTGCAAATCTGCAGCAACTGTGTGATGCTATCGTGCCAACATAGACCATGAATAAGGAAGGCAGTTCTGGGGGTCGAACCTAGTGCTAGCAACGTTTACCTAACGAAGTGCCCGGTGAGTGTACCGTTACAGAAAAATAAAGTGAATCCTCAAACTAAGAACAAGCACCCGAGTCACTACACAGAAGAGTAAACACATGCATTATTTTCATATAACGTCATTTAACGTGTTTTCAGCTGGTTATAACTTAGCGTTAAAACTACTTCGGTTTACATATAAGTCTTACCTCGATTGAGTTAGGTTAACGCTGTCTTATGTCAAGATTAAAAAAAGAAGACGAAGAAGCAGAGGTTAGTCCCTGGCGTCGTCGTTACACTCGCCCGTTAAAGTTAACAATTTTTTGCTTATCAAAATGTCACCAGCTGCAACACATCAAACTGTTTACGCCGCGCGACTTAATTTTATAACGACGCCGTCCCGCCAAGAAACACGTAACGGAACGTCACCATACGTCACACGTCTGCCTGTGACCAGAACCAACGCTCAACTGAACTTTCAACTTTCAAAGGCTCTGCCTGTCACACATCAAGGGATGCGGCGCCCCCTGCTGGTCGAGAGGGAAAACACATGTGTGGACAAATACAACAGGTTTGTTTTCTTTATTATACCGTTTACCATAGTTACTATAGCTACTATAGTTAACCCGCATGTATATGAAATGAAATACTTGCTTTTTAAAAATATTAGTGGCTGAAGAGTGGTATGAAACCAATGTACATTTTTTATATACAAAAACAAAAGTATTCTTCATTCAAGACAAACACATTTTATTGAAATACGCCTTTTATTCCTTTACTTGCAAAGTTTTGTCTCATCATTCTCTCTCTACTATTTTCAAGTATTTGCTCTTGAGAGTAAAAGTGTTAGACACGGTGCCATAAATCATACAATGAACCACGAGTTTAGTTGTGACCCAAGGTGTTTCCCCTGCACGCTGAACTGACGATCTCGCCTCGACTTTCTGAGGTCCATCAAACAAAACAAACCAGGATGAGGTTCAGGTCTGATGCAAGATTATGATTTGTGTAAGCAGCAGTGTAATTTACACTTCTACACCTGACACAGTTAAAGCTGAAACACTATTTTACATGCATTTTTTTTCTATATGTAAACTATGCCTGACATTTATTCTTCTGACTGGATTAATTTATTGAAGCCATTCTTACTTCTTCGATTGATTAGGTAAACGCTTTAGGTTGAATCAGGTAGGGTTTTTCAAACAGTCGCAAATTGCAATAGCCTCCCAAAGCAGGACACCACAAAAACTTCGCAATTTGATCTAACATCAAGCAGGATTAAACACATGCAGGGGCCCAAATAAGCATTTCCATAACACATGACAAACCTTAAATCTTTTTATGCCGATTACGTCGACTGATTATGGATGATGTACTTATAGGCGAATTTGATGCCATCTCAAAGTGAAAAGCGACAGGTTCCACCGAGATTTGAACTCGGATCGCTGGATTCAAAGTCCAGAGTGCTAACCATTACACCATGGAACCCTTTGTTCACGTAGCTGGTATGCACACGCAGGACTTGCGCAAAAGTCCTGCGCAAAATCCCCTTTGGCGCACTCTACTCAAAAGCCAAAATAAGGTTTTATTTTTCAATTAATTTCATTGAATTGATTGAGTAAATCCCATTTAACTGAGTCCCCTAAATCAACGGGCTCTGTGTTTCATTGTGTGTGAATGTATGTGTCTGTACCAGTGCGTGATTTCAGGTATTTGGAAATAAACTGGGCTGTTAATATGGAGGTTTTGTTAGGCGATAGTCCAGTGAAATCCAAAAGAAGATTTAAAAAAAAAAAAGGAACACGCGGTTCTTCAGAAATGTTCAGCCGTCTATCCGAAATCACCCAAACTTGCTCCTGATACTCGTAGGAGATGTTCAGCATTTTGCAGTATTTTTAAATGAACGTCTTTAAAACTACAGGATCCCAGAGGTCCCAGGGATCTGTTTAATAATGCAAACACAGTGCTCTATAGGTTGTTGTGGTGGGAGGCAGTCTTCGTTGGAACCCATTAAGGATTTTTTTCTTTGCATCATTAGGAGAAACAGACCCTGGTGAGGGACTCACTTTTATCTATCTCAAGGCTGTGACCATTAATGGGGAATGCTATTTTCCATCCCTGTCTTCTGTAACAGCCCAGCCAACGTGTAAACAACAGGAGCTGTGTAACTCAATACCAGTTCCCTCCTCTGAACTTAACTATGTAAGCTGAGACACATTCTTTTCTTCAGTTTTTTTCAACTACTTTATTACTTCAAGGTTAGTGGTTTTGGACTACATCATCATTATGATGGCAACTAAATCCTCCCACAGTCCAAAGACAAGCGGGTTAAACTAATAAGTGGCTACTCTGACTTGGCTGTAGGTGTGAATGGCTGTCTGTATGAGTCATCCCACTGATCCCCTGTGACCTGAACATAAAGTTGGTTCACACGGCTTCCTGCCCTTCCTCTAAAAAGAAAGAGGGAATGAACTGTTTTATGTTAGATGATTTCAGGGGCCTTCTAGAAATGGGGTCATTCAGTTACTTCAGAAAATGAGCTGTCAATCTAATTGGTGAAATATTTTAAAAAGTTATTATTCTGTGCATCTAACTATTATTTAATTCATTTCGGAAAAAAGCTGCATTGTTTTTATTTTCTAAGCTACCACAGTTACGTGCCCTACTCAAGCGGAATCTCTAATGTTGCGTTCACGTGCTTTTTGGGATACAGCAATGCAGACTCAGTGTCCTCAAAGCTGGCTTGCATTAGTATAGCAGTCAGTAGTAACATGGTAAGTAACTGCTGCTAAAGCAGCTTTCCATGGGATTACAAACGTTAATGCAGACCGCTCTTTCTATTTACATAAAGTCTCCAATGTTTCATAAATAGACCGCAGTGTAGCTTTCAGCACTCAGTTTTGCCTATTTCCCCGTGTCTCCGAGTTTATCAATATAGTTCCGATATATCTCAGTGCACCTGAAGGCATCATATTTTGCGTCTGTGGTCCTGCTGGGTGAACACTGAAGACAACATGGTAATGTGAGTTTGGAGACGATGCTACCCTTTTACACAGACCGGAGGGAGCCCCGTGTAACGCTCATGTGTGCTCTCGGCGTGGCGTATCTGAACGATGTCTGCTTTGGTGTCGTGCTTCATGATTAGAAAGGGGCTCTGGAGCCGAGAGAATAACAGAACCCAGCTGACAGGCGGATCGACCGTTGGACTGGTAAACACTCGGGCGCCTGTTATGTGTCAGAGCCGAGTCTTTAACGGCCGGGAAAGCTAATGGCAGAGGTAACGGCTGCTCGATGATGCGATAGACGTCCAAGTTGAAAGCAGGTGGGCCAGAGATGGGACATGAAACCGCACTGCTTCAAATTCATCCACTCGAGCGAAGGAGGATAGCCCCCCAGGCGAAATCTCCTCGGAGAGCAAACGGTTTGGTAAACGACGTTACAGCGCTGTGAGGCTCTCCGTTTCACGCCCCACTCCCAGACAGTGCCACCGCAGCATATTCCCGTTTCATCACTTGACAGAGATGTCCTTTACAATGGAGGATAATTTGGAGTCGGGGTGGGTAGCCGTTCGCCCGAATGCGTTTGAGGAGAAGGAGAAGCATAAATTTGTTTTCATCGTCGCTTGGAATGAGGTGGAGGGCAAATTTGCCATTACGTGTCATAACAGGACGGTGCAGAGGAGAAGCTTTGGTAGGGACCCTCCTGTGGAGGTGACTGGTCTGGAGGGGGACAAAACAAAATGGCTCGAAAGTCCCGTCAGGGATATAGCGTCTAGCAAAGGAGCCAGTGAGGCTAAAGCATGCAGCCCTAAAACCAAGTCCCTGTCAAAACATAGTCCTGTCAAAATTCAGACTGCGACTAAACCCGTTGCTTCGCGGGTTAGCCCCGACACCGACGCGTTACAATCACTCAGAGAGGACCAGATGTCTCTATCACTGGACTGCCTGGACCTGGAGGAGCTGGACAGCCTGAGCAGGGAGGACTGCAGCTGGGCCGGACTCTTCTCCTTTCAGGACCTTCGGGCAATCCACCAGCAGCTGTGCTCGATAAACTCCGTCCTGGAGCCATGCCTGCCGGTGTTTCCAGAGGAGCCGGCCGGGATGTGGACGGTGTTGTTCGGCCCGGCGGAAGTATCCGAAACAGAAATGGACGAACTGTGCTTCAATTTACAGGTGTACTTGGGTCACGCGCTCGACACCTGCGGTTGGAAGATACTTTCCCAGGTTCTCTTCACGGAAAATGACGACCCGGATGAGTACTACGAAAGCCTGAGCGAACTGAGGCAGTCCGGGTACGAAGAGGCGCTCAACCGAGCAAATAAACATCTGCAGGAGGTGAGTTTTGAGATCCTCCCACAGCCTGTCTGTGACACAAGTGTGTCCGCACATCTGGAAAATTAAGATGCGCTGCACTTACCAGACCCGATTCATTGCACAGGGTATTTATTTTATTTATGTACAAAATTTAACAACACAAAAACACACAAACTCAGAAAAAACAACAAAAAAAACCCCCCCAACCTAATATTACATGAGATTCACCTACAGTAAGACTTCAAAAAAAAGTCCAGTATGCAAGCTGGAGCTCTTTCTTCTACCAGTATGCTGAAGGCACAAAAACTCCCAAAGTGGATGTAGAACTGCTAGAATAATAGTCACTGTACAGGACACTAACTCCGGGTTTGCTTTGAATAATCATGAATACAGCAAGAAAACTTATGAGACAAACACTTCAGAGAGGCTAATTTGGTCATTTCCATTTTGCTATAATAAATCTGTTCTATGTAGGTTAGACAGTTATAGCAGGCACACTTAAAACACACAAAAAAGAGTTAAACAGAAATGGCTGAACTATTGAAACCAGATTTATTTGCTTGATTAGTTAAGATTGGAAGTTTTTATTTTATTTTATTTATTTTTGCATATCTATCATTCTATGCATATATTATACTGCATTAGTGTGTGTTGTTTGTCATTAAAGCTAAGAATTAGAAGTTCCAGGGGTACTGATGCATCCTCCAGTATAGCCTTAAGGTTTTATTTTTCTTTAAATGATAATTTTAAAAAAAACACTACGATGCGTAATAACTAAAAATAATAAACCCAGAATTAATGAAAATAAAAAGGCATTTCATTTCCACTACTGTCACAGGACAGACGTCACAGGACGAGAGGAGACAAATAGAATCACGTTCCCTTTGAGTAGGAAGCTAGTTTCTGAGGTTAGAAAGAATGAACAAAGTTCAGTTAAATTCAGTTTTATTTATAGAGTTCTAACTCACAACAACAATGTTGTAAGTTAGAACTCTATAAATAAAGGCGCTTTATATTGTCACAACAATCAGGCGACCCCCTATTAGCAAGCACTTGGCGACAGTGGGAAGGAAAAACTCCATCTCACTCACCTAAAATTCTAAGGGGACTGAAGTGTGAAAAAAACAGATCACATGAAGTTACGGGAGGTAAAAAAAAAAAAAAGACAGTGTAACCTCTACAATACAAGAGACACCCAGTCAATGACAGGTAGAGTGCTTCAGTTTTTTCCTTTTCTCCAGAGATAAGGTGGAGTACCCAATAATGCTTTCTCACCAGAGAGCAAAGGGTTTTTTTTTAATAAAAATTCACTGCAGTGTGCTGTACTAAACTCACAGCGAGTCAGCAGTCTGCTTATACAGCTGAGCGAATCCAGTCCACACACAAACCTGGGATCAAAACTGGTTTCTTTTGATTGTGAGGTGAATTTGTAAGCCATAAAGTTAACATTATAACTATAATTCATGCTAGAGGAGCACATAACCTCATTATATGTTTATGACCTTTAACTCATTTTGAAATTATGAGTCTGACTGATTTGTGGCCTTGAAAATGAATTTTACATTTATTTAATAAATGCTAATTAAAGATGTTTTGAAGTAAAAGGAGTAATATTTGTTTTAATAACATCACTCATTTCAAATTGCAATGATTTAATGTTTGACCGGGACTCTGACTAATAGTGCAGACACCCTCCAGACACCATGCTCTGGGCCTGCTCCTCTGACACACTTAAGCAGCAGCTAATGATTGGTTAAAAGCTCATAATAGCAATAGGTATTGATGCTCATCGGCTCTCGCATTGTGCTCCTAATCAGCAGTGGTAGATTAATGCATCCTTGACTTGTGGAGCCAGACAGTGAGAGAAGGCCCCTGAGGGAACAGGTGAGAGAGGCCTTTAATGGAAGTGTTTTCAACAGTGTTACTTCTTCATAACGTTACAGTGGAAGTGGTAGATAAACCTTGGTGTGTTACCCGGATTTCTTTGAACTACATGGACTATTTAAAAGCTAATTTTAGTGAAACCATTTCTTACAATACACTTATATTCGTTTTGCAAATGCAATGAAAAAGGATAGAAGGCTCCTCTTAAAGATGCTGTGTTTATGATCGCAGTCACAGCGTGATGCATTTCATGTCTTTTTTAACTTAGAGTTGAAACGACATGCATTTATACTGATGTGCTTATGTGACTATTCTGGCCGAGGCATTTCCTCTCTGCTTTGCTTTTGGCAGCGAAGAGAGACTGAATAGCGCACACGAGTGAGAGAAGCCATGTCGTTTCACCCAGACGGTCCCACACCCACTCCCGCTGTCAGAATAAAAAAGGCAGAAAATCAGACAGAGGAAGTGTTGCCTTACTGCCCTTTTCCTGATCTGAAAACATTAAACAGCCGAGCCATCCCTCTGATTGCTTCAGTAAGTGTTTATCAGTTTGGGATTTCCATTTGCTCGACGGAGGATTCATCCTCGAGGAGCTGCTGATGTTATTCAACTGTTTATCACAGGCTGAGCTCCCTGGACTGCAGTGACAGCGCTCTATAGCTCATTCAAAAACAGAAGTTGTTTATTTTGTCAGACATCTCACACGTACACACATGCACGCACACACACACACTGGCCTATCGATCCTCTCACTCCATTTGAGGAATGAGTTAATGCTTATATTGGTGTTGCTGGTAGCCTACAGGATTATTCAGTCTGGCAACAATGTGCGTGTATCGATCTTATTCCCAGCAGCTGCAATGACTCTGCTCACTTAGCCATAGTCTATGCAGCAAGAGACTACGCTCAGATATACTCCTGTTATTTACAGTTACACAAAGCATCCTTGTAGTCTAGTCATAGTTTTAATAATCTTCTCGCTTTTTACTCCCTTCTATTCTGTTTGGATTCAAATCCCATTCATATCATGTATTTTAAAGCTTTAGATTTTATTTTGCAGATTGAAAAAATATATATTTTATTCTAGGCATTTTTATTGCAAATAAAGCTATCCAACAGTGTATAAGTATTCAATATCACATCTGACTGCAAGATTGAAGTGATACAGTCGTTAATGAAATAAATAATTAGGATATCATTTATGTGACTCTGCTTAATCTTTACGTTTTGAGTATGTTTGCTAAGATATATTGTACTATGGTCCAAAATCAGATTTAAGGCTTTTTAACTAAATTAAAAGGGCTAAATACTTTATAATTTATTCAATATAAAACAATTTCCAGGCTCTTCTACGCTTCATTTCTGATGAAATATTCTGGTCTCCTGTGACGCCCCCTCCACCTTGCTCTTGTGCAATCCCACCTTATTTTAAAAATCATGGAAACACCCCTTACTTGCAGTATGTTTGTAAGCTGCTCGATGTGCGCTGTTTTCCTGTGTTTTAAAAGTTGTTGATGTTAAGAAAAATAACTTCTTGCACGTATAAAATGCAGCTGCTGGAGAAGCACAAGACCATGGACAGTATGGTGGAGTTACTGGAGCTATATGAGGAAGAAGACCAGGCCTACGGAGGTCTGCTGGAGGCCTCCACACAGCTGTACCAGTATCTTCTGCAACCCTTCAGAGACATGAGGGAACTAGCCATGCTACGCAGGCAGCAGATCAAGGTAACAATTTCCCCTTGTTTGGAATCAGAGAGGCATTCTTGATATTTCGTGGGAATTTGTTTGGACTTAGGTTTGGATCTAAATCCTTTAGTGACCCAGTAATTTTGCAAGACCTCTTGGCATTTTACCAAGCCCTTTCAGTCAATCCAAGTAGCTTACATAGTTTGCATGCAAACAAACATTTTACACATAGGGGGTAAAAGAACACTGGTGACATATAACCAGGAGGAAATAAAAATAAAATGAGACACAAATTGTTGTTGTAGATCATGGGAGTTGTGTGGGTTTTTCTGACCTCTTCTTTAGCTGCTATGTTTAAATTACATATTATTTCTGCATTTAGTCAGTGACGTGGACGGATCATAAAACACAACGGACCTGACAGAGCCTGCTCCATTTGTCTGCAACACTGTGTATGTGTGTGTTTGACGAAGATGTATTATGGTATTACAAATTATCTTGTATTTTCTGATAAGCTCCAACACAGTGGGAGGGGGATGAGACGGATCTAATTGCAAAGGGAAGATGAATGCTGGTGAATGGATAAATGGTGGAAAAGCTTTGTTCAATCATTGCAGTGCTGATGGCACATTTATATTTAGCTCCATGACTCACACGCAGCACATCAATAATAATAAGACCTCAGTGTCTTTTGGATGGATATTAACTTTGCCACTTGATATCCATCTACTAAGAAAAAACACAGCTTTCCCATCCTTGGATCAAAACCTTCCTCTAAGTTTTCCACAGTACCTGAAAAACTTATGGTGGTGTGTGAGTGAAATGCTGTCAGAGTGAATGGATCTCCAGTTTTCCGTATTCTCACAGAGACATGAATAAATCATGTTGTGTGGGGTCCTATAGGTGTACTGCAGGTACACCTATAGGACCCCACACACTGGTCCTACTGGTTCTGTTTCTTCATTAGGTCCTATAGGTGTACTGCAGATACACCTATAGGACCTAATGAAGAAACAGAACCAGTAGGAAGTATTTTTTTACGTCGACAGCACGTACAATATGCTGTCCACACTGTTCAGCTGGGATTTGTCACCCTGGCAACCAGGAATCTGAACCATGAAAGAAGTAACAATCGCTGTACTTTATCTCAAACAATTACCTTTTTCTAACCCTGAGTATTTTTTGTTGTATAAACCTAATTGAGTCCAGCTTAATAACAAAGAATAATCGATATTAAATATTGTGTATATTGAATTAATATTTTTTAGTATTAATAATAGTACAAATGAAATAGAAAAAAAATCTTATGTGTATGAGTCAAACTGTTGTCTCTGCTGTGAGCATTATCACTCCACCACATTCAGTGAATTCAGGTATTTTAGTGAAACTAATTCTTAGGAATAAGGGTGGAAATTTATGTCCAGAAGCACAAATCAATAGAGGTTGTTACTATTCAGAAAGGACCAGTCTGAATGGAAGGATGGATTGTTGAGTAAAGCTTTCCACTTCACGTGTGGCTGCTGTCAATCACAGTCCTTCAACTAAAGACAGAGAGTGTTAGCAACTTTAATCCTCTATGTTGATAGTCGGTCGGATGTATGGGTATGGTATAGATGCATACATATACTCCTCTGATAAGTAGAGCAGAACCTCCCTTTTTGTCTCTCTGGATTTTTTCTGTAGTGCATTTAGTCTGCTCAACAGTATGTCAGCAGAATCGAGGCTTTGCCAGAAAACAAGAGGGGAGAAAGAGGTTACAAAATATGCAGGTCCCACCGA
This sequence comes from Pundamilia nyererei, assembly GCF_000239375.1. NCBI lineage: Eukaryota > Metazoa > Chordata > Actinopteri > Cichliformes > Cichlidae > Pundamilia > Pundamilia nyererei. Next base: position 5,654,116 of record NW_005187407.1, on the reverse strand, counting down.
GATTTGAACTCGGATCGCTGGATTCAGAGTCCAGAGTGCTAACCATTACACCATGGAACCTCCTACCAGAGTGGGGGAGGTAGGAGTGGGTTACGCTCAAACATCCGGGTGTATTTATAGCCTACAGCATCTGCAGCTACTACACAGCATGACTTTCAGTGACTAAGTTCTTTTATCTTCACAAAATGGTTAGACAAGAGTAAGTGCTCTTTCTTCTTCTAATGTTCATGCATGTTAGGTTAACTGATGATTCAGAACTGGCAGGACTGATGTCTGTCTACTCTGTGATGGAGTAGCATTTAATATCAAAACACTTGATCAAAGGTTATTTTTTGTGAAGTGAAAAACACTGGAAAGACGAATCTTAATTAAGAACTTTTTATACATATTTTTTGTACCCGAGTTAACATATAGATTGAGAGCATTTGAGATCCTCTTGTGAAATATTTATTTATATACTGTAACCTTAGCTATATAGTAGCACAAATCAATATGGAAGAATATTTTTATTAAAAAACCTTCAGGAAATTGCAGTAGCAAATGATACTGGTGCACTGCTGAATAGAGATGGAAGGTTAATAAGGGTCAGCCAGTTGATGTTTAGCTCTGTAATCTTGTTTGTCTTATGATTTCTGTGGTATTCATTTCACTTCATTTCATTTCTGTTATCCTGTATTTTATGTATATAAGATTTAGATGGTTTGTTTATGGTTGGTTTACACAGCTTGTGTATGTTTGTGTATGTATGTGTATGCATGTGTTGCTGTA
>NW_005187407.1:5632582-5653328 GCF_000239375.1 Pundamilia nyererei | reverse complement strand
AGTGTGTGTGTGTGTGTGTGTGTGTGTGTGTGTGGGGGGGAATTGTGTTGCTTACATTGTTGAGATATACATTGTTGTGCTTCACAGTCACCATCTGCCGGAACCAAATTCCTTGTGTGTGTCTCTGCATATACATGGCTAATAAACGCGATTCTGATTCTGATTTTGTGTAAAAACAAAAAAAAAGGACTCGCCTGCTTTCCACATTAGTGATGGATTGTTTATTCTTTTTTGGTGTCTAACTCTCTAAAACATGATGCTGCAGTGTGATAATTAAATGACAAATGGTGTGATGCTGAACTGATCCAAGCTTTAATTAGTTTCTGAAATTTGCACTAGTGCATCTCAAAAAATGTGAATGTTGTAAAATAGTTCAGACTTCCTGTAATTTAATTCTAGAAGATTAACTTTCAGTGAAATATTTCAAGCCATTTTTTTTGATTGGAAATCAAAAAACCAAAATTGATTTAATCTGAAAAGAGGACATTGGACCAGCGAGCAGAGGTCCAGTTATTGTTTTCTTACACCTACGTGAGATGTATCTGATGTTGTCTTGGGTTCAGGAGTACAGAGGTTGTGCGAACATCTAGCCTTCAGAACTGAGGCTTAAAGTTGATCATAATTTGGACTGCATTATTGTGGCTGCGTATGCTGAACTAGAGTTTTTTAGAGTGTGTGAATAGTAATTTAATAAAAATCTATATGAAGTATTCTAACAATTTTAGATAGTGGATTTCTGACTTCATCAAAATGGAAACATAAAACCCCTGAAATATCAACTTTACATGTAATGAATACAGAATATATGAAAGTTTAGCCTTTTCAGTTAAGCTATTAAAAAACAACTTTATATTGTATTTATTATATTGATAAATACAATATTACAGTAATTCATACTGTATTTGTTGATATTAATATTTACATGCTCAACTGACATTATTCTATCTTCCATAAACATAACCAATAAAACAACGGAAACAATTAAGATTTAAGTTTTTTTTAAATTTGTTTTTCATCATCGCACATGCTTTTGTAATCTCAGTGATCGTGTGAGGCTGACACTACTTTTTGTTATAGATGTCTACTTGCATACATGCTTACTTGACTGTGCACACAGTAATTAAAAATAACTAAACTAAAAGAGAAGATGGAATTTCATGACAGTTGCCAGTACTTCTGTGTGTGGGAGTGAGGCTGCCCCTCCAGGCCTGCTTTTTGTGGTGAAAGCACTTAAATGGAGTGTGTGTTTAAACTTTAAAACCGTTCCACACAGATTTTATGTGTGGGGAGATTATCTGTACTGTTATGTATACCACAGTGACTCCAAAGTTTAGGAGAACCATTTGTGTAACTTGCTCTTACCACTAAGTGGCAGTAGCTTAGTAATGTGTGATATTTGGAGTTTAGACCACCACCACTCTGGATCTCAAATGGAAAAGAAGCAGTGCTATCTTAAAGGTGTATGTTTTTATGAATGGGCAGCTAACTTGTCATTAAGATTTGGCTCCACTGTGTACACAGCAGCTGCTTCCTAATCTTTTTCCATTATTCTTATTCAATGATTATTCATTTTTTATTATCAGCACACTATCTACTGTATCCAAAGGGTTATTTTGAGAAGTGTTAATAAGATTTATTAAAAAACGAAACAAACTTACTTTTCTTTAGATTTTATTCATCACAGAAAAATATTAAATGTCGCTTTTTAATCTTGCTGAAAAAAATGTGTGCATATCCTCTCGTTAGATTTCCATGGAGAATGACTACTTGGGCCCGAGGCGCATTGAAGGTCTAAAAAAGGAAGACTCTGACTGGCAGAAGAAGGCTCAGGAGGCCGTCCTCAACATCCAAGAGTTTACTGTAAAATACTTTGAAATCACTGCCAGAGCCCAGAAAGGTACGGTCTGCCATCACTGACACGTCAAGTCGATAAAGCAGCAGAAGGATGACTTTGAATAATCAAACAGAGAACACGCACACACATAGTAGAGACATTGGCGTGTTATTGACCTGTGTGTGGTTTTGATCCCAGGGCTAATGCGATGTGGTATTAATGAGACACTGCAGACAGCTGTGCTTTAACAGAAACAGGAGGAAACAAGGACGACCTATTGATCAACCAGCTCTGCCAGCAGCTTCTGTCAGTGCAGGGTCACTCCACAATGTGTCCCTCTTTTCTCATGTTTTCCTTCACAGCTGACTCATTCTTTTATTATCTCAAATTCATCAGATGAAAAATCAAGTAAGTTAATTGCTTGAAGAGACGACTGTAAAGAAAGTAGATGCAATATCCAAATGTGGCCAATAGATGTCTCCCTCTGTGTTATTGTAAGGAGCCTTCCTTTTATGTTAGACTTTAGTCATCACATAGAGGGAAAAGAAATTGCGGTGACGTGCCCACACACTGTACCAGAGGATGAGACTGAATGAGTCACTCTCACGTTTCACTCATCCACCTGTGCAATGTGTTTTGTTGTCCATAGGTGTATACGAGCGTATGAAGTTGGATCAGCGTAAGTTTGGTAAGTCTTCGTGGACGGCGGCGGTGGAGCGCATGGAGAGGCTGCGCTACTCAGTTGCAAAGGAAACCCTCCAGCTCCAGAGAGCCAGGGAGATCTGTCTAGAGCAGAGGAAACACACACTTCGAGAAGAGGTGTGGTAACACGCTCACGACCAAATGAAACTGCCAGGCACGCTTACTAAGCATGCTTTGTTTTGTGACCGTTTTCTATTTTTTACATTCATTCCTTCCAGATGCAGAGTCTGTGTAGCAGTGAGGACGCGATGGCCCTCTTAGACCACATGGAGACCAAGTACTATGAGCTCCAGCTTCAGCTCTATGACATCCAGGCTGAGATACTACAGTGTGAAGAGCTGCTCCTCACTGCTCAGTTAGATAGCATCCGTAGACAGATGACAGGTTCTACTGCAGCTACTTTTTGTTTGCAAGATCTTAATTATCCTGTTTTAAAGAGAGTCCTGAAGTAGAATTTCTGCTATATTAACTGCTGTAAGACTTTCTGAATTCTGGTTGTACATTAATGGTTTATATTTATGTGTATGTGTGCTTTCAGAGCGTCAGGATGAAGTGGTGTACTATGACACCTTTGAAAGTGCGGATGATATAACAGAGGACAATACTGCAGAGAGAGAAGAGCTGCGCAGACTTCAGGTCAGCGCTCGACAGCTGGAGGCAAGGAGGGGGCGCATCACTGCCAAACGCTCCTATCTAAGGAACAAGAGGGTGTGTGTGCTTTACTAGCTTTTATTTTCATTCCTGAAGTGTAGCCTGGATCATGAAGCCTATTCAAAATGAAGAAGTGACTGCTAATACTGTGGTTGCAATCCTGTTCAGCTCTTCTGTGCTAGATATTTGGATTTTCTCTACAACAAGTTATAAAGACACATGTCTCCAAGCAAATATGTGTATACATATATATAATTATGGTATGTTCATGACTGTGAGTTTTTATTGATTGTTTAAATTGGTGATGGTGTGTGTATCGATAGGAAATCTGTGTCTCCAACCACACTCAGAAACAGCAGAGACGCCAAATCCTCCAAAAGGACCCCACATCCCAGGTAGAAGTTGTTTTAGGGTTTTTTTAATGATGGGACTTTTTGCTGCTAAAGCATCTCCATCATCTCTCTCCTCTTCTAAACTCATGAATTACCAGCTGAAAAATGAAGAAGAGGAAGATGAGAAAAGGAAGAGGAGCAGAGTAAGCCAGGAGAGGCAGAGAACACTGGACAGATTACGTACTTTCAAGCAGGTATGTGCCCTCCTGTTCACTGGAGGTGTCTCAGTATATGTAATTATCTTTTGCTCACCTACACCTTTGTGTCTTTTTCTAGCGGTACCCAGGTCAGGTGATTCTGAAGTCCACTCGGCTACGCACGGCTCACAGCACAAGAAGAGAGCGAAGAAGCGTGGAAATGAGTAGCTTGAGTGAGAGGGAGGAGTGCGCGGACTCTGTTTGTGTGCAGAAGCAGGGCCAGCCGTTGTGTCTAAGTACCAGCGTGCAGACGGACCCCAGCCCCAGCTCCACGCTCACCACTCAGCCCACGACGGCGTACACGGCGTCGCTTCCGCCGCTGCCTGTGCCCAGTCCTGCAGACTCCTCCTGCTCTCCTTGCTCCTTGTCCTCATTGCTAGCATCCCCTATCTCCCCTCCTCCTCCACCACCCCCTCCACCCCCGCCACCAACAAGGGAGGAGCTGTCGCCCTCTGGGAGCCCGGGGCGCCGGGGGCAGAAGGCTGGGGGGAAGAGTGTATCAGAAGAGCTCGCTCTCTCCCCGCTTGGCCCGTTTATCCCTCGCTTCTTTGACAGCAGCCAACTGGAGAGCGCCCGCAAAAAGCTGAGGAAGACCCCAGAGTTTGACATCCACAACAGAAAAGGTACCAGGACTGTTAATAAGCAAAATAATTTGAGTATTCACATTAGCTAATTACAGCAGCCAATCATAGTCTGTGTTTTTCTCCCCTGCTCACATGCAGTAAGCTCCCCCATGGACGAGGTGCTCGCCTCCCTGAAGAGAGGCAGCTTCCATCTGAGGAAGGTCGACCAGCGTTCCCTGCTTCCTGCCAAGGGTGACGATGACCCAAACAGTATCCTGGCCCAAATTCGTAAGGGGGTCAAACTTCGTCGCGTTCCCTGCAGAGAGAGAAAGGACCAGGGAGAGTTCCCGCCTTCCACCGACCCCCTGACTAGGAGCATCCACGAGGCGCTGCGCCGCATCAAGGAGGCCTCACCAGAGTCCGACTCGGACGACGATGGTTTGGCCGCCCACGACTGGGAAAGCTAGGGTTCAGGGCTGCACCCGTAACACAGATGACTTCAGCCTCTGGCACTGCACACACTGTACTGTACTGTAAACACACACACACACACACACACACACACACACACACACACACACACACACAAACAGTCAATCACGCATTCAAGCACACACATCTCAGCCACACATGTACCCAGTGACTACGCCAGAGAGTCACAACAATTATCACCAACTCACCAAACGCTCCAAAGGTCTATGGTCAATCTGTTTTCAGTTTCTTTTTCACACTACATCATCACGATGGTTAGCGATTATGTTTTTACTACTACTGTATGTCACTGTGGTTTTGTTCCCATCATCAGACTGTACTGATTCCATGTTTACTTTTTTATTTATATCAAATGTACTGTCTCGCTGACATACTGCACTGACACTTATTTGTGAAACTGTATATGGAAAGTGCTGATGAGCTGTGTGACCTCTTCACTCACCCTACAGCATAAAAGATGTGCGTTGCTGGTAATTTGAAGTTTTTGGGAGACTGAGCGATGAATAGTTTACACGTTCAAACTGGGATCACTGGATTTAGTGTCCAGATTGTAAATCATTACAGCATCTGATATTTTTCATCAAGCTGCCCCCTCACTATGCTGCCTATCTGGTTTTGGCCCATTCCCATCACGTGGGCATGGGCGTGTCTGACAATAAAAGGACCAGTGCTCATCTTTAAATCCTTGCCTCTGTGGCACCAGATTTGCGGCCCTCCCCCTTTCTCTTGTCCTCTTCTGGCCCTCACCACCCCCGACTCTCACAGCCTCTCTGAGTGAGCAAATATGTATCGACCCATCTGTTCGACCGCAGCATATGGCTGGGCGGGTGGAAGAAATAGAGTGTGCAGTAAGGTTTATCATTATTTGTCACATCTAACAGCATCTCTAATCTGAAGCTGGACACCTACGGTTAGAGAGGATTGGACGAGGGGTCACTGAAGTTTGTTTGGTGAGGTGGAGGTCAAGGTTAGTGTCAGTGGTGCTCGTGGGTAGATTCAGTTGGTGATTCCCAAACTTCATATAAGGGATAGTCACGGTGGAGGAGTGAAACTGGTCATGCTTGTTTGAGTGATGGATGGTACGTAGGAGGCTAGATTCTCTCTGCGCTGTGGGGAGTCAATGTGGGCCGTGGAGCAGTCGGTTGTGATTGATGCGGTTTCTCCTGCCATCTTCTCCACTTTCTCTCCTCCCCTTTATTGCATTTTTCCAAATTTCTTTCCCTGCACTCGGTGGGCAGGAGAACACAGTAGGAGGCCTGTTACTCACAGTGCTGGAAGTGAAGATATGCACACATGGACTCACACTCTAAATTCACAGCCAACATGTGCAAAATCGTTTCAGTGACAGAAAATGGTGTGAGCACTTTGATGATACATCGTACAAATTCTAAATCACTTTATCTGTACAGGAACAATTATTATGCTTTAACCACTGGGGGAAAATATATATTTAGAAGCTAAGTAAGTTTAAAAGCACTGAACAAACTCAGTCCTGAATTTTTGGAAAGACAGTACAAGAATCTGCATAAACATAGCACAAAGACGTGGATTTACAAGTGTGGCTCTGAGCTTGGAAGAGCTTCAGCATGCACTGTCTTAAACAGCTTTAATGCAATAAATAAATAAATAAATGAATAATAATTATAAAAAATAGTGTGCTTTTTCTCTTAAGCTTGCGTTGGGAGCCATTCACAGATTAATCACAAGGCAGAAAGAGCAGGCACGGGTGTATATGTCATAGCTTGAAAGTAGCTCGGTGCTTAAGATGGTTTCTTTTTTTTCCTGGCAGAGCCAGTCTGAGGCACAACAATCTTCCATGGTACCCTCATCATGTAGCATGAAACAGACACTGACCCGACTTTAGCCTAAGACTAACTCAGACCTTACACGACTTCACTATAACTGACCAGGACAAAGTTTCTCCAATGTTAGTGCTAAAAGTTATGTTGCTCTTCTTATCTGTGGTCAGCAGTGTGTTTAAAACTTTTGGGAAAGCGGGCTCACACCTGTGAACCGGCTGTTTCTTACCTGACTGACCTGACTGTCATGTGCACTTACCTTTATCTATAAATAACCTCGACACAGCTGTATTTTTGCACTTCATTTCTTACTTTGTGTCCTGTTTTTATTTCCAACGTGTTTCCAGCCAAATCTTTTTTTTCTGATGCATTTGCTTCCTATAAAGACCTGTAATCGACAGGCTGATTATATGATCCTTTGTCTGAATACCTGTCAGTCACTTGAGAAGTGCAATATCAAAATAATGAAATATGAGAAAAGGAATGAAGCCTCTTCATTGGTGACAATGAGTTTAGATTGATTGCCTAAAACAGTGGACTTACTAAACAAACTGTTCCAAGAATACCTGTTTGCCTTTTCCTAGCATTCTCATTTATTCTGATGTTTTGTTTTGTTTTTTAATTTACAATTTTGCCCTTGCATTTGAATAAAACCTTGTGAAGCAAATTCTGAGATTGTCTGCTGAATATTTTCGATTTAAAAAAAAACAGAGCACAAACACTTTGCACACACTGAACGCCGCGGTCACTGTATTTGAATAAAAAACATAGCATTTCTTAGTTCACAGAGGTGTGTTTCTTTGACTTTGAATTCAACAGAGGGTGTAGTTTGGCTGAAGCACCAACAAGTATGTCTCCTGATCGTTTGTCACCGGCATGTGATAAATCCCTTCAGCTGCAAACTCACAAGTCTCACCAGTCTATGAACATCGTTGGCCTGAGGTACCTCTTTAATATCATGAGTTCAAAATTACTTTAAATAGTCAAAAATATTGCCAGTCTTCTCATACCTCTAAATACAATAATAATACCTACATTTAAATACCATAAGTTACAAAACAGGAGAATGAAAAGCTTCTTATCCACTACTGTACAAAGGCATTCATTAACAATAGCATTAATATTAAGGTATTCCATCTCTGTCATTCAACCATCAACGTTAAACCAGAAAAAAAAGTAACATTTCCCTTTACATGAGACTTATTCCAGTGTATTAACCTGCAGAAAGCTGCTGTGGTATTACTTAATACAAATCTAATACATAGAGGGAGTTATAACAGTGAAATAAAGCGCAAACAAGGTGCACTTTAGAAATGGAGTCAATTTTAAGGAAGCGAGTTTAAGGTACAGCTTTAGATTTTACCTGCATAAATGCTGCTGTATACAGTAAGTCTATATTTGGGTACAGAATGTGTAAAACTGTGTTTTTAACACATTTAAAATGCACAGAAGAGTTTTTGTTGTTGCTGTTTTCAACCTACAGGCTGAACACTCATAGGTTAATACACAACAATAAGCCACCCCAAGGCGTTACTGCATTTTGAGTCTTCCAGCCATTCATTTAAACGCAGTCATGAGTAGAAAGTTGTCTTGTACATTTCTATAATTATATCATCAGTGTTATATTCTGTGTAAAAAAAGAATAGAAACTGAGTGCAGTTCTGTATTCACCAGTGAGGAGTGAAAACCTGCGGCCAGTTTCACCGAGGGTGGAGATTTTACGAACACCAAGATGACACTCTAGAAGCCCTTCACGATGCACTACTTCGACCAGACAGGGCTGCCACACAGTTTTACGGTCAAAAGTAGTACACTTTCTGTTGGACAGGGGGAGACCAGCTTAGTTGCATTTGACCTATATCTGCATGAGTCCACTGAGTAAAGTACCTGATAGAGTCGGATAGAAGGTGTCGAAAAGAGCCTGTCTGGTATTGCTCAGTGTGAGAGTGTGAGAGTGTGTGTGTGTGTGTGTGTGTGTGTTAAGTGTCGGCGGCCTCATTGTCCACAATGTTTCGCTGCACACACGCACACACACACGCACACACACACACACACACATATTATATACAAACACTTCTCCACTCATATGTGCTTGAAGGCACACATTATGTCAGGCCTTGTTCAGAAAAACACACCACACTGAGTTTGGCAGGAAGACAGGTCTGTGATGGTGGAAGCAGTCCGGATGCAGAAATCTTTCATGTTGAATATAACGTGGGCACACACACCTGAAACTTTCTGTGTGGCATGAACAACGCCTCTGGAAGATTTAGTAGTCGTCTATCGTATAGGAATTTAAACTGGCTGCGGACATACAGAAGTAAACCGAACTATATTTTTCCCAGGTTGGGATTTTGGGTGTGGGGAGGGGGTAGCTGTGATGTTACTCCAGACAAATAGGTAACACTGACTGATTTGTTGTATTGAGAGTCATCCTTTAATTCTCTTCTGGCAGCCCGAGCTCAAACATGGGGCTTCTCCGTTCAGTTCTCGTCTGTACAGTAAGTCACTTTGGATCAAAGCATCTGCTAGTTAGAGGACAATATTTTCGGGGGGATTTGGCAGCTTTGGCGCAGTTCTCTGAGTCTTAACAGCAATTATTTCCACATGACTTTCAACGCTCCCCTCCGGGGGAGTGGGGTGGGGGTGGGGGTGCAGTTTAGAGTGGAAGCAGGGGGAGGGGGGGTGACGGTGTGGTGTGATGCTGCAAGCTGTGGTGCAGCTCTCCCAGTCAAACAGTAGATGGCACTGAGGCACAGTTCTCAAGTTAACTCTTTGCGAAAGGGTGTATGTGTGTGTGGGTGTGTGTGTGTGTGTGTGTGTGAGGGGGTAGGTTGGGGGGGGCAGGAACTACCAGTTCAGCCGATGTTATGCCTACACCAGCCCATCAGAAGGCAAGCTGAGGTAGACCCTGCATCGTCGCGAGCCACAGGAGCGCCTGCGGTTGGTAGGAACTGGATGCCTGCAAGGTAAAAAAAAACAGGGGAACAGCTGCCCTTTTTGACTGAAATATGAATGTGGGCAGTGTCTCATTTTAATCTGTGTGGGTTGTGAAGGGGAAAAGGGGGCATAGTGGGTAGGTGTCAGAGTAAGTTGTCATATGGCTCTGTCTGTGAAGTTTAGGTAACTTTGTCTTCTAGCTGGCCTCCTCTATGAGCCGAGCCAAGGTGTCTCTGAGCTCCGTCAGCTCAAAGATCTTGCCGTCCAGCAGCTCCAGCAGCGTCCGTAGGCTCTTCCTAAAGTTCTCCTGCTCCTCCTGGTTCTCTTCCAGCCTCTGCTCGGCACCCGCCAGCTGCTCCTCGAGCACGCGGCTGCGCAGCTCCGTCTCCTGCGCACAGTGAGATGATGTTGGCATGTTAGTGCATTAAGGTGGGGCGATTTTTTTGGAGGATAGAGGATAGAGACCGTCCCACTCTTTTGACTCACCTCGAGTTTCTGGGTGAGTGTGTCTTTCTGCTCCATCAGGTCATTCATGTTTTCCAGTTCTTCTTTCAACTTTTCCATTTCCTGGGGGTGTAAGAAAAAAATTAAAGTGCTGTGTAAATTAAATTTAACGTGCATGAGCCTTTTCATTTTAGGGAAAAATCACACAGACACACACCTCTTCTTTATCCCTTAGTGCAGTCTCTAGTTCTTCTATGGTTTGGTTGAGCTCGGTCTTCTGGGATTTAATCACTGGGGTTTGGTTGCTCTGGCATTCAAGTTCAGTCACCTGCAAGAATAAATTGTGGACATCATTATTCAGATCCAGAGAGGAACCGGTGTAACAGAAACAGGCTCTCTGTCTCATTCCCAGACGACCTCTTCCCTTTACTCTCCCACATGCTTACACTCAACTCTCTTTTATTCTTTTTCCCTCTCATCCCAACTTCAGAGCACCCCCACCAAATGATCACCCCTTTTTAAATTGAAATGATTTAATCACACATGAAAACAAACAAGCATCCCTGTGGCCCCCCCCCATTCCTCGCTCACCCGCTTGTGTAGTCTCTCTGCCTCTTCCTGGTAGGCGGCCAGTTGCTGTTTCCACTGTTTGACGTTGGCAGTGGACTCCAGCAGAGCTGCCGTTAGCTTGGCATTGTTCCCCTTTAGTGCCTCCAGCTCAGCTTCCCAGTGTTTTGTCATGGCCGGGCTGCAGAACACAGGGAAACGCATGCTGTCAGTTCACCAACAGTGACATTAGACGATAAGTGCTCGTGTTTCCATGATAATGCATGGTGAAAATCCATCAATCCATCGAACAATAATGCAGATTATTATTAAAAAATACTTCATAGTTATCATTTTCTATTTTGTTAGATCATTTCATTGTACATCTAATAAGGTTTGCATCTCTCATTGTAATCCGTACTTTTATTGGGCTTCACTGAGCTGAGCACGATTACTTCAGTTTACCAAGAAGGTTACGTTTTTTTATTTGTCTGTTTGTGTGTAAACAAGATTACACAAAAACATCCAGGCCAATTTTCCTGAAAGTTGGAGGAGAGCAACAAATATTAACATTTTAAGGACCCTTTCGGGGCAAAGAGCAGGCCCACAGATTTTAGCCTGAAGATTTGGTTTAAAGTCCGACTAAGGGTTAAGATTAAGATTAGGATTAGGAATGTAGTAGCTCTGGTTAGGGTTAGAATAAATCCCCAGAAATGTAACTCAGTGCTCTGAATTGATAGAAACATGATTGGGTGTAAAGGAATGCATGTGCATGGTAATTTTCCCAAATAATTTGAGTTATTCTATAAAACTGCTATTAACTGTAATCTTACCAGCTAATCTGGTAAATTTGTTACTGTTAACACAACAGAGGGATATAATTTAACTAATGAAAATGGTCAGTATGATTTGTTTTGTGTTCACGTGACCATGAAACTGTATGTCACAGTATAAAATATAAATAATATCTTTTAGAAAGAATATTCCTAAATGCACGAACATGAGATAACAGGGAACAACGACTGCAGTGGGCACTCAGGCTGGAGGTCAGCACTTCACGGGCCGTAGTTGTGAAAGCAGCTGTCTGACAGATGAGCTATAATCTGAGATTATATCCTTTAGACTGGCTGGAGCCTAATCTGGTCCAGCTACCCACAGAGTATATGACGAAGTGATGTGACTGATTTTAATGCACCTACAAAAAAATTATTTTTGTCCTTTTCATTCATAGGTTCAGAGTTGTATAGTATATATCTTATTATATATTACATACATATAATAAATGGGGAATAATATACTGTTTAAATATGTACAAACAGTATATTATACAAGCAAACAAAATAGAAAATAGGTGCAGAGTTTGTACAATTCTAAAAAGCCTGAAAGTCAATATTTGTTATGAACCACATTAATTCTTTAACATAGCCTGAACTCTCTCAGGCAAACTGTTGGGACATTTCATTAAGTAGTCTTCAGGAATATTTCTGCAGATTTTGGGAAAGATATTTAAAGCTCTTCTTTGCATGCTGGCTGTCTTTTGTTTAATTCTCTGTTCTCAGATGATCCCACACTGCTTCAGTAATGTTGAGGTCTGGGCACTGGGGAGGCCAATCTGATAGTGTTCCACTGTTTGTTTGGGTTTTTTGCTGTCAGCTAAGTTTTTAATGCATTTGCAGTGTTTTTCCACATTAAAAAGGGTATCGTATTATGTAAAAGATTCAAATCCTTTGTCATTCCAATGAATTTCATCAAGTTCTCCAACATCACTGGCTGAAACGCAGCCTAATGGCAGAGCTTCCACCATGTTTTACAGATGATTGTAGACACTCACTGTTGTACATCTCCTGACTTCCTCCATGCATACTGAAGATAATTTGAATCCAAATTTTAAAATTTAGATTCATCACTGCACAAGATCTGTTGCCACTGATTTTCAGTCCAGTTCTTGTGTAACTTGTCATACACTCAAAAAAAGGAAATTGGGTGGTTACATTTACAAGTTCACTTGTCATTTGAACAAAATATTGTCAAGTTTCTATGGTGAACGCAATCAAATCATGTTGGATCTGCAACTTAATTTGTTCTTGTTCAGATGACATGATACAATCTAGGAAGTGTGGTTAGTTGCCTGCACTCACGAAATTCACAAGATCACATGAGATTTTAAACCACAGGAAAATCACTGAGGTTGTAAGAGGCAGACAGCCATGGCAACATAAATGCTGTTGCTATTTATTGTGGTTTAACCTGTCAAGGACAAAAACATAAAGAAAATTCTGCATCAAGCATGACTTTCATACTTTTGTTATGTCTGGATTGACAGCTCAAGGGCATGGTGTTAGCGCCGTTGCTTCAGAGCACGAAGGTCCTGCGTTCAAATCCACAATCTGATCAAGTTTGCAATGGGTTCTCTGGTACTCTGGTTTCTTCTACAGTTAAAAGTCATGCAGTTATTAGGGTTAGGGTAACTGATGATTCTAAATTATCCAAAGGTGTTAATGTGACTGCAAATGGTTGTTTGTCTCTATGTGATAGACTGGTGACTTGTCCAGGATGTACCCTATCACTTCAGGGTTATGCCCTCTGCAGCCCAGATAAAGATACGAGGATGGATAGATTGGAAGTTGTTGTTGTAAATCCGGTGAATTTTTTGTTGAACATTATCTAATATGAACACAACATGTACTATAGACATAAGTTACATTTGCTCATTGAACAAGATTAACAGAAGTGTAACAAATATTTTACTAGTTCATGTAACAAGACTGGCTTTTGATGTCCTGAAGTGTTTAAACAATATAACGTGAATTTAAATTAATTTAATTAGACTAACTTGGCGCAAACATGTTGATTGAATAAAATTCAAATTAATTGAATGTTAATGTTAATATTAGGTTACACTTACAAACATATATCGTGTTGAAACAACACAATCAAGATGGATTAAAAAATGATTTCCATTTGTTTAGATGGAATATAAGTGGCGAGATAAAATTCTGTTCATCCAATGAATTATTTTTTTGAGTGTACCTCAGTCTTTCCTGATCTTCCACTGAGACCATTTCTGATGAGGCTTCAGTAAACAGTCAGGCCTGTGTCAGATTTTTCCTGGACTTTTTTTTCTTTTCATATTTCTTTCGAACATGACTTTCAGACACAGATCATGTTCTGTAGATACTTTTTGTTTAGGCCTGTTACTTCTTTTGTTCTCCATTTGTCCTGGTTTCCCAAAGGTGCTTCTCAACATCCCAAGTTATTCTAAGGTTTTGGTTAAACAGCCTTGCGTTTAACCAAACTGTGTGATTTTTGGCATCTGTCATAGATTTTGCTACATATATGGAAACATATTATGTGTTTTTGTGACTGGGTGCTAGTAACAAAGTCCCTAAAGATACAATTTGAAATTGCTTCTGTTATGCATTGACACAACAATTCACTCTTTGGATAAGGTGGATTTCTTTGCTCAAAAACCCTCAGGTATAAGAACTGGACTGGAAATGTCCAAAGAAAACAGCTTTGAAACACCTTCAGAAAGCCTGGTGAGCAAACTGCTCAGGACCGCTTAAAAAACACACACAAGAAAATCTGGCTCCTAGTGTATTAGTAAGTACAACTTTAGGGAGGGAAATGTTTCTTATGTGCTCTCCTGTTAGATCTGTACACTGCATACAGTATCTCTAGATTTATGTAACATCTATTCCCTGTCTCTCACATAATGTCTGACTTTGGCGCCATTAGATCTAAACTCTGTCGAGCACCTGCATCAAGTCAAGTATCCCTGAAAAAGGAACTCCTACTCCCACACATACTTCACACTGGTGCAAACACAAAAGGAAGCTTAGCTCGCTCAAGGGGTGATGAGGGTCTGTATGATCCGTAACAATGTTTTCAGTTCTGTTTTGTTCCACCCCCTCATTGACACACACACAAACTGTATAGCCCAACCGTATATGCTCACACACTGCAGCAGCACTCCACTTTTCCGTAACACCCACTCTGCGAAGAGTAAAAGCGAGAAAGCCCAGAAAGAATTCACTCAGGACTCCCACGGCGCCTTCACTTCTTACACAACAGCCACCCCCTCCGTGAGCGCAAGTGTGTCTGCATGTGTGACGCATAGGAGGGAGACGACACCTCATCCTACACATGCACATATTACCAGACACACAACCCCAACCCCCCAACTACACACACACACACACACATGCTCATACACAGATGGAGCAGAGCTGTCACCAAGGCATGCCTCCCCGCCAATGTATAAACCCCACGCTGCACCAGCTCGGAGAGCCAGAGTGCAGGCAAGACGTCAAGATGTGAAGACGGAGACAGACGGAGACAGCGAGGGAGAGCGACAAAGGGAGAACTGGAGAGTGCAAGATGTTTTGACACTGGTGTTCGTCGTCATTAAACGAGTCTGGCTCAGAGGTTTCAGGGGGGCACCTGAGCACTGTTCTGGCTGAGGATGGCAGGGCAGAGAGGAAAGTGTGTGTGAGACACAATGAGGGTAAGTTTAATACTGCTGTGCCACTGAACTACTATCATTTACATGTCAGAAATGTTAATAGAAATAGATGTTTTTCAGTTGGTGTCCCTTGATTTCTGGTGCTTTTAAAATATAAAAATGAATGTGATGTTAAAAAAATATCATTCCCTGTTTGTATCAGTTTGAAGTTGTAAATACGATGGAATTAACTCTTTTTTTTTCTTTGTGATGATATGTATCATTAAGGCAGCCATCAAAGGAGCAGATTTAATCCAGTCTCAGATTCACATTTTTATTTTACCAATTAAATTTTTTTATTAAATGTTATTTTTCCAGCAAAATTCTGAATGTTTTTTGTGTTTTGAAGATAATCTGTATACACTGCCAATACATCATGAGCATCAACACTCTGTTTTTTGCTTTGCTGCTTCACAATGTCGAGCGTCATCTCAATAAAGATACCGAACACAAAGCGTAAACTTATTTCTGCAGCTCTCTTATGTTTCTGGCGCGTCCTGACCGCTGCTGGTTGCCAGGTAGGTTCTTTCTCCTCGCACAGCCCTTCAAGAAGCAGGGAGGCTGAGCAGTTGCCATGGCAGCACAAGTGGAATGGAGACACTGGCTCCTTTCATGCAAGCCTACCGCAAACCCACTGACAAACGCCTACATCCTCCGACATTAGAGCACCATTCACACACAGCACCAGCAGTCCCAACGAAAAAGGTCTTACAATATTCAGAAAACCATTCAAAGCGAGTCCGGTGCAGACCTGCCAAGCCACGCTCACGTCCAGATATAAAAACTCTCTCGTGGACCTGCTTTCTTTCATCCCTCTGCCCTCTGCTCCCACACATGCCTGCCTACACAGCCCCGCGAAGCAACAGTGCAGTACTTACACATATACACTATGATCATCAACATCGTCATCAACAGATATACAGCCAAGAGTCAAGCCATCACAGAGGTCTCCACTCTTTTTGTACACTGACGCCTGAGTCTCCACAAATAGCATAGAAGTAAGCACATAAAATACACTAAAAAACACTGTATTCCTTTTTTGTCCCTTCTCCTTTTTGCTATCAACCAGCTGTCAAAAAACACTTTTTCACATCGGTTCGCGGAACAGTCCGATGATATAAGACTGGCAAAGTGTGAATCATCGAGAGACAGAAAAATGAAGGGTTACGTGGTAAAATATTTGGATGGCTCTTGCTTCTACCCTCACTGCATATGCCTCTGAGAACACGTGAGACAGAGGTTCGCTTGTTACGTCCACAACTTGCCATCGCGAATGCAGAGAGTCGACCCCATCTCCCACGCATGCAGCATTAATAGACACATGAGCAGCAAGGCTGCAGCAGGCAGTGGGTGTCCTCTCTACATCCCGCTCTCACTTCACAGATCCGTGAAGCCTCACAGACATCATCGTGCGGTGGCAGGATTTTGTGAACATACACTTCTCAGACTTTCCCTCATTAATAAGTTCTTAATAAGTATTCTAAGTCTGTTCAAGATCTCAAAATGTATGTTTAAAATATTAAAAAAGCTTCTCCAGTCATATGCCAGTATTTAAACAAATGAAAAAACAAAAGAATGATAATACATTAAGCGATTGATATTGATTGATATCTTTAATTAATAAGAATCGCAGCCAGAGAAATAACCAAAGTGGCACAAGTTACAGAGGTTTTACAAATAAAAAGACCCGTGTGTACAGTGGACTACAAGTGACATTGGATAACATTTCCTCTCCTCAGAAAAAAAGAAAAACACTCAGTTGAACAACTCAAACTGATTGCCCATTCCCGTCTGTTCAGTTTATTTATTGTGCTGAGAGTGTGTGTGCAGTTGGTGCTGTGCTGTTTAGGTATGAGTGACTCATGTACAGACTTTATACAAGCACCTCTCCCTCTCTGTCGTTCTCGCTATTCCCAGTTTCTGACACATACTCTCTGTCTCTGTCTGTCTGTCTTGCACTCTCTCTGCCTCCCACTACCCACAGTGTGTTATATAAGTCTTACATAAATGCTTCATCGACAACTTTCTGGCGATGAGCCTCGCACAACCGCACCTTTTCAGAAAGCCATTGTACACAACAAAAATATTTACACAACTCTTTAACCTCTGAATCTTACACAGTCTGGTGCATATGAACCAGGATTAACAATCACAAGCAACATGAGTTATCCATTTCAGAGGAATGTACACAACAGTACTGGTGCATGCATAGAGGTGACACCAACACCTACTCAGTCAAGAGATTTGAATTTGACATGATGTTATTGCATCGCAGTAGCATACACAAAATTAGAAATGTGCTTTTCTCACCGAGCATGCTCAGACTGAACAAAAATGAATAAGTGAAATTATTTCTCAGACCTGAGAAACACTCAAAGTTACATCGTTTGCTGGTCCAGTGTGTAAATATCACTGATCATAATTCAAGAAGAACTCTTGCGCACATATCACCGCATTCGTTCTTACTGGAGTTTTGGCGTGCTGGTTTAACCTTACTTTTTAAAAGTTGCTAAACAGGCAGTGCATCAGGTTTTTGGAAAGAGCACCCTCCCTGTTGCTGATCTGCAATCGGGCTCTTAATTTTTGAAAGCTTTGATCCTGAACATTTTTTTTCCTGTTCGTTTGTTTGTTTTGCGTAGTTATGGTGTCGCAGTAGTCAGGACTTGAACTGACATCCCTATCAGAAAGAGCAGACCCGACAAGTCTTAAACTGCTCCCTAGAGAGGAAAAACATGAGAGAGTAGCGGTGAATAGAAGGCGTTCACGACCATGCTGACATGCAACATATAAAGGTGAACACGCATAAAGAAGGGAGGTGCAGGCTACATGTCTGTGCCTCAGACAAACAGCAGACAAACCACCAATCATATTAATTTTGTTGTTTTAGCATTGTTTGTGTTAGATATGACTGTGACAGCAGTTGCATGCTCACGTCGTTACGACTGCGTTAATGTCACACATCATAATGTGGGATGTACCTGTGTGCAAAGGCCAGAGCGTTCTGCGCCGGCTCGGGACGGGCGTCTGAGTTGGGAGTCGTGTCACAGATTTCATCTGTGCCGTTGATGTTTTCCATGGGCGGAGTCACCGGGGTCAAAGGTGATGAGAGCTCGCCTGCCGGAGACTCCTGCATGTGGACACGGTGATTCAGCTGTTACTGTCAGTTAAACATAATAATCAAGCAGAACATGCAAACAGTGGTTGGATTTTCAAGACAAATAGCATTAGGTGTTTAAGAAAACTGGGTAATAGATAGTTATCATGAGCTTGTAACCCATCAAGTATTTTTCCCAATAAAATGACTCATTTATTCCTCTAATTTTAAGCACCGTAAGATAAGACGTCTTGGTTTTTTCATACTAACAAGCTATAACCGAAAAAAATATTATTTTAAAAATTTTTAATAACTTGATTACATTTCTTTCGATAATTATTTAAACAGTTAATTGTTTCAGCTCCTTTCCACACATTCAAATAAACTATAGCTAATGCACAGTACTGTGCAAAGGTCTTAAGCCACCCCTCATTCATTTATGAGTTTGTAAAATTCTAACACGCTTGAAAGTCAAAGTTAAAAGAAAATTTATCCCACACTGCTTCAGTAATTTTGATGTCTGCGGGCTGGGGAGACTCATAGTTTTATATTTTCATGCTGAAAAATGAAGCTGTTAACAATCAGATGTTTTCCAGATGGTACTGCATGGTGGATCGGTACCTGCTGGTCTGTTTTTGTGTTCAAAGTGCCATAATTTTTAACAAAATCTCAAACTCAATTGGATGAAATGCAGTCCCAAGACATGACAGAGCCTCCTCCATGTTTTACAGATGGCTGCAGACGCTCACTGTTGTACATCAGTGTAAAGTGGTTTAGCAATCAAAAAAGCATTCGTCTGGAATTGGTCAGTGAAAAAGTGTCCAAAGAAAGACTGAACTTCAAAGAAATCAGACTTTAGCACAGTACCCAATATAAAGCTTATATTACTAAAATCATATAAAAAGATAATAATGTCTGTGATATTATAAAATGACGACAAGATTTAAAAACAAAGCAATGATATTTTGAAAACAGGAGGCGCTCTCTCGCTGTCAAAGCTCTCACTACTGTGTCGCAAAAAATTTTGACATTCCTACAGGACATTAAATTAGCAGTCTATAGCACTGGGAAATTAGAGAATTACAGATTAATTCTTATCTTTATATCCCATACAACCCCAGGATTATACAAGAGACAAATGATTTGGCTGCTGCACTTACATAAAACAAAGCTATTAAGACTCAGGGCTTGGGCACAATACAGTAACACAATGACGCTGCCTGTACGCCTCTAATGGGCAAGAAGGAAGTGAGAGATAAGAGGAAGATTACGCCTGGTTTTACATTTTGTGCTCCGCATTCATTAGTATATGATTTAATATCTGTTCAGGATGCATTTCCACTGAGATTCGGCCTATTGGGACCAGCATATAGCAGTTAGCTCTATTCTCAGCTTGTTTCAGTAGAATAATTTGTGTCTCATGATTCGTTTTTATTTTACCTCATTTAGACGAGGTAAAGGAGAGGATCTAGAAGTCAGAATAAAAAGCCAGCAGTCATGTGGGTAAAACACCACCTTTCAGCAGGGACCCTGGTGTAGAGCTTCGCAGCCTCTAGCTGCAAGTGGTGCTGAGAGCTGCAAGTGCAGCCTTCAACCCCAGGTGAGAGCTGCAAGTGCAGCCTTCAACCCCAGGTGAGAGCTGCAAGTGCAGCCTTCAACCCCAGGTGAGGGAGCAGCTATTCTCCTGGCTTCATTAAAAGACTTCCTCACATTGTACTGTAGTGTTTTAACCTATGTGGGCTGCGGCACATATAGTAGGCTGCAGTACAGCGGGAGGCCGCTCCCCTAGCCTCCATAAGGAAAAAACATGAAGCCGGTTAACAGATTTTGGCACAGTTACAAATACTCTAAAACACTCTATTATTACTATTATTAGTATCATTTCCTCCACAAACTAAAGGCTAGCATACAGGCTAATTTTTCGCCACAATGAGCACAGTTTTTTTGTAATCTATGGCACGGATACATGTAGAAAAAATATGTACCACACTGGTAGCTTATGCCCGCACACTATATATAAAATATGGATGTTACTGGTGGGTCAGAAAAGTGAAGCCAATACATTGACCTGCGACCATTCTAATGGCCAGCAGTGGGCGACTCTTTTGGCTGCAAAATTAATTCTATTTGTTCTGAAGCTTTGGCGGAAATAAACCTGCTTCTATATCCAGATAAATATTTTTCTGATGATTTCATGGGATCGGTTGCTGGTATAATGACTTCTTAAATATAGCATTAGCTTAATTTTCTAATTAAGATAGCATTTAGAGAAAAAATAGACAATAAGAGTCTTCTCATTCCCACAGTGAGTGGTTTGCCCTGTCTCCATATGCCTTCCTTTGTCTCTTCTTTTTCCTCCATCTAGTCATGGTAGATGGATACCCCTCCATGAGTCTGGTTCCACTCGAGGTTTCTTCCTGTTAAAGGTGATTTTTTTCCTTCCCACTGTTGCCTAGCACTTGCTCACAGAGAATCGTCTGATTGTTAGTGTTTTCAAGCGTGCAGCTGCCAAGATGCCACTTGCCACCAGTTTGGCCATATTTCAGAGCTGCAACATCACTGGAGTGCCCAAAAGCACAAGGTGTGCA
>NW_005187407.1:5629252-5631513 GCF_000239375.1 Pundamilia nyererei | reverse complement strand
TTCTCATTCAAATCCACCCTCACCCGTGACATGTGGTGACAACAAATTAAAATGGCCAGAACCATAATGCTTCAAAACTGGAGTCCATAAACCAATAGGAAATGAAATTTTAGCTACATCTGTCCAGGAACCACCTAACAACAGACTACCATGGGCATTTATATGTAAGTTTTGGGGGAGAGGTGTTGCTTGTTTGTTTTTATTTATTTATTCATTTATTTATTTTAGTTTTTTTACAGATAAAAATTGGTAAAATAAAATATAATTTAAGGTAAAATTATTGTTTTTCCTCCTTATAACTGTTTATTACTCAACATGACTGTGACAGTAGTCATGACTAGTCGTGTAAGAGTACTGTGGTGGTGGTGTTGTGATTAAGTTAGGGCATACTGAACATACCTGAGAAGGAGATGTGGCCATGTCCATCTTTTCTTGACTCTTCTCCTTAGCGAGTCTTGCTGCTTCTTTATATTCTGCAAACTTCTCTGCAAACTGGACACAGAGGACAAGTGCGTGAGTGATTGTGTGCTGTACTTCCTACAATAATGTGGCTTAATCTGTGCAGTATGTATGCATCTGTATGTGCACAATATATCGACTTAAATGGACTGTGAGAGAAAGAAAGAGCTCAGTATGTATTAGTCCTGTGACGTATAGAGAGAAGCTGTTTCCATTAAAAAACTGCAGTTGCATTTGGAGAAGAATTACCCATAATTCCTCTGCAGAAATATGACCCAGCGGGGTCTCCAATGACAATCTTTCCATTGGACATGCACGCACATACTTAGAGCTAACCAAACTGTGCCATTTTCCTCTTAGACTTTTCCTGTAATGAGAAGTTGTCAGCGGCTGAAGTTGATCTCTTGGGTTATTTTGGTCGAGAGCAAAGATACATTCAGCCAGGCTGAAGCAGTAAGGCGAGCTCAGCTGAGGGGCTTTGAGCAAATATAAACACTCTGGCACATACACACTAGCCCACCTCCCCAATGTCCCTTTAGGGTGTGGTTCATCACTGATGCGACTCCCACACTAATTTAGTATATACAGTACTGCAGAGGGCTGAGTGGTGAGGAAATCAAATTGACTCAGCTGAAGTCGGTCTTGTGTCCGCCATTAGTGGAGTTGCAATAAGTAACTCAATATCATTTTACTTCAGTGCAATATAATAGTCCTGGTTCTGTGCTTTAAATGCATAAGTTTAGTTTAAGTGCTTCAGGAGTTTTGGCACTGTGGTCATCTGAGAAGTGAATTAGATTATTTCTAATTTGAAACAAAGAAAATACTTCCACTTGGCTGGCAGGTATTTCTCAGAGAGTTCCTGTTCACAGTCTAACTGCCTGCAAGTCGGTTAAAGCACTGATGTTGAGCATTTGCAAGTAACTTGAGAAAAGTATGTTGTTGATCATCATCATTATTATTATTGTTACTTTTTCATCCTCTGTATTGAGGTTAGGTGTACCCTTCCTCTCGCCCTATAACAGACTGGACAGGGTCCAGTCACCCTGCAGCCCAGAATTAGGTAAGTGGAAACAAATGGCTGGATGGATGAACTGAACTGACTGTCCAGGTTATTGTAAGCTTTATTTATGTACAATGTCTTATTAAGATTATAAATTATACTTGCATAAACTCACAATAAGATTCAGTGGTACCAAGCAGTTGTCTTACTGTAATACAGCAACCGGCTACCTTACAGACACATAATTGGATAATTTGGTACCTGGCCACTGAGCAGAGTCCAGTTAGTGACAAACTGCTGTGCACAGCACCTTTAGTCCTTGCCGAAGTGCTCCATTTCCAAAGTAAACGTCAAATTAAGAGCATACGAGGCTGAGAAATCCAGAGTTTTGGCCCCTTTCTTAAGCCATGAGCCAAAAAAAGAGCCAAAAAGAGAACAGGTTATGTAGTTCTTCTCATGATAAATACACTGAAGCCAGTCGGTGTAAACCAGCATGTGAAATGCAAAGTGCACAACCACTGGATCCTATCTTTTCTGCTAACGGGAGTTTTATAATGACGAAGCATGAGCGAGAAATTTGTTTGAGGGATTTTGAGATGGAGGAAAAGAACACTTGACCTTCAGCAACCTTCAGGTCACATGACCACACCGCGTTATTGTGCGGTATAAAACAAGGAACGCTTATAAGTATTGTTAACAGCCTCGTTATCCTCGCCTTCCTGGCACAGACGACGTGTCTGTACTGCTGAGTTTGGTAGTAAAGTAACGTGTGTGTGTGTGTGTGTGTGTGTGTGTGTGTGTG
>NW_005187407.1:5581876-5629232 GCF_000239375.1 Pundamilia nyererei | reverse complement strand
GTGTGTGTGTGTGTGTGTGTGTGTGTGTGTGTGTGTGTGTGTGTGTGTGTGTGTGTGTGTGTGTGTGTGTGTGTGTAGTGTTTGGGTGGATAGGGGTGGTACCTTGGATAGATGATGCTCAGTGGAGAATCCCAGTCCATAGACAGTGTTAGCTCGGCTGTCCGCCCACTGCCCGAATTTCTGTGAGGTCTTTGTGAACGTCATGTTGGGGCTGATGGTGCTGTTGATTATTGCCTGAAAATAAAAAGAGCAGACCCACTTAATATGCATCAAATTAACTGTGTGTATCGCGACAGGAGGTGTCAAACAGAGCGCTAGAAAGATTTAAAGTGAGAACGCTGGTGAAACTCTCCATTGTATGTATGTGGCACACACATTAGCTAAAAGCCTAGTTTCTTTATTTTTCTTATTTACATCTTGATCCAGAGTGACTCTGTTCGATTATATCCTGATACGTGCTCAGATGAACAGAATCAACTTTTTGGATCTTTGATTGTAAGTAACTAACTATTTCAGGTCTTTGTGAAGGTATCTTTGCTTTTCAAAATAAAATATCAAAGTGTTTCTTCAACTAATTCAATTTTTGACTATTTCACTTCTCAGTTTCTCTCATTTTATAGAACAAATAACTATTTGATTCTAAAAATACAACCTTTCACCTAATCTAAAGAAATACTGTGGTACTGTGTGCCTTAGAGATCCCCTCTAGACCTAAATCTTTTTTTTAAACAATAAAAAATATGAATGTGCAGTTCAGAACATGATGGTGACATGTCTTTGTTGTTGTTTTTTATTACTAGTACAGATAGCAGCTTCCATTTACAGACAATCCCACAAACACTGAACGTGGCTTTTAACAAATACACTGATATTAATAAGACACTACAGTATCCAGGCATTTTAAATAGATTATTAAGATTCTTTAAGTGTTACTGTTTTCATCAGGAGTGACCAGGATTAGAAATGAGAAGATCAGAGGGAAAGCTCAGATTTAAAAGTTTGGAGACAAAGTTAAAGAGGCAAAGTTGAGATGGTTTTTAACATGTGCATGAGGGATAGTGGATATATTGGATAAAGGGAGGACATTTAATGGATATAGTGAAAAAGGACACGCAGAGGGATGTGGAACAGAGGAGGATGATAAGGATGGGGTGAAATGGAGGTAGATGATCTGCTGCGGCGACCTTTAAAGGATCCAGCCGAATGAAGACGATTGAGAAAAAAATGTAAAATGTAAAAAATGTAAAATGATATGATGATGAGATTCACATCTTCAATGGGAAACAAAGAGACTCAATGCAACAGAGGGATTGTCAAAGTCAGAAAATACTGAGAGACGGACTAGAGAAAAGAAAAAAAACCCATCAAAAATCTTTAGCCTTTTCCTCCATTTTCCATGAACCAGAATTGAAGTGTACCTCTTTTACATAACTCAGCTGGCTTTGTTAAAAAAACACTAATGTAGGACAAATTAATGGCTGATCAATTAGCAGTGTTGTGTAATGCTTGGCATTCTAGTTGGCATCAATGCACGATGCTTTATTGGTGAAGGGGAGAAGTCACTGAGTGTGTGTTACATAACAGTTGAACTTAGCTATCTATTTTGTGCTGGATGATATGAGACGATTGCTAAATTGACCGTGTTGAAGACCTGGCTTCTTTTCTGTATGTGTCTCCTTGTTTCTATTTCTTTTTCTCCTCACACTGTCATCTGTTTTTCTAATTTAGCTTCACCCCTCCTTTCTCCGTAACAGGCAGGGGGCGTGCATGTGTGCAGTGCCTATAAAGAGCTCCAATCTGCCCCTAGTCATGCAAAGCTAGGGCCAATCACATCAAGTGCCCCTCCTGGATATCTAACAAAAAGAATATTCTAAGATATAAGTATAGAAGTGCAGAAAGACACTAAAGAGCAGTTACATGAGTGAAACATGAGCTGCCGGTCTCGGGACGTCCTACAAACCCTGAGCTCTCTTAAGAGGTGTTTGCACATCAGTTTCCAAATATAATAAATTATAAACACCATTAAAACTCAGTGAATTGCAGTGAAGCCTGTTTGATGAGTGATGAGGTAATTACACTGAAACATCTGGAACATCATAATAAAACCACACCAGTTGGCAAAAATGAAAAGCAGCCGGTGTTTCATATGCAAGATTTGGGGTAAGACGTGAATCAGCAACCCGGATGAGCCGCTCACCTTGGTGCCGTCCAGGCTGATGATGCGGTAGACGTTGCGCGTGCTGTCGTAGAAGTAGGAAACCGTGACGGCATGCTTGCTGGTGGGCAGCCAGTTCTTCTTAGTGTTGGGATCGATCTGGAAGACGTGAGCCCGCGTGCTGTAGATGGGCTGCTCCCTGAAGGGAACGAAGAAGAAGTGGTGAACCTCTTTGTGCCGCAACACCAACGTCTCACCAAACCCGCCGCCGGCAACGAAACCCCTGTTGCCCACAGGGGAGTCAGATCGCCTGGGTAAATGAACAACCAGCTCGCCGTCCTCCATAGTTACACCACAGACACAGAGGCTGTCACTGAGTTACTACATACTCAGTGACTTGTATATGAATGAGAAGCTGGCTCAACTGAGTTCAATCATACATGTTAAACCTAAACTTCCTCTCATATTGGATGTCTACCCAGAACACACTCTGTCCTTCTTTCTTTGCAAGACAGCACCCCGTCTCTGTGCTCTGATATGGGAATGCCTGCAGCACCAAGCGAGGGTCACACAGGAGGGAAGGAGAGGGTTTCAGGCTAAATATAGACAGTAGGCCACAGTTAACTAGCATAGACACACCCCACTGAGCTGCAGTTTCCACACACACAAATATACAAAAACAACGACACAAACATGATGGGATTTTAAATCTGCATCCTTGTGTGTGTGCATGGAAGGGGTCTGCGTTTGTGTAGATCATCTCCACATGTCCAGCCCCCTATTACGGTTTTATCTGAGATGTCTTAATTCCTATTTGACCTCTGTGTGACGTTCAAGCCAGGGCTTAGATTAGCCCCTATTAGGGCTGAAAATTATATAACAGTCTTTTTAAAAAAATATTTTTAGACAACCCATCACCCCTGTGCAACCTTCACCCTTCATTCACTTACCCCCTCCTCTCCCCTTTTGCTCCTACAGTGCCCTCGTATATTGCACCATTGTTGGGGCTTCTTGGGTAATATCTACAGTCAGTACACACACAAACTCAAAGTGCAGGGTGCTGAGGGAGATATTCTGGGCTGGCAGTGCTGGCAGAGAACGAGATAGAGAAGTGCTTACACTGCACTGTGGGGGTGATGGGGGACATCAAAGGCTTGCTGTATAAATGAATATTAAAATTCAACAGCAGCACCCCTCCTGTGTGTGATTAGCCAAGACTGGGAAAGACAGAAAAACACGAAGACAGGGGAAAGGAAGAGAAAAGGCAGAAAGGAGAATGATGGGGGGGGGAATGTGGAGTATAGGAAGTCAGGGAGTGAATCTGGGATGATTAATACCGCTCCACAAAGCTGCTTGTGGAGTGCTGTGCGCGAATTATCATAATCATCGACAGCAGTGTAAGTGGCGGTACTGTGAGTCATTTCAACTCTCTCCCAGCACACATCACACAACCACGGCCTGTCGGTATGATCCGTGCAATAGCCGCTTTGGCAACTCGCGTCGTTTTTCATTGCATAATTTGATGAAGCTGTGGCAAATTTTCCTCTCCTTGTCGTTTGATTGTGTGCGTGTGCGTGCCGAACACAGACTTGTTCTTGGGCTTTCATTTTTACATAAATGCCTTTGCCAAAGAGTTTTGTTCCAAAATGACACCCACTAGTTGTCAAGAAAGAAAGAAAAAACAGAACTCACTCCTACAATTGAACTTTTAAAAGAAAGCAAAATAAATGAGGGAATTTGATTGCAAAATGTGCATAAGAATCATTTCTCGAGTCTTCTGCCTTCCTTTAAAAGATGGCCCAGTCCATAATGGCTTCAGATTCATCATGCATTCCCCCATTGCAGTCCTTTTTGTTGTCTACAGTGATCTGCCCTGAGCCAATAGCCTGGCATAGTTAGCAGTTATGGGATGGCATGAAGGTCAGTTCAGTACGTGCTGATCCTCTTGCACTCCAGCAATGAACTCTGTTTTATCAACAGGGGACACGCACTGAAAGTGCCTACAAAAGCTGCAAGGAAAGGTATGAGACCCTACCTACTTCCCATCACCGATGAACTAAGTAAATATATGCTATGGGGGGGGGGGCACTTCAGTGGGATGTGAGTGAGTGGGAAGGAAGAAAGTGTGGAGGAGGAAGAAAAACACAGAGGAAGAAGAAGAGGAGGAGGAGAAGGAGGGGGCGTTTAGCATGCAGAGTACACTGCGTGACACAAGGGCAGGTGATGGAACATGAATGTTAAGACAGAGAGAAAGACGGGGCCGGCAGAATGACTGAGGGAGGAAGAGTGATAAAGTGAGAGAAGAAGGGAGGGATGAGGAAAATGTGGAGGAGGTGATAAATGTAGGAGAAGCTCGAGAACTGATAAATCCACTCATCTTCCAGTAGGAGAAGACAAGAAGAGTGGGAAGCTTTAACTGCAACACAGTGTGGCAGAAACGAGCATGCGAACCGACTGTGAGCTGCTCAAATCTGAGCAGCTCGGGAACACAACACAAGCACGCCAAAGTGTCAAGCGGCTTCACGAGTAGGTTGTGTGCCCGAGACACTCTGCTGACTTCATTGTATGTATTATCTCTCCATAACGATGGAGAGATAATACTTGTTCAGTTTTTAATACAGTATGAAATGAGACTCTAAAAGGGAGCTGGTGTTGTCATTCCCAGCTCCATAATCATCATAATCTTCTGGTACTATGCTAGAGGAGCTTTGCATGAGTCACAGCTCAAAATAATGCTCATTTATCTTGCGCAGGGCCTTCGGGTTACTCTCTATCTGAAACATGAAACGATCATATTGTGGCTGCCCCTTCTCTTTAACAGAGGGAGCCATAAGCAGCAAAAAAACTTCTGAATCTGCATTTTGAGCAGACTAAAGTCTGACGTCTTAGTTCACATGGATTATTTGCACATGTGCTGACTTCATTATTTGAGATTTTGGCCATATTTAATATGACCATCCATTATAACAGTAAAGAAGAAAAACCACAGTAAATCCCTTTAAATTACTGCCTCTCACATTTGACACATGAGTTTTTGAGACCTCTACATCATGGGTGTGATTTTTTTTTCTCTACAAAATGTAGCTGAAATTATAGAAAACAAAAATCAAATATGCAAACTGATATTTCTTTTTTTGTTTGTTTGTTTGAATTTGTCAGAAGGTTCAAAAATTTGAATTTTCTGGCAATAATTTCATGGTTCAGGCTTTACGGGGTTAATGCTGAGCAGTTTTCTAAGCATTTGATAAGGAACACGTTTCAGATTTGGCGTTTATAGAAGTCCTATCTACAAATTAATTGACGGGGGCAGGTCACCTACCCCAAGGGTGTTGTGAATTAAAGGGTGAATCCTATTCATACTACTATTTTGATAGTTCTGATTTTATTTTCACAAGTTTTGAGCTGTGTCTGCCTTCACTCCAGCACAATAGGAGTGAATAAAAATAGATCTGAAAAACATCTCCTAACAGAAGAAGCGTCTTTGTGAGGCTCAGTAATGCTCACTCCATTCTTGTGTGCAGATTTCACTGTAACTACTTCTAAATAGTAGAAAAATCTTTTCATGGCAATGAGTGCTACATTTGTGGATCGGGAATTTAAACACTGAATTGTACAAAATGTGACAAACTGGGGGGAAAAATAGGGGGTGAACCACTGCACCCTTTAAGATATGCCAAGCTATGGTGCACACCATGCGTATGAATTTACCAAATGTTCTGTGGTACATACACACATCTGGATTTCCGGGAGTGGAAAAAGGTGTTGCCTACACCGCCTCT
Source organism: Pundamilia nyererei (assembly GCF_000239375.1). Classification (NCBI taxonomy): domain Eukaryota; kingdom Metazoa; phylum Chordata; class Actinopteri; order Cichliformes; family Cichlidae; genus Pundamilia; species Pundamilia nyererei. The sequence continues at coordinate 5,623,298 of NW_005187407.1, read as the reverse complement.
TGTGCTTCAGGGGTTTGATGCACAGATGTGGGCACGGTTTCCAGTCTCAGCTCACACATTTTATAGCACAAAAGGCTGTGCTTTAGTTTCTACTCCAGTGTGTCCCCTTCAACTGTGCAGCTGCCCCTAGCTAGGCAAAAAGCTGAAACAGAAGCATAATAATGAGACAACCCCATCTCAAGAGATCTCACTTTCCCTTGCCACCTACACCCCATAGAAGATGTCCTGATTTCCAGAGTTTTCCATTATTTGAACAGAAAAGAGCTTGAGATGGAGTAGATCTTACTTAAGGTGGAGAGAGGTTAATAATGGGACAAGTCACTGTTGCGCCGTCTACTGGGAATAGTTGGGTTACCTAAAGTGTGTGTGTGTTTGCGCTTGTAAACACACATACTCTCTCTCTGTCTCTCTCACACGCACAAACACGTGCAAACGAGCAAAGGCAAAGACAGAGAGAGAAACAAGTCTGTCTGTGCATCGATTGTATTTGCAAAAGGAAGTGAGTGAATACCAGAGAAGGTGTTGATAGACATCTCTAATGTTATCCTCTGTGCCATCACCATCGGCGCTGGGGGAAAGCTTGGAATAAAACCACTCGAGGCCGGAAGTTAAATATAACTTTATCTGTCTGTGTACTACACCCTATCTGAACCTATTCAGACTCTGCAAGCGGCGCGGTGCTTTTAATCCGAGTTTACAATTAGTCCAACTGCAGATCAATTGAGTCATTGAGTCAGTTGCATAACAGTAACTTAGTCACCAGTATGGCAGAGGCCGGTAGAGAGCTGAAGCTGAGTGGGACATGGCTGAATGATGTGCAGCCCACACTGTGGGAGGGCAGAGTGGGCGACTGTGAGGCCTCCAGAGTATTGTAAATAGTTAATGCAGGAGTTTTGGCTGATGCCTTAGAATCGCACTGTGGCCTGTGCCACATTGTTTACCCCCTGCTGTGCAATTAATCACAATGAACTGCGGGAGACAGCCGTTAATGAACGGCAGGCTTGGTGGGGGAAATGGACCGCTGAGCTCGGGGTTAGGGGACATGCAAATGAGCGGCGCTGTGTGCACACCAGGCGACTGTTTCACTGATGGAAGCCTGTTGTTGAGGATGTGCATGGCAGCGGTCACTGTGCTGCCATATAGAGACAGAAAGCCACCTTTTGTCATTACAGAGCCCAGTGCTGCATAGCTATATATGACAGCCCCCAGCCTCTGACTGTTCAAACCCTTCTCTGGAGCAGGAACAGCATGTACAATTCATCACACTGTCTGTGACTGGGAGTATACAAGAACAAATGCTGCCCTTTAACATTATTTCTTTGAGAATTTCATAACTACCTATAATGAAGTAGGGGGGTAAACATAGGGACCTGGATAAAGCAGCTCATTTTCATACTGCGGTGTGTCAGATTTAAAGAATTAAAGAATAACAAAGAACTTAAACTTTGCTTTATTTTGGTAAACACAGCCAAAGTCCCTATAAGACCCATCGGTATAATCCCACTTTGGGAATGACTGCAGATTAACAGAGTATTTTGATCCTAAAAGTTTGAAGTTAGACTTAACTTCTGAATGAGGTTTATGTTTAAGCATTATGTTTGTGTTTATTCTTCCTTTTTAAACACAGAAAACGGCAGGCCTGCTTCATGGAGGAAATGAATAAGTTGTCTCGTTACATGAATGCCTTGTTTAGTGTGCAGCACATCAAGGCCGTGAACAGAGCACCTCGTAATCACACGTCATACAGCCTTTTGAACATGCATCCACCACACGCTCTATTAAACGCCACGCAAGGCGTGTGATATAGAATTTGGGTACATTTTTACGCATAGTCTCCGGTCGTTATTTTTTTCCTGCTGTGTTTTCACGGCAGGCAAGTTCATACCCCGAGAGGCATCTGCAGCTGATGTAAAAACAGAAAACAAGGGAAGAAAACTACTCAGTCTGTGGGATAATAACCACACTTACCCCATTGTTGTGGCTGACATGAAACCTGACCGCTGAGCCTCTTTTCCCCCCTTTTATTTGGCTGTCAAAACCTCCCGAAATCTCTAGGATTGGCCGCTGCGTATGAAGGTCTTTTCACTACACGACAGCCTCCACAGTATCACCGTCGGTGCGTCTGCAGGAATTTGATGACAACTGCTCCATTCCCCCTTCCGCTGTCACCGCGTGAATTCACACATACATGTTGTTCTGCACATGGCACAGAAACCAGACCTCGTCCTCCTTCGGCGTTAAGCGCTTGGTGATGAAGCAGCAGTAGCAGCAGAAGCACTGTGGGAGATCCAGCAGCGCAGGGTCCAGTGGAGATCCGACAGGCGCCCTGCTGTTGTCGTGTAAATTACTGATCCTTACTGGAAAGGGTGGAGAAGCCCTGCTGCCTAAACTGGGAAAGACAACCCTCATTTAGCCAGTAGATAACGCGCAGCATCACACTGTCCACCCGCGTCTCTCTCCCCCCACCTCTCTCTCTCTGATATTACCACAGCCTCACGGGCTACACCCCCACTCTCCCGCCCAGACTATTCCACAGCATTTCCACTCACTCTTTATTAGTTGTGTATGTCCTAATCAAATCAAATCACGCGCTTCTTCAACACAAAATCAAAAGCATGTCTCTCTCTCTGATTCACCAAACTGACAAATTATCAGTCCTTATCAATATTTGTAATATTGGTTCCCATTAATTAAAACGTGCTGCTGTAGCTTTATTCGAGCTTTACTATTGATCCAAGCCCCCCACACCTCCCTCCCTGCCATAACCGCTCCACATCTGGCTGATGCTGATGCATCCGCTTCCCTCCTACTCAGTTCATGTCAGTATTGAACTGCCGACGTCACGACACCATCCTCCGCAGTGACGTCACTCGGAGCTCTAGAGACCGATGCCGTTTGATGCTTTATGAGAAGTTTACTGGGAAGTAACCTCCTCACTAGGGCTGTAAAGGAAACATTATTCCGCTAGTGTAATAGGTAAATTCCTACTTTAATATTCTGTTTGTTTTTTTCTCTCTGTGAAAAGCAGCCCCAGGTGATGCAGAGAACAGGTCATTTATTTCTGAAAATAGGAAAAATAAAAATAACCCTTAGAAAAATAAATAACCCATTATTTAGTTTGTTGGCCCTGCTCGTTGCAGCTCAAAATATGATATGATATGATATGATATGATATGATATGATATGATACACCCATACAACTTTCATTTGGGCTTATTGTTTGTAATTCCTGCATATTTGTTTTTTTTTTAATGATATTCTTCTCCACTTTAAGGGTCATGATTAGTCTACAGGTGCTGTTTTGTGAGTTGTTGTTGTTGTTTTTTTTAATGTATCTGTTGAGTAACCAAACCCTAGAACAGCATCTAATTCTGGGGATACAAATAATATGAAGCCATAAAGTGTAAGCACATCTTGAAGAAATAGAAAAATAGAAAACAGCAAATAATTTATTTAAAAGCAGTTGGTTAATGAAAGCAGCCTATCTTTTATTATGGTGTAGATTTATTAGCCTACCTTCTCACAGTAAGGTCATGTCTAATCACTGAAAAATGGACAGTGTGGAAGGAGAAAATACATTTTTTCATATCAGCTAACAATGATTTAAATTTGTGAATTTTTAACAGCTTAATAGTAGAGAGTGTGGAGAGTGAAGTGAGGATATCTTTTGGGACCAAATCCTAAAGCTTCTCAACAGACAATAGATAATAGATAATATGAAAGGAGCCATTGTGATTTTACTAGGCTTTATCTGATCCCCTGCCCACATTCAAATTAACCTCATTTGAATACACAGCATTGTGCAAAAGTCTTAAGCCACCCCTCATTTCTTTATACTTTCCTCACTTTACCTTTTTATTGAGCCACTTAACACTGACTTATGATGAATCAGTGAATCACGATGCAATGAACAGGCACCTAATTTAAGGGATGAGCCTACGTGGTCTCTACTCATAACAGAGAACTTAGCAAAGAAGCAATTTCAAATTGTATGTTTAGCAGCCTGTCGCAAAAACTGAAAAAAAAACAATCCCATTTCTTTAATTTAATCTGTGAAAAATGCACAGACTTTGACAGACATGAGAAAGTATTTTTGCATTAAGATGATTCCCAAGGAAAGACTTGGCATATCTTAAAACTGTGTGCAGTGTGGCCTTAAAAATGTTGTTAAAATGGGACAAGGTGAGCGCAAAAGAAGAACTGGTAGGCGAAAAAAACCCAAAAACGATCTACAGCAGATGAACAGTATCTGAATATAGATACTAAAATCAGGACAAATCCAGCAAAGACCCAGCACAGGTGTGGGGCTGCATTTCAGGCAGTGGTCTTCTGGATCTTATTGACGATAGAATTATAAACACAGAAAAGCATTGGCCAACTGTGCAATACCATCTGAAAAGCATCTGATATGCATCAGCTTCATTTTTCAGAATTGCACTGATTCCAAACACACTGCCAGTGCAGTAAGAGCATAGTTGAACAGAACAACCCATTGTGGAGCATTACGAGTCATGGATTGGCCTCCCTAGAGCCGGGATCTCACCATATATCATAGATCATACATAACAGTGTGGGATCATCTCGACAGAAAACAGAACAAAAGGCAGGCAACATGCAAAGACGAGCTGGGTGGGTGTTTCCTTTAAAGAACTCGCGGATACGGTCCCTTTAACTCCCTTTTCATGACGTCATGGCATCAATGCGGAAGTATGTACGCAGGAAATTAGCATCTTCAGTTTTGTTTACATGTGACATGCAATTTGGTAGGTGTGTTCGTGTTTTTTGGCTTCAGGTTTTGGGTGAATATTGTTAGAATTTACTGACACATTTCTCCAGGTGCCCCCTTCATTACAAGCATCACAGAAACGCCTTTAATTTTTACTGTTGTCTTCAACGATGTTTAAATTAGCTAGCTAGGCGCTGCTAGTCACCAGCTAGCGAATGTTAGCTTGCTACACTGCGCGTTAAAGTTTCGATTTCCCGAGTAACTTTTCATTACTGTTAATATTATTATTGGATAACAGATGACGCCAGTTTCTCAGTTGACGGTTTCTCTTCCGGTACGCATGATATGGGCTTCAATATCTTTTTTCTTCTTCTTTCGTAGCATCAGCGAAGTTGATGCTGGAGCTCTTTAAAGAACCACAGCATGTTCCCCCGCAGAACTACCCCACCGAGGGGACGATCAGCCTACAGTAACGGTCTGCATCCACCGCCACCGGCGCCCCAGAGCTACGATTACAACCACCAAAGTCTGCCAGGTGTCCACAGGTGAGTCCCGTGAATGGAAAAAGTCGAGTATCAGTGTCGGGGGTGTACTGGACAGCAGTTGTTTCAAGGTGAACTGCAGTAAACTTTGTTAGCTGTGGTTGAGATTTCCTGTTGTGTCGGTGCGTTTTGTTTAGAGCTGCAAGGGCTGGTTGATTAATGTTGATATTATTGATAAGTGATCGATTTTATTTGGCACCTTTTTTATCGTTGAATAAGCGCTGTAGTCATTTAAAAATAAAAAAAAAGTGAAAGAAGATAGTAGTTTCCTATATATGAGACTAGAATGATTTTTCTTTTTACTTGATAGAAAACTGATTATGTAAATATGGATTCTGGTGCTCAGACATTACACATCATTTTTTAATTGGCCAACTGGTCTGCTGGAAATTACAACAGGCAGTGTTTGTCAATTTTATTATAGTGAACTTCATTTAAAAGTCTTGATGTGGGGAAACTGAAATGTTGTTGTGTACTGATAACACTAAATTAAAATGTAAAAATTATTCACAACAGGAATTTTTCATCAAATTTGGCCAAGCAACAAGAGAGGATGCATATATTCAGTGTACACTCACCAGCCACTTTATTGGGTACACCTGTTTGAGGCTTGTTAAAGTAAATAAATATCTAATCAGTCAATCATATGGCAGCAGCTCAGTGCATTTAAAATATTTAGACATCCTTGAGATGACCTGCTGAAGTTCAAAGTGAATGTCAGAATAAGGAAGGAAGGCTATTTAAGTGGCTTTGAACAAGGCCTGGCATGTTGGTGCCAGACAGGCTGGTCTGAGTATTTCACAACCTCCTGATCTGCTGGGATTTTCCCACACAACCATCTCTAGGATTTACAGAGAATGGCCCGAAAAGGAGAAAATGGCCAGTGAGCGGTAATTCTCTGGGTAAAATTTCCTGTGTTTATGTCATATGACAGAGGAGAATGGCCAGACTACTTTGAGCTGATAAGAAGCCAACAGCAACTCAAATAACAAGGTTTGTAGAAGAGAATCTCTGAATGTACAACACATCACACCGAACAGCAGCTGGGCTGCAACAGCAGAAGACAACACTGGGTGCAACTTCATTCAGTTTAAAACAAGGAACTGTAGCTGCAATTTCCATGGGTTCACCAAAATTGGACAACAGAGGACTGCTGTGACGTTCAAATGGGAGCGGGGAGGGTCAGAATTTGGTATAAATGGCACGAAAGCATGGACCCATTCTGCCTTGTATCAATGGTTCATGCTAAGGCTGGTGTAATAGTGTGGGGATATTTTCTTGGCATATTTTGAGCCTCTTAGTATGAACTGGGCATCATTTAAACACCACAGCCTACCTGAGTATTGGTGCTGAGTGCTTCATCCCTTTACCACAGTGTACATGTGTGGTAGCTACTTCCAGCAGGATAACACACCATGCCACTAAACTTAAATCATTTTAAACAGTTTCTTGAACATGGTAGTGAGTTCTCTGTTCTCAAATAGTCTCCACAGTTTTCAGATCTTAATCCAATAGAGCACCTTTGGGATGTGGTGGAACAGGAGATTCACTTTTCGGATGTGCAGCTGACAAATCTGCAGCAACAGTGTGATCCTGTCATGTCAATATGAACCACAATCTCTGAAGAATATTTTCAGTACCTTGTTGAATCTATGACATTGAAGAATTTTTGGAATCCTGAAGGCAAAAAAAGGAAAAGGGGTCCATCCCAATGCTAGCAAGGTTAACATGCAGTGGCTGGTGAGTTTGTATGTCAAGTGTTGCTAAGTATAGAATCTCTTGAGATTGAGATGTCAGCATACCTCTGAACTTCTAAAGTCTTGCTCCTGACAAGCACTAACCATATTATAAATATATCCATCCACTTTTCTAACCGCTTATCCACTTCAGGGCAGTGGTGGGGCTGGAGTCTTTTCCACTTGTCATTGGGTAACACAGAGAAGCAGACAACCATTCACACTTGCATGTCTGTCTTTGGACTGCGGATAAAATTTGGAGTATTCAGAGAGAACATGGAAACTCCACACAGAGCAGCTCCATGGGTTTGAACCCACAACCCTCTGTCTCGCAGTCATTTTAAATACAAAATCCAATAATAAATATTGCATTCTAACTTTTATCACATTTGTTAAGGGCAAAGGCCAGGCGTCTCGCTCTGTATGGATTCATGCTTCGTGGCACCCGAGTGAAAGAAAACAAAACAAAGAAACTGAAAAGTTATCTTTTTTCATCATTTATTAGTGGTTGCTTGTTTTAGATGTTTGTGTTCTGTGCAGTAAAATGTGCATATGTGTTTTTGTAAGCTTTCCTAGACGTGAGAGATTGCCTTCTTATGAATGGAACCCCCCACCATCCACCTCTACTGTTCAGCCTCGTCACATGCCAGCTATGATCAATGGGCGCAAGTATGTATTACTATTTATCGATCCAAGAATAAACCACATTTGTCCAAGTACATTGCCTTTTACATGTCTTATCACCTTTCTTTGTCTTCGTGCGTCTTCCAGGAGGCAGAATGATCAGTTCAGCGCTCATCACGTGAAGCGCCAACGTGTTGACACCTCCAGACACCACTTAAGCAGCCCACCTTTAATTCATAGCCGGCCTCCACATCATCGTACCGACCGAGCGGTGGCACAGCCCTCAAGATTATCCCGTACTGGTTTTGATCACTCTTATCCCGGTCCTAACTTAGACATCCGCCCTCAGGTACCCGCTGTGGTGGAAAGCTCCAGCAGTCTGCATGCCAGCACTACGGAAAAGGTAAATTCAGAAGGACTTAGTCTTTATCTAATAAACGTGAAGTCTGAGCATGTTTACGTGTAGATCTGTTTGGTTTAGTCAGCGTCACATGTTTATGTGCCCTCAGCTGAGTTGTCAGATGGTGGAGCTGTTTGAGGCGTGCCAGCAGCAGCCTTCAGATTTGGAGCGGAAGGAGGTGTGCCGCGCTCGTCTGCAACAAGACATACAGCAAATCTTTCCATGTATGTATGACCTGTACATCCACATTCTGCTCTGTCTTGCTGCTTTGATTTTTATTCACCATGTGCCTTTCTCACAGCTGCGCGGCTTTACTTGACTGGATCATCTATGAACGGATTGGGCTCCCGGTGCAGCGATGCTGATATATGCCTGGTTATCAAGGGAAATGTAACTATCTTTGTTTCTGTACCGTAAATGTCATGGAAATGTGCAATTATAGATACTGACTTCCTGACTTCCTCTTTAACACTTGCAGTGTTCCTTCTTTTTGTTCCAGAAAAAGACTGATGCTCTTCGTGTTCTTGGTCGTCTCCTAAAGTTGTTCAAAACCCTCTGTGAGTAATCAAATACCAAATCATCTATAAAAACAGAATTCATTGTTAACTTTTAAACGGCCGTACACATGTCTGTTTTTTGCATTTATCTAGTAAGTTTTCTTAACCAAAAATACAATTATTGGTGTCCTTTGTGAGCTCTGATATGAAGATTTTCCTTTAGAATTATGCTTTTGTCACTAGGGGGAGCTGTTCACTTAGTGGAAAATGGGTTTCTGTTTATAGAAAATGAAACAAATGACAATGGATCTCATGATGTTTGCTTTGATTTTCAGCATATGTAGAGAGGAATCAGCTGATCAGAGCCAAAGTGCCAATCCTCAGGTTCAGGGAGAAAGGCAGGTGAGAGCAAAGCAGTTACTGGAACAGTCATCATCAAATCAGAAAGCAGATTTATGATGTTTATGATTCTCTCCGGTCTTCACTCCGTAGTGATCTGGAGTTTGATCTGAATGTCAACAACACAGTGGGCATCAGGAATACATTCCTTCTGAGGAGTTACGCCTATGGTGGGTGAGACGGTCAATAAGACCAATTTTGTTCATGGCAGCAGCTTTTCAAACTTCAGCTCTGCCTGTGATCATTTGTTTTTAATCCAGCTATAAGCAACGCATAGGTTACTTGTTCTGACATGCTGTGTTTGTTTGGTCTCTCTTACAGCTGATCTCAGGGTAAGACCCGTGATCCTCGTCGTCAAGAAATGGGCACGGTACAATAATATCAATGATGCCAGCAAAGGAACATTAAGCAGCTACACGCTGGCGCTGATGGTCCTGCACTACCTCCAGAGTCAGTACAGTCACACGTGCAGAAAAGATTCCTCCCACTTGTTCTTTTGGCTTAGACTGACTTGATTTGTATATGATGCGTTTTCTGTAGCTCTTAGTGAACCTGTCCTCCCATCTCTACAGAGGGACTACCCAGTAAGTATCTTCTTTGCATTTTCAGTCATTGAAATCTCTTTTTGACAATGTTGTTTTCATTTAAAGCCATTTATAAACAATATTCTTTTTCTTTTGTAACCTACCACTTATTGAGATAATTAGCTACTTGACAAACTGTTTAAAGAATCTCTAATGGCTCAGTCACACTAGAGAAAAATAAGACAAAAACTGTGATCAAACTGGCTGCAGTCACTCTAAGACAGGCAGGTGAAGGTTTGCAAATAAGCGCCATCTAATTTATAAATGCAGACAGACATGCCGACACGTTGCTGGTGGTCTGAGTCAGCCTGTGCCAGCAAGTGCAACTCGTCCGTGATGAGTTTCTTTGCATTAGTGGATTCAACTCAACTGGTTGCATTCTTGTTATGTTCCTATATAAAAGCAAGGTTTCTGAGCGTGTGTCATAAAGTCTCCTTCACTGCTTTCCTTATTATGTTTTTTTTGTCCCGTGTCTTGATTTTAACAGGAGTCATTTAATCCTTTAATGAACCTGGACATGGTTCCAGAGGGACCCAAACACATCCCTCCCTACATCTCGAGAAACCAGTCCTCTCTGGGGGAGCTGCTTTTAGGATTTCTCAAGTACTATGCCACAGATTTCAGGTATCTTCCAATGAGTATCATGTTGAGTGGCTCTTTACCGTGTTGGTTTTCTTACTCCCTTTCTTCATCTCCAACTCTCCTCGCCAACTCCTCCTCCCTCTTAGTCCTCCGTTTCTCCTCACTGTCTTCTATCCCGCTTCCTCCTCCCTGGTTTCATGTTTCTTGCTGAGGGGCAGGAGCAGGTGAGACCTTTGGCCTTACACAGCACTACCATGACATACCACGATCCCTGTGTATTGGTGTTGAGTGCTTCATCCCTTTACCACAGTGTACACGTGTGGTAGCTACTTCCAGCAGGATAACACACCATGCCACTAAACTTAAATCATTTTAAACAGTTTCTTGAACATGGTAGTGAGTTCTCTGTTCTCAAATAGTCTCCACAGTTTTCAGATCTTAATCCAATAGAGCACCTTTGGGATGTGGTGGAACAGGAGATTCACTTTTCGGATGTGCAGCTGACAAATCTGCAGCAACGGTGTGATCCTGTCATGTCAATATGAACCACAATCTCTGAAGAATATTTTCAGTACCTTGTTGAATCTATGACATTGAAGAATTTTTGGAATCCTGAAGGCAAAAAAAGGAAAAGGGGTCCATCCCAATGCTAGCAAGGTTAACATGCAGTGGCTATATATATAAAAAAAAAATTCTTTGGCTTATTTTTTTCAAAAACAGTGTCAAATATTTTGTTCCTGTATTTTATTGTGCCTATCTGGTGTTCCCTGCTACATGGTTATGTGACCCTCTTGTAATTCTGATAAAAATAAGGGCTAGGTTTGTTTTTTCTTTGTTTTCATGACTTAAACTAAAGCTATCTCATGCTTGGAAGAAACTTAATCTGTCTGCACTCTGTTTGGAATAAAGTAGTATGCAAAGGCACTGCTGTAGTCCTTGAGGCGCTTGAAGATTGCGTTAACCTTCAGTCTAACGAGCACTGAGTGTAATCCCTTTCCTGTTGCTGTCTTTGTCTTGCAGTTGGGATAAACAGGTGATTTCTGTTCGAGAAGCCAGAGCGTTCCCTAAGAACAATTCTAAAGAGTGGAATAACAAATTCATATGTGTGGAAGGTATGCAGTTTATTGGAAGTAACAGGCCACAGCCACCACCATTTAACATCAGCATCGCTGTGAGAAATGTCCACAGTAATCCAACAGTGACTCCTTTTGTTTCAGAGCCTTTTGAAAGAAATAACGTCGCCAGGGCCGTCCACGAGAAGCTCAAGTTCGATGCGATTAAAGCGAAGTTTGCTGAGGTACGTTGAAGTTTTGATAACCGTGTTCGCTCTTCATTCTCCAAGCCACTACGGGCCAGATATGAGTTATTCATAATCGGCTTCTTCTGTCTCCTCAGTCGTGTCGGTTACTACACGAGAGGAAGGAGCTGAACTCGATCCTCCCTTTCAGAGCCATCATCATTAAGGAGTCATCCAGGGGATGAGAGATTCCTCTAATTAGATGAGCTAACTGGTGTCCTCTACCTCAAGACCGTCTCCTGAAACAGTGCAACAACATGTTGATGCTCTGAGAGAGAAACCCTGCTGCCCTGGCACCTTCATGGCCGCTTCCGTATCTGTGTTTTCTGTGGCTGTAATATTCAAAATGGACCACCGACTTCAAATGCATTGCTGTCAAATTTGTGTAACGGAGGATAATACGGTATTTGAGGGAAGAATTTATTTTATAGAGATGCTAGAGGCCTCTGAAATTAAAATCCTGTTACCTAAACTGATGACAGAAAAATGCTGAATCTGTTATAAGAGATGGATATTGCTGCTATATGGCCCGTTTTCCCTGCAGGGAATATGTTTATCAATGAACTGGGAGATGACTCTTACATAAAGTTAACTTCAATGGAAGCAGCAGCATTTTATTTTGAAGGGCGAGTCCCAGCCACTGATCTCGGTTAAATTTCCACATTATTAGAGCCATACTGCACAGCGTTGTATTTAAAAACGATTCATCTCTGCCACGTATTTACATGTACAGTCTGTCATGGTTCTGTCTGGACCAACTTGTAACATCAAAGTTTATTTTTTATTTTTATAGGTCAACAGTGAGAATGTGGTGGATTTAAACACGTCAGACACTTTCTGCTTAAAACCGCATTAATTGCCCTCTAGTTTCCCACGCTCACCGCCTAAAGCTTAAGTCAGTGTTGTAATTTGAAGTGCCCTTATTATACTCATTTAAAGGCTCCTAAATGTCATTTGGTTCTGCTAAAATTCTTTACACGCTTCAAAGTGCAAAAGAAATCTCCCACTGCTTTGCTGCCTCTGTCTGAAACACACCTTTTGTTGTCTGGAGCGCATAAAAATTCTCGTATTCACTCTTGCAGTCGTCTGCAGAATATTTGGTGTTCGATTTCTCGTAGCTGAAACATTTTATAGCTGGCTACCAGAAGCTGTACGTACTGCAAGCAGCTGCCTGCGCCTGGACTTAATCAGGTCCCCGCTGTTTGTCAGAGGGCATATCAGACTAGCTTAGGTGGGGAGGTTGCCAGTTTGTTACCTAGTGATGTAGATAAGTAACTGTAGAAAAGCGTGGATTGCAAATGAGGTGTTTCAGGCAGTTAAACAGCTGCTTTTTGGCTGTTATAACTTTGTAAGCCTTTTATATGCACACAAACCTTTCAACAGACTTAAGGAAACCCCCAAAGCACGATAAGGGTACTTTTAAGTCACTCGAGGGCTGCAAAGAGGCCAGACTCTAGATTTTCCCCTGGTCCATATGTCCTGCATCAAGAACTCATTGTCTGGTGTAAAGGCTGTGCAGTGTCATTTTAGAAATGTACTTGATGAATTTGGGCAAAACACCTGTTATCCACTCATGTTTGGATTACTTATACATAGGTTATTTAAAGAATTTACACTTTGTGTAAATTTGTCTTTTCTTTCCTGTTTTTGTACATTTTGTGAATTCCTGACTTTTAAATGTTTATTTAAAAAAAAAAAATTAAATCTCTAAAGATGTATTATTGTTTTCAATGTATATTTTGGAGCTTCATGTGAAGTCCACTAAAATCTTGGCTATGCAAATAGAAGCGCCAAAATCAGATTAAATTGTACACAGGCTTCGTTTTGGGGGGTGGGGAGGTGTTGTTCGTAATCACATGTCAGACCATTTGAAAATGTAACCAGCAAATTAAGGTTTATGGACTTTTTTTTCTATAAATACCTTGCAAATGTTTTGGAGCCACCTTTTATTTCTTTATGTTTTCTTTCCGAGGGTTCAGACGTTCTTGAGCAATAGTTTTCCAGGTTTTCTGGAGGTCTTTCAAGGGTTTTTTTTTCTTTTGGACATTTACTGCTTATTCATCCATTTTCCCTTCGGTTCTTTTTTTTAATGTTGTTTATTGACTTAACACTGATATGTGAGTCATTAAAAATCACTCCTACCTTAGGGGATGAACCAGTGTTGTGTCTACTTAAAACAGACAATTTAGAAAAGACTGAATCAATACTGGCACATTTCAGAATGGTGTTCATTGTGGCCTTTTGATGAAAATGGACAGGATCAAAGTAGAATGTATCTACAACAGACTAACAGTACTTCAATGCCATGTGAGAAATGCATCTGGCCCTTCAGTTTATACATCTACTGATCGCTAAAGCCTTATCAGAAATGCTCTGGTGAATGTCAAGAAACCATAAGCAAGGGAAACGGGGACAAAAGGCTGAGCTATGCCAAGTGAACATGAACATGAATTTGACTGCAAATCAGTGGCAACAGGTCAGAAATTAGAAATTTTGCATTCAAGTTCCAAATTGTTATCAATATGCACAGAGGAGTTCAGGAGAGAGGTACAACATTGAGGGTCTACAGCGTTTGTAAAACACAGTGGAGGGTCGTTTCAGTCGGTGTTGGGGGATCTTTTGAACACAGACAAGCAGCCATGCAATACCATCTGGAAACCATCTGATTGGCAACAGCTTAATTTTTCAGCATGAAAATGATCACAAACACAACAAATGAATTAAAGCACACTTGGACAGAAAATCTCTGCATTTATTTCCCATTTTCTTAGCAAAATATAAGGCTTAAAAGACTTTTGCTCAGCTGTATTAAGAGAATTTCCCAAGCACAGTGATGCAACCATTCAAAGACACATCATTAACCAGTTATACAATATTTTATTTATTCTGCATCAATCAACATTCGCTGTGCTTAACTTGGAACAATCATATCCATGGATGTGACAAGTCGGTGATCTTTGGTTTCCTCAAGGTAATGCAGTTTATTCAACCTCACCCTTCACGAGCTTATGTGTATAATCTTTTCTAAAGCTCTTTAGAGAAATTATGATCTTTTTTATTATATTATTTGCAGCCTCCTCTGGCAGCAGTGTGCCGCTTGCTTTTTGTTCTATGGTTTGACGCTCTATTACAACTTGTTTTATGACTCCTGTATAGTTCTGGTCAGCGGTTAGATAGCTTACAAGATATGTGGGTGCGTGTGTGTTGCCACCAGCAGCGGGGTGGCAGGCGTAGTGTTTCAGCACATGGCCTATATTTAACTGGGGGAAGGGGATTTTGAACTTAAAGTCATATCGTCATATCAGCTGCCACTGGCACACACAAAGGTGCAATGAAACACTGCTTTTTTAAAAATTTTGAAACTCTAAATTCTTAATGTTCGCTGTTTGTGTGTTTGACTCAGTCTCTACTGATATGCACCCCCACCAATTGCTTTGCCCTTGTCTTACTTGACTCCCCACTTTTCATTCCCGGCTCTGTCTATTTCTGTCCTTCGCTGAGTCAGATGGACATCTCCCAACTTAGAATGACACAAACAGGCGGACCGACTACCAATTCAGAGTGACTCAAAACATCAGGAGGACTCTGAAAAACAATACTTGGAGTTGAAAAGAGAAGATTTGGGGGAAATTACCAAGATGGACGAATGTGAGAGTCTGTGTTCGGAGATGACGGAGCTGCAGGAGTTTCAGTGTGAAGCTTCAGATGTCATGAGCCAGGATGATGAAGATGAATTGGAAGAGCTACAAAACAGGTGATTTACAAAAAAAGAAAAAGAAAAAAAGAATCTGAATAACCTCATTTTTATTCATATTATCTCTGTTTTAGAGTGATTCTTTTTTAAATGTTAGCTCTTTGTCTCTGAGCTTCTTAGCATCAAATAATTTGTTATAAACAAGGAAAGGAGAAGATGTAGCTCATCTCCATCTGGAAAACATAAACTCAATTTAGTTTCCATTAATCTCCATTAATCTAACTTAATGCCTTAAATAATCACGTAAAGAAGTGTCGGTGTGGCAGCTATATCAATGTTCGATGTTGTTCACCACAACATGTTTTACATCTCATTTTTATACTAGTTTCCTCTACTTATTCTTCCCATTTCATAAATAGTAGAAGAAACTGATATGTTGGATGCATCCCAGAAGGCCAGGCTTCGCTTTTCTAATATTACATGAATGACGCCTTGGGACGTCACCTTTCAGGGGGCTCTGGTGTATTCATAGCCGGAGGGATGGCTCAGAGCGCATCAGATCATTATTTTTTCAGATCATCACTCTCACTGGCATCTCCGCACCAAACACCTGGTCTAATGCTGGAGATCTGCAAATCTCAAGTGATCATCTTGAGAAAAGATTAACTGGTGTTACTGTGCTTTCATCTTAGATTAACTCAGCTGCCTCGGTGGTCCAAAATGTTGCTCGAATATGTTTTGATTTGATTAATTGCTTTGTCCTCAGGTTATATTTCCATGAGCTGTGCCAAAAAAGATCTCCTCTTGCAGTCATGCCTTTCCTTCCTCCCTCCTCATTCCTCTCACTCTGTCAATTCCTCTCTCCTTCAGTCTCCGAGAAGTTGTCCAGGACCCATCGGTGAAGCCCAAGCTCCAATGCCTAATGGTGGATCCGTCGTTCTCGATGGTAACAGTTCAGAGTGAGGACAGTGGTATTGTTTGGGAGACGGCCTCTAGCCGCTGCTCTACTCCGTGGGCCTCTGAGACGAGCTCCACCTCTGAAGCTTACAGTATGGAGGGCTCTGGAGCTGCAGGAAAGATCACCATTGTCTTTGATGAGGAGAAAGTAGTCCGCAGGAGGACGAGGTCTGGAGGAAGAAGCAGTAGGCTCGGGGACAGGCTGAGCCGACCTGGTAGCTCAAGATCGGCTTCAGCTCTAGGCGTGGAGAGACCGGAGATGGCAGAGGTTTCACTTCCCAATGTCAAGCAGGAAAACAGCAAAACAGAGACGGACTTGGAGGAAATCAAAAGCAAAGATCAGCAGCTTTTTAGTTTGATTTCAGAGGGCTATGAGATTCTTAACATTAGAGTCCCCTCTAAACTACCCACTGTGGACGAGGAGGAGAGTACAGAGCTGCAGGACAATTTGTCTTATCTGGATCAGACTCCAAAGATCAAGTCTCATAATCACATTGAGTGGATGTTGCAACATAATCAAGTCCTGCCAGAGGGGGAGGAAATACTGGAACACCAGGAGGTACTTTTCTGTTTCATTTGAAAGATTGTTATAATGAACTTTGTGATCTTTATTATGCTTCATTTGTCAGTTTAAGTGTTACAGTGCACTTTTTGGATTGAGATGCTGATTTTAATTTCTCCACAGCAAGATTCTTCTCAGCCATCAGCAGACACAGAGCGTGGACACACACCCACTCAGAGAGAAAGCACCGGTGACATTGACTATTTCGAGAAGTTTACCCTTTTGGATGTGGTGGCTTCTGGAGAACAAGCAGAGCTGCAGGAGGAGTTTAAACAGCCTGCAGCAAAACTCCAAGCTGAGGAACAAAAGCCTGCTGGAGAAACAGCCACAGGCGCCCCCTCTGCATCTGAGGACTCTTTCGTATTTGTTTCGGACGTAGATATAGTTGGGGAACACCTTGATGAGGTCTTCTATGGAGAAGGACTTCCTGCTGATGCACTACATCAGAGAGAAGAAGACAAGACTGAAAGCCAAGGAGGGATGAGAAGCAGACGAGAAAGCCAGAGGTCAACGAAAGGGAGCGGATCAGTGTTGTTTGAGAGTGAAGAGACCACTCTCACGCCCATCTTTATCTCTCCTGGACCTCCTAAGATCATTGACCCGATCCTGCTGGAGGAGCCCACTGCCATGTCCTTCATGTACTCTGACCTTTACGAGGATGCTGTGGGTGAGAGGAGGAAGAGTGATGAGGAATACTCTGAGGCAGAGAGCGTGGCATCTGAGAAGTCTTACAGGAGACGTTTGTCAGATTCAGAGGAGGCACATGGGTACCTGGAGAAGTTCATTTTAAAAGACGAATCTCCTACGCTGGATGTTCAACCGGAGCCGGTGGCCAGTGAGAGCGGAGGAAGGATGATGTGGCCGCAGAGTAAGTTTGAAATGACGGGATGTTTAATACGAGTGCCAGAAGAAGAAAAGAAAGAAAAGGTAAAGAAGGAGGAACCAGAGGTGCAGGAAGTGCAACTCTCTGAGGCTACTCAGGAGGAGACTATAGGAGTGACCTCGGAAGATTCAGGTCAAGAGTCTAAACCACCAGAGAAAAAAATGGAAGATCAACAAATGAAGCTTGAAGATAAGACAGACAAGACCGAGTCTTCTGAGTGCAGCTCAGAAAAGCCACTTCCTGAAACTCACCAGGCGGACTGTAAAGTAGACCATACACAACAGAGTGAGGGTCATCAGAGAGAAGAAGAAAAAAAGTGTGAGCAAAGCTGCACTGGACCTGAGCATGCCTGTGAGGAGGTGTTAGAAAAGACTGATGAGAAGACACCTGTAGTGCGTGCAGATATAGAAGCACCTGTAAGCAGTGAGGTGCCTCCTGCGGTCAATATATCTGAAGTACAAGCAGAAGCCTGGAAGACGAGTTTGCCTGAGGAGGTTGTTTCTGACACCAAAATAGAGTCTGCTGATGAAGAACTAGTAACCAAAGCAGAGGACTTAGCTGAAGTGAAGGAACCTGAGACTGTAACACAGGAAACGTTCACTCTGACTGAACCCTCGGCTCAAACACCAGCGTCACAGCACAGAGAAGCCGAAGACGTTGGACCTGTTGAGGTTATCACAGACTGTGATGCTGCAGTGCACACTGTTGTGGAGGTAATGGAAAAAGCAGTGAATGAAAAAGAGATTCAAACCCAAGTTTGTGTTGATCTTCAGGAAGTGAGAAGTATTCCTGAAGGACACGAACCTCTGACAGGGGAAACTACTGCTGAGGACAAGTTGGATAAAGAAGGGTTAGAGGTCACAGCCACGTCCATTGAAGTAACCAAGCCTGTTTCAGAAGCAGTCATAACAGATGCAGATGAGAAACTTCATGCAACCCTTAAAACTCAGCAGACACAACAAGACATGGCTGATGGTGGATCAGACAAAACAAACTCTAAAGTACCCGCAGAGACCAGTAGGACTTTGGTTCAAGACATAGTGACCGTAGGTGATGAGCTAATCCTCCTCGTCCCCAAAGGAGAAGCTGTAGAGATGGATGTAGAGATCAGCCAGTGGTCAGAGAAAGATACGGTTCCTCTCCCTGAGTCTAACAGCACAGCTGAACTTCAGGCACTAGTAGAAGAAACAATGATGGAGCCTGAAGTCAAAGTAGAACCAGAAACCTCTGCAGAAGAAAAAGAACAAACCAGGAATGATTTCGATATGGACTATTCGCCACCTGCACCTGTAGAGGAAGCTGACTCCAAGGAGGCGAAGATTCAGAGACCCATAGAAGAAGACAAAATCATCTTTACTCCCCAACAGGATTCATATGAAGTGCACAGAGAGGAAATACATCCTGAACAAACAGTCGTAGAACAGATGGCAGAGATTCACGAGATGGAAGAAACGAGCGTTATTAAAGCAGATCTAGTTCCACATGTTGATCTGCACAAAGAGGATGTTGAGCAACAAATGGAGCAAGATTGGGGATTAGCAGAGTGCCCAGATGTGCCTGATGTTGAGATGGAATATGAAGTGATTTCTAAACAGGATGCAAAGGAGATGCCAGAACCTGAAACACAGAGAGATGTGGCTGGGCTATTACCACAGCCTACTCTGAAGAAAGAAGAGGATGAAGAGATGGTGGTAGAGAAGGTAGATTATTTCCCAGAAGAAGAAGAAGAAATGATTGAGGCTGACTATGAAATAATCGACGCAGAGGAGGAAATGCAGGCCCAGTTAGCTGCTGAGCTACAGGGGATGGACTGGTTCTGTCTCACCTGTGGATTTCTGATGTCAGAGAAAGACTGCATGTCTGGAGAGCATCACAGCCACGATGTGACTGCCGTGGATACGGCTTACGAAGAAATAAAGGTAATCTAATATTGAAGCACAGCTACACACGCAGGGCAGCACAGTGGAGCAGCGGTTAGCACTATCTGTGTGGAGTTTGCATGTTCACCCATGTCTGGTTCTCTCTGGTTCATGCAGTTCTCGGGGTTAGGTTTATTGATGTTTCTAATTTACCTCTTGGTGTGAATTTGAACGGCCATCTGTCCAGATTGTGCTCTGCCTTTCGCCCTATGGCAGCTGGGAAAGGACCTACATCCTACAACTAATGCTGAAGTAATTGCTCTCTATGGTACCTCACCTGATTTTGTCTAAAACAGCCTGTAAGGGGTTACCTAGCCTACAGTGGTTATTTCCTAAAGCCTAAAAACAAAGCCAAGAGCAGTAGTCAGGATATAGTTTCCTTTCTGAACTATGATATAGAGTGCAATACAAAAAGTGGCACAGCATCATGAACTGAACAAAGCAGAACACCAGTTTTTATACCGTAAAATCAAATCAACATTTTTTATTTTCTCTGGTTCCAGAAGGTCAAAGTGGCTCCCGACTGTTTCATCATTCAAACATGTAGCTGCTGACACAGCACAAAAATCACACTCATGACTGACGAGTACTGCGATCAAATAGCAGCTCATTATCCTACATCTCACCAGTGTTATGAACTCTTGTTATGAACATCACACATTTTATGGGCATTAGTTTATAATAAACTGGTCTTAGATTAGTCAACCTTTCCATTCAATGCCAACAGGCCGCCACTTCTCAGGCTGCAGCCAAGCACATTGAATTGTAGTGATGCAATGCTCTGCTTTGATCGGTGCAAAGGTCCAGTGTGACATCATCACGTAGAAAATGATATGCAATCCGTACACACACACACACACACACACACACACACACACACACACACACACACACACACACACACACAGGCGCGCTTTCCTCTCTCGCTGTACCTCTGGGTGAGCTTAGGGTCAGCCATCACGTGTGGTAATGAAACCTTCTAACAATCAGCTATTTTAGTCTTTTTCCTCAAATTAAAATGCAAACAAACACAGATCTGCATTTTTAGGCTGAAGGTTCAAGACACATTTTATTGCAACAATCAGAGAAAACGCCTAAACACACACGCCTCACTAAGGGATAAGTTATTTTGGCTTTTCCGTGTGGTCTGTCAGGAAACACCTGACAACAGGAGAGGGGTATGTCAGACTTCTGGCACTTAAATGAAGAGAAAGTTGGAACAATTTTAAGAAAGATTGAATGTCATTTCCAGCTGATATTTGAACCAGGTCTTGATGAGTGCGATCCACCATATTTATGTGAAGTATTGACAGCTGTAGAGAGTAAACAACATAAAGATCAAAAGAGCAAAGCTCTAATCTAAGTCTGACTTCAGCACCGAGAAGTGCAGTATATTCAAGTACTCCACAGAGGAGGAAATTGATCCTGGCATGCTCACCAAGGAAACTTAGCAAACCTGTGTCCGGTCCAGTTCTCCAAGCTAGAAATTGCATTGCACTGCTTCACTTCTACATGCACGGGGGGCTGTTTGTCAAACACGTGTTAAAGTGCTCTGTAATGTTATAAATCTGCTCTTAGATGAGAAATTCATGGCATTCAGAAAAATAAAGACTGGCTTATTTTAAGCATCAAACATTAGCCAGCTGATCCTCAGACTAATTTAGAACTAAGATGTCAGGGCCCATAATTTGTGGTTG
The DNA here is from genome assembly GCF_000239375.1 of Pundamilia nyererei. NCBI lineage: Eukaryota > Metazoa > Chordata > Actinopteri > Cichliformes > Cichlidae > Pundamilia > Pundamilia nyererei. Next base: position 5,602,199 of record NW_005187407.1, on the reverse strand, counting down.
AATATTATGGAGCTGGCAGTGTGAAGGGAAATACCTTTTCAAGACCACAGTTACTGCTTTGAAAATTTACTGTGGTCATGATTGTTAATAACTCAAAGAAGTGGCTGTTGTTTGGAAAAAAAATCTTATTTGAATACATTCAGACATATGACTAAAGTCTGGCTGTTGGTAAAGCTAAAGGCTATCTCTGTGTGACTGGCCCAGGGTTGTGTATGCAGGTATGTTCACACGTTCTCCTTCAAACACCTGTTAAGACTCTTAGCAGAGAGCAGAGAGCGGTCAGTGACCACATCTTGACCCAGTTAAATGTGAGCTGCTTGTGCTGAAGCGGTGACAGGGGATCGCCGCTGCTCTTCTTCCTGGAATAGCGTCTCTGATGGCTCTCCTTAAAGCTGCAGCAGACTCGTATTTTAACTTCAGGATGAACCCGTTTTATCTCTCTGAATAGTAACAACTTGCGGGAGGGATTTGTTTAATCTTTAAACAAGATAAAGAACTCGACAGAGCAACTGAGAAGTTGTTATCATGAGTAAAAAAGAAAGCATGTTGTTTTCAGTTGGTTAATAATGTTGTGAAAGATGAAACACCTTCTGTGAAACCCTGGCAGAGATACCAGCCCACAAAGAGATCTGTATTCTTGTTTATCTGCTAGATTTTCTTTAAAACTTTATAATCTTTTGAGGTTACAAACTCTGAGAGAGCTTTGGCTCAGCTTTGGCATCATATGCAAAATATTTCACTTCGCACCTTTGCATTATTGTCAGAGTGCTTACAACTGATATTTCAATAAGAAGAGATCACTTGGAAGAACTGAACATCATTTATTGAGACAGAAAAACTTTTTAGCAATTAGACTTTGACGATGGTGGTACAAAATCCCAGCACTGACAGGATTTAGGACAGGAGCCCCCCGAAGTCTAGATGCTGGTGGTGCTGAAGATGATGACTACATCCAAGCCTTCTTGGATGGAGCTTTAACTGAGGTGTCTGTGAGGTGGAGATGGGGAGGAGAGTCTGAAAGGGAGAATGACGAGGACACAGATTTAAACCACACAAAGTGGATGCTGATTGGCTCAAAGAAGGTGGGCAAGAAGATGACTGGACTAGAGTAATGATGTCAGTATTGAGACTGACAGGATGGGGAAGCAGTAGTGATGTAAAGACCAGAAAAGCAGCTGAGCACCCAGGAAAGCAGGGAGATGAGTGATTGCAGATCTTTCGTTACTGAACTTACGCACAAGCTTCATTTAACCTGTAAGCGTTTGTAAAACAGGAGTCGCTGAGTGGTTGGATCTCAGAGCTTCAGGAGAGATCGGAGAACATCGAGGACTTGGTGTCAGAGCTGGAGCTTGCCTACAACTCTGTGGAGGTAAAGCATGCTTTAGTTGCTCTAAGCAGCACTGTTAGCTCATGGTAGAGTTTAATCAAAAGCCTCTCTTTGCTGTTCGTCTGGCTCAGGATCAGTTCATAGAGAGCGAGGCGGCCATGAAGGCTCAGAACAAGGAGATGATGGATGTGGTGATGGAGCAGTACAATAACATGTCTGTCAGCATGGAGGAGGAAAAGAAGACCAAGCTGGAGCAGCTCTATGATCAGATTGTCTCCTTCCAGGAGAGCATTGACTCGGCCAAGGCCATTCTGGAGACCGCAAGCAGAGAGGCTGAGACTGAGGCCAGCGTGAGTCCTGAAGCTCCTCGGGTTTATTGCTCATGAGGGTTTGTGTCAAATTTTTAATAAAATCTTCTTCAATCTGCTCCCCCACTAGTCGCCTGAAGACATTCATGCAAGGTAATTTGCTTTCAATTAAAGATTTGGGAATGAGTGTGGTTTCCCAGGACTTTAGTGGCAACCAGTTTGGCGTGCTGCTTGACCTCCAGAACCTCAACCTGTGGAGCATGCCGGTATGCTGGATATTAAAATGCATGAGTGAATTTTTGTTTTATTATTACATATCTAAGAAGCTGTGACAAAAAGTCAAAAAGTGCTAATTTATTTAACCAAAAACATGAATTTAACACCAAAAAGTTTTGCCAAGAGGTGTGAAGGTCAGTATCATCAGAAGACAGATTTTATAATTATACTGATTGCCACAAAATAAAGATCCATGTGGTGTGTGCATGGGTGAGGGTTTCTAACTGATCTACCATAGCATAGAAATATATAACATATAGGCTGCGTTTCCCAGGCATGGATTAAATGCAGTCTTTATAATGGAGATCGTCACTGAATTTTTCTTTAAGGTTAGGTTCAGGCTTAATCTATGTCTGGAAAACTGGATGATAAAGTTGGACAAGTGAGCAGATCGCTCACACTTTAATGCTGATTCACGTTGTGGTTTATGGTCAGGCTTACAGCAGCTCTGGACTCAGCCTCGACAATGGAGCTGGGTCCAAAGGGACTGCTGGTCTTTGAGGACTATGCCAAGGCCAACACTTCAAGCTCAAACCTCGCACAGCGAAAAGGAATCCCAGGTGGGTCTGCTGTGAGCTTACCCTGTGTTTGCAGATCTCATGCTATCACACGTACGTATATGTGGCATAAAGCTTCCTGCTGTGTGTCTCAGTTCCCCAGAGGCCGACACTGCTGCCGCAGGAGCCGGGCTCAGCCACCAGCACCAGCGTCACAGTTTACTGGAAAGTCAACCCTGGAGATATCATAGACTGCTTCCAGGTCTACTGCATGGAGGATCCACAGGGCGGTAAATACTTACAGGATGTTTCTTAAACTGGAAAATTGTGGAAGACTAATAATGATGTTGAACAGTGAACAAATTAAAAGGTTTCTGAGTATATAAATGTAAGGAGGTGTTTGTCTTCAGGGTTACATTTGAGGTGTTTTATATCTGTGGTCCACAGCTGTGTCAGAGGAGTACCGTGTGACAGTAAAGGAGAGTTACTGTGTCCTGGAGGACCTAGAATCTGACAAGATGTACAAGGTTTGGGTGATGGCTGTCAACTATACAGGCTGCTCTCTGCCCAGCGAGAGACTCACCTTCAGAACTGGTCAGTCTGCACGCCGGACTTATAGCAACAGTTATCAGACAGTTATAGTTGTCTGATAAAAAAGTTGAAGAACTGCTTTCATTTTTTCCTGACATGCTTGACAGAATTCAGATTTCTCCTCTGCTATATTAAGACAATGTGCTTGGAAGCAATCTGGCTGTTTGTAGTTTACAGACGAATCAAGAAAAGTCCTGCAAAACCATAAAGGTGTACTTTTCATTAGTTGTCTCTCTCTGGCAGCTCCTTCAGTGCCAGTGATCGACACAGAGCGCTGCAGCATCCTGTGGGATTCAGCTACTCTGAGGTGGAGCTCAGCAGAACGGGCTCCTGGACAGAGTTACACTTTGGAGTACTGCCGACAGTATGAACTGGAAGGAGAAGGGCTCAGGTGGGTGTTAACCAGACCGGTAAGCACACTGACACATGTTACTATACTAGATGTTTATGTAAAATGTTTGTTTGTGCATATATTTTTGCTGATGTGACTCCCAGATCCATCTCAGGTATCAAAACCTGTGAGCAAAAGATTCTCCTGCAGCCCAGTGAGAATTACCTGTTTTACATCAAAGCTGTGAACGAGGCTGGAGCCAGTGAACAGAGCGAGGCTGCACTCATTTCCACAAAAGGTATCAAGAACACACACTTCACAAATCATGTTTAGAAATTTAAAGGATGTACATGACATCATGGGCATGAATGGTACAGTAATGTGGTGCTTTAGATTTCTTTGTATTGTTCTTTTTCCAGGCTGTAATGATGCTGTTGATGTGCAGCATACATCTTTAATGCCTTACAAGAGAACAAGAATTGTTTTGTTTTTTTCTCTAATCCACACAGGGTCAAAAGTATGCATGCAGGCTTAGCAAGTTGCACCCAAGAGATGTTTTTTGGTAGCCATCAATAAGCTTCTGGTATAGTTCTGACTGAATACTACTCTACTTGGCAGAATCGGTAGAGTTCATTTAAATTGGTAAAAAGAACAGTCCACGGAAATCTTGATTATGATGATTTTATGTTCACAGGTGTGCAACCACCCTACAGAATCTCTGCTCCCCTGCTTATGTTTTTATACTGTCTGTTACTTTTGTCTTGAGGGACGAGGTTCCACCTGCTGAAGGCATCAGCTCATCCTGCTCTCCAGCTCTCAGAGAACCAGACCACTCTGCACTATTCCCAGGATGCACACAAAACCGCCTCGCTCACAGACACACAGTAAGTGTAACCCAAGAACACATCCAGTAGACCTTATTAGGAAAACTCTTTTTAAAATCATCGTGTCCTAAAGGTGTCCATCCATCCTTGGTGAGCTGCTGCCAGCACGAGGGATCTATTACTGGGAAACCAGCGTGTCACAAAGTACGGCCTACAGGCTCGGAGTGGCATACAGCACAGCCAACAGAAACAGCTCACTGGGGGAAAACAGCCTGTCCTGGTGTTTGCAGTGTACTCCCTCACCATCAGGGTAAACATAAGGAATTTTCACCCATTGCTGTGATGTTTCTGATAGTTTTGGTCTTTAACTTCCACTTTTCTCTGTCTTTCTGCCCCTATAGTTTCAGGTATCAGTTACTCCATAATGATATTCAGTCCAGCGTGTTTGTAACTGAGACGCCTGACAGAGTGGGCACTCTCCTGGACTACCAGCTCGGTCGTCTGTCTTTCTACAATGCCCAAAGCGGTCAGTTATTAGGCACCTTCAGACAGAACTTCACTCAGCCATGCCAGCCCGCTCTGGCTTTGGAGTTGCCTGGCAGCCTGGAGCTCAGCATGGTGCTGGTGGTGCCGGAGTTTACCAAGGACAGCTAGCTCTGCTAGTAGCCTAACACAGTGGAGAGTTTACAGGTCACGATGGACTCTTAAAATGTTGAAGAATAATGTAGAAGAGATGATTCCTCTAAAGCTAATATATGGGTTTGTGTGTTGTTAGCTGACAGAAGAACGATCACTTCAAGCATCCTTGGGTTTCTTGAAAGGTGGAATACAAATCTAAGTTATTATTATCAGTACTTCAACCACATAAAGCTTTAAAAGCTAGTTTTCTGCAATTGAATTCGAATTTTATTTGTATCTAGGTAAAAAAAAAATACCTAAAAGGGACACTTTCAATTTAGAAAATAGAGCTTCTATTTCATATAAATGGATTCAAATTAAGTGCTTTGATTTATTTCCCCCATTGATGAGCGAGAATGAAAAATGAAATGTGAAAAATGTTATAATTCTGAACCAAACATGTGACAATCTTTTACTGTTTTTGTAAACGTTTTTCTAATTTCACCCAGTTCATTCAATCCCTTCACCACAGATGCTGTTAGTAAATGCTCTAATAACATATAGACATCTGAACACAACCTCTGCATAATTAGTCCTTCAACAAATTATTACTCAAGGTTTTTTGGGGTTTTTTTTGTCACCACAAAGTTTTGGACTGAGTTTGTGTCTCCAAACATACACTGTGGCACTTTTTAAACTGTTTCATAATGTGAATATGTTTGTTTTGTGTAAATAACCTTTTTAAAGAGATGTAATCAGTTCTTTGTTTCTTATGTGTGACTGTCAACAAATGCAGATCAGCTGTTTTTCTTCTTCTGTCTTGTAAAAATGGATTTTTCTGGTCTGAAAGAACATGATTGTTTTTCTATCTGCTCAACTGAACTAATTGGTTTGACTCATTTACCATCCAGCCATCCTCCCCTTATCAGGTTCAGGGTTTGATGAAGCCTGTCTCAGCTGTCACAGAGAGGCAGAGTACACCCTGGACCGGACACCAGCGTGTTGCAGGGACTGTCGGAGGAAGCTCCACATAGAAAGGACCCTTCATTTGAACCAAACACCTCTGTGCTGCAGATGTGTTTTGACTCATTTTCCTAATAATATGTCACCACTAGGGGGCCTTGGTGCTCCGTTAACTGTATTACTGTCTTTTTAAAAATAATCTTTCTGGAAGTTAGGAGAGAACTGTAAACCTGATCTGAACCAAATGACCACAGAAAGAAACTGAAATCTAATAATTTTCCAGACAAGCTTTTTTTCTTTTTTGGTCTTTGTCCTAAAGATCGCATTTCCACCCATATGTATTTGTTACTCCATTTAGACTTTCAAATCCCCTTTTATAAGCAGGTTTGTGAGCCACAAGTGGTCATCACAGTTACATGCTTTTGGAGAGGACATTCGCAGTTATTGCATCATTATTTTCCAGGCAATCACACCCTTTCCCCCTTCTCACTCACCTCTGACACCTTTTATCATTTCTGGGAAAATGGAAAGAGGGAGGGAGCAGAAATGTGGAGGGTACACACATGCAACACATCAGTGACCAGATGCTCCATGTGATGTACTGGATTCTTCGGCTGGAACCTGGAGAAAAGCCCTCTGAAGAGGGACAGCCTTCCTGTGGTGGACAACACTCTGCTGGAGCCACCAGATTTTTCTCGATGCTATTTAATATTACTTGACAAACATATTGTTCCAGCACAGAAAGGCAGAAGATGACTGAAATTTCTAACAGATCCAAAATGTGGTATTTATTTCCAGCTACTGCACCCGCTTCCCAAACCATCCAGGAGAAATCTGAGCAGGATACTCGCCTTCATGTGACCGACTTGGACAATACCTGGAGTCAAGTATGCGTCGTTTCCTCTCAGCTTTCTCTGCGATTAATTTTTTCCAGGCTGAAGGCCAAAACCAGACAAAGAGCCCTCTATCCTCCCAACATCTAAACAAATGATCACAGTCAGTCAGAGAGGTACGGCAGGCAACAGAGAAATCTTCTGTAATTGTTACTGGAAAAACCCAAAAGCGTGCCTTGATGCGTTGGCTTGGTTTGAGGATGGAGGAAAGATCAGCATTCAGAAATTAAACAGGATGGCGAGAGTCTGTGAGAAAGTTCTTGTCTGGTGTTAGAGGACATTTTGACTATTGTTCAATCACGCCACAATATTCAACAATACTGGGGGGGAAAGCCAGAAACCGTTTTTATCATATATGTAATTTAATAGACACTTACAGATTGTGAGCAACAGAAATTACAAATATAATTTTGGATATATGTATCAAAATGATGAAGGACACAGTTAGCATGTTGACACTTGTACAAGACACGAGAAGTCATGAAGGCACACTTTTCCCTTATGGTCCTTACAAGACGGCTGACCAGCATCCTCCCCCCCCAGCACATCTGTTTCAGAGCACGGTGCTTTCAAGGGCATGCAGCCATGAAGTGAGTTTTTGAAGGTCTGAAGTGAAGAGAAATCATATAAAGGAATCACACGGAGTACAAACACTTTATCGAGGGAATTTCTAACTTTGTGGTCCAAATTATAGTGTTAAAAAAAAACAAACAAACCAAGATAACTAATGAGACATTTCCAACCCTTTCAGTCTGTGGCACAGGAAATTATAGCAGCACAAAATTGAAACAAAACTGAGCGAAAATGGTAGCGGGAAAAAAGAAAACGAAAGCAACAGCAGACGTGAGTATTTTCTTACAGCCACATGACATCGTGAACAAAAAAAACATGATCCTCGGGTCACACACAAATATAATGCATGGATGGCCCTTCTCTCACCTTCATGTGTCTAGCAACAACATTTTGAACAAGCTGCTCCTTTTTAGAGGAAACAGGAAGTCAATTATCCTCATAACAATATTTACAACTGTACACTCTGTACACAGCAGAGGAGCTGAAACAAAGTTAAATAAGTTAAATTAGTTACTCTTATAGTCATGTCCGCGCACATACTGTACATTACACCCATTCAAATGTGAACAGAATTTATGGAACATTTTAAAGTGGACACGAGGAAGGTACTTAAAATAGATCCTTGGTGGTAAAACATGTTAAGTGCTCTAGCTTAAAAGTGCTCTACTGTAGTGACCAAGGTCTCGAAGGTGTCCTTTAAACGAAAGAAAAAAAAGAGTGAAAAGGTTAAAAGAAAATCTGCCGAGTGGTCCACATTCAGAGGTTAAACTGTGCTGCTGATTTTCCCTGCTGAACTTTTTCTTTGAACTTTCTGTGTCTTTCTCATCAAGCACCACTTCACAGCAATCCATCGCTGACCACATACATGCACGCTTTTTTTCTTTTTTAAAGCCTCACATGCACTGTCACTTCTCTTCCAAACAAAATCTCTCATCGTTATCTTAAAATAGCCTCTTGTATTTATATAGTTATGCTTCCATTCATTTTTTGTTTGTTTGTTTTTTAGAGTCATGTTCTGAACAGCATCTTATGTGTGCAGGGCGCTGCTCTGCGATTCATAGAGATGGAGCAGGATTTAAAGGTCAGGTGTTAGGCAGGAGTAGAGCTTTTTGCACTGGACAGACTGGGTTTGGGCTCTGGTCTGTGGGGTTTGTGCTGTGGGCTGCTGCGCAGGTTGTCATCCATCTACAGCAAAAGGATGTACAGTTTAGTTAGTGCCCACAAGCACAAGCGAGAAATGAAAACACACCAGAAACACGACTGAGATGGTACCTGCAGAAAGCAACTATGAACCCATGCAAAAGAAGAGAAAAAGGAAAGCAGAAGCACCTTTTCTATCAGATTGGACTCTTTGTTTACAAGCTGAGTTAGTTTCTGGAGGTTGGCATCCATTGTTTCCTGAACAGGTGGGAGAGGACCTGGAGAGAGATCAGGCGAGGGAGCACAGACAGAAGAAGAAGAGGAAAAAGTAGAAAGCAGACAGTGAGTGAAACAGGAGCCGTGTTAGACCATTTAACACCCAGAAGTAAAACCAACAGAAGAAAGAGAAGAAAGAAATATGTGCGAAGAATTAAAGTGCTGATGATGTTCTGTGCAAAGATGTTAGTTGTTTCAAGCGCTTAAAAAGTAAAAGCTATAACCACTATAGAGTATTACCAGCTTGTGCAGCAATCTTACAAAAGTGGTCCGAGCTGAAGTAGACTGCGAGGATGTTGTCACAGAAGCCTGTAAGGTTATCCAGCTGTCTGAGATGGCTCTGCAGAGGGCTGCTGGGAAGACTGGCTTTATGAAGGGGAGCCAGGAAACCAAACGCAAAGGCATCCAGACTGGTCGGCCTAAGAGCACAAACACACGCATGTACAGAAACATACACTCAGACATGTCAGGACTTGACTTATAGAAGGTCTTCATAAACCCTCAATCAGAAAATCTGTGAAGCACTTTTTCCCTGCACAAAATAGAGCTGCGAGATTAATCAACTTTTCATTTAAAATTTCGCCTTCATGACAAATTATGGAAAACAAAAATGATGCTTAAAATAAAATATTTTGCTGTGATAAAATATTCCTGATGTTGTTTTTCTCCTTCCTAAAAACTTAAACTCACACAGTGTTTAATTCAGCTTGAGCCAGGATGATGGGAAAAAAGTATTTTATTAAAAAGAGCGATCACAAAGGAGTAAAAGTTGTAACCAGACTTCTATATATGAGCTAACATGGGATCTGTCCTCATCAGCACTTGCAGGCTCATGTGGTGGAAGCTCAGGCCGGTGGTCACTCCATTCTGGGCTAAAATGCTGACACGTGCTACCAGAGAGTAATGAGAGGGCAGGAATCGAGCACGCTACAAGAACCAGTGTCGATCATCACCAGTCAAGCCCTCACATGGAGCCCCCAAAGGGAGGAGAAAGAGAGGACAGCCAATAAACACTTGGTGAAGAGTACTCCAGCTAAACACCCAGAAAACCTACATAGGTGAAGGACTAAAGAATAAAGAACTTTGTTTATTCCATGTATTCATTTTTAATATGTTTTCAGCTGAATTGAAATCCAAGGAAAAGCAAAGATAAAAAAGTTCTCAAATAAATCAGAATTATGCGAGTTTTTCAGGTTTTTTTAGTCTATTCTGCTTCCCCATAGCAGTCTAACTGTGGAGTGTATGAAAGCTTCTCTAACTAAACACAATAAGTATGCAAACACTGGAGAACTCACGAGTTGCCAAAGAAGAAGTTAGCTGTTCCCAGTCTGTAGGAGAGCAAGTTCAGGCACTCTTTAGCATCACTGTAGATCTACAGGACACAGAGAGAGAGACACATTTACATTTCTGAAAAAACAGAATCTCACTCCAGGCGAAGTTTAAACTGTGTCTAAGCGATGCATCGGTACAGAGCGGCGTTTACCTTTCCCTCCACCTCAGAGATTCTGTGCAGCGGCGCCTCTCCTGTGGTTAGAAGGATGCGGGAGAGGGCGCCGCTGGCGAGACGTCCTGGTACGAAAAAATTCAGCGGGAACGGCGAGCGTGAGGCGAACCAGGGCCGTGTTAGATTGGAGTAATTTTCTGCATCGACCCAGAACGTGTGCAGCTGTGGGACGCAGACATCACCCTGTTAGCTTACGACCACATGTTGTCAGGGAAACGGCAAAAGGAAAGACTTACCAGAGCTGGTCGCAGCTTCTCCTCCAGCAGAGCGATGTAGGCCATCGTGTCTGCTCCTTGTCTGGCTGTCAGCTCATAGTCTGCATTAAACCTCTGTTTAAAAAAAAAAGATGTAGAGATTTATAGATTTGGCTAAACAGTTTAGGACACATGCCGAAGAAGCAGGCACACTCACTTGTTTCCTCAGAAAGTTAAGAATTTGTGTTGGTTCTTGAACTGCAGTGTCGCCACAAACCAATTCTGGGACAGTCACTGTGATTAATAGAAAACACACATTAAAGTTGGGTATTACAACTGACTAATGTCTTATTAAAGACAATCAAGTTCATCATGCTCAATGTAATTTACATTTACCAGCCACAACGGGGAGGCTGGTAATGCTTTAATCATGTGTGTGCGTGCTATCAAGGAAAAATGCGGTCTCTCGAGAAATAAACTGTGGGAAGAACTGCCTCAGAGATGGCTCTGAGTACTCTGGCAGGCGTTTGCACGGAAGAGTTTGTTAAGTCTGTGCCACAACCGTGCAAGACGCAGTCGCAAAACCTTTGCAAGTGTGCTGCATGAACAGATGCATGAACAGATGCAAATATTTTAAAAGAATGCATGAATTATGCATTCTTTATAACTATATGTACAGTTATATATTCTTTTATGGGTTCACTGATTCTCTGTTTAAGGCATGCAGAGCCTAAAACTGTAAGACTGTGTTTATGGGAGGGTGCAGCCCACCTGTAATTGTTTTCCATGTCCAGTCTATTGGAGAAACTGCGACTTCTGCCCCAGAAAACTTGGTGTATGCCTGAAAGAAAACACAGGTTAGGGAAGGTTTTTAAAAAATATATCACTTATAGTTCAAATGTAATGTTATGTTGGAACAAATGATCTAAGAGCAAAAGTACTACAGGATACAACTACTTTCAGGGAGATGAGTACTAGACTTTTTAGAGCCACAGTGCAGGACTGTGACACTTTAATCAAAGTTTTACACAATCTCAGTCTTGTAGTACAGATGAAAGCTCGCCGCAACCAAGCAGGACTTTGGCATCGACTGCAAATTCTAATTTGGCACAGGGACACTATGATTACAGCGCTCACCTTCAACAGCTCCAGAGAAAGAGAGAAAACGTAAATAAAATAACAAAAATTAGAAGAAAATTTAAAAAGGCATCAAAATAAAGACCAGCAGGTGCAAAGGTTAGGGCTACAGGGGACTATTGTAAAGGCGTGTCATTCCACCATCTTTTAAAAAAACTGGGGCAGATACAGATATCTACTTTTGTTCTATTCAGATTTAACTATCAATTGATTTTTTTGGTGTTTTTTCGGTACAACTTGGCATATTTGTTCAATCCATCATGAAAGTGGAATCAAAATAACATTTTGTGACTAAAAGTTTAGTGCTAATAAAAAATACTATACATGTTTTATTTAGCAGTATGTAACTTCATTGCATTCAGAAATTTTCACTAGTTGTCTTTTGCAATGTGAAGGTTTTTTTTTAGTGTGTTCTCAAATATGAGAGTGTACAGGACAGCTTTAGCTTAGTTTTTCAGATTTTAGCTAATCAATATTCACACAGAGATATTCATGTTCAAACACTGGTTCGGATTTTTTTAAATGGGTTGACGCACCAGTTTTCACAAAAATATATCTTGAAACACAAAGCACAAGTTTCAAACTGATCATTCTACATGTTCAAACTTTGAACCATAAAATGTTTAGGCAAATTTGATGATTTGAATCGAAGAGACCCAGCTGCAAAAACCTTTTAGTAAAAGAAAGTCACTTTCAGTGTTTACAATGATCTACAACACACCAAACACAAAACAGCAAATCACAACATACTATAACTAAACCATAACTAAATCAATACATAATTATTTTCTAAATCAAGAAAGGTTTGCCAAAACAAAATGATGCATTCAAAACAAAAAAATTCCACATTTGCTTCCAAAAACATTAAACTACATTAAAACTTCTGTTTTTAAATTGAGTAAAAGGTTCAAGAAGAAATGAAGAGGGCACACTCTGTCCTGCTCCTTCGTACGATTAAATTGTAAGGCTGTTGAAGCCATCAGAGTCAAGAAACAAAATGATTCCATTAAAATCTGACATTTAAACTAAGAAAAAGTGTCACCTTGTGGCAAGAGCACCCAATGACAGATAACATGTTAGCAGCAAAAAACTGTTAATTTTCGGACGGTGTTATCAGGTTAGCTATCATCTACGGCTTTTTAGCGAAAATCCTTCAAATACACCTGAAAATATTAATATTTTTTTAATCCGAGGCTCAACCAGCTGACCTTGAGAGATCACAGCTTTTCAAACAATGGGAGTGACTTATGACAGCCAGCTACACATGAAGGACAAACCCTGCAGCCAGCACAGCCGTGACTCTGTGCTTGGGACATGAAGTCCAGCTGGACACGCTGTTATTTTCTATCCTGCACATCGATGCGGCTAACTTACCAGGCAAGCTGCAGCAGGTAAGTTAGCACGGAGGCTAACCACAAAGGACGAGAGAGGAGACGAAAAGCAAACCGGAGACGTGACGTGCCGTTTTAAAAGCGGCTCCAGGTGCACTGAGCGTGTTGTGTTTGTAAACAGGCTGTGAGCTTACCAGAACTATGAGGGACTCGGTGTGAACAGAAGGCAAACCCCAGTCTCCTCCCCAGCATCTCAGCTCCATGGCAGCCGCCATGTTTTGGTTCATTCAACGGGACACTGACGTCACGGGGTACCTTTCACATCAGAGCCTCCAGGGTTAAAAAAAAAGGAAGGAAGGAAGGAAGAAACAGAAAAAATCAAGTCACATAACAAATATTAAGCATTTTTCTGTAACTCTTTTTTAAAATTATTAATTATTTTATTTATTGATTCATAATTCAGTACTGTTCTTTTTTTTTCTTTTAAAAAAGCGTTGTTTTTCAGCCAAATTATTTTAAACAAAGATACTGGCCCAGCTTCTTCATGGCTGCTTCCACAGTGTGAAACAGTCTCTGTGGGACTGCAGGTCACATGGCAGCAGCACTATGTGTTTAGGCACGTACCATAGTCAGCTTGGGGAAGTTCAAACCAATTATCAGAGTGAAGTAGAAAGGAGATTGCATGGTGGCATGGTGGCAGACATGCTGTCATTTATTTTCCCCCACACAACCATCTCTGGGGTTTACAGAGAATGGTCCAAAAGGAAGTGAGCAGCAGTGCTCTGGGTGAAATTACCTGGTTGGTGTGAGAGGAGAATGACCACACTGATTTGAGCTGACAGGGAGGAAACAGTAACAGTGAAGCCAATAACTTTTTCTTTTTTTTTATCAGCGAGGTATGCAGAAGAGCATTTTTAAGACATAGTACTTTGAAGCCTTAAGGCAGGTGGGCTTCACCAGATACCTCGTCTGTCAGCTAAGAACAGGAAACTGAGGCCACAGTTCACATGGACTCACCAAGATTGTACAGGGAAAAACAGGTTGCCAGGTCTGATGAGTCTTTACTGCTGACACATTCGGATGGAAGGGTAAACAGAACGAAAGCACTGATCCATCCTGCCTTGGATCAACTGTTCATACTCCTGGTGGTGGTGTAATAGTGTTGCAGATATTTAGATATTTGGCACACACAGATGGTTCCTGGTACTTACTGAGTATCGTTTAAATGCCACAGCCTACCGGAGTATTGTTGCTGATCAGTGTGCCCATTGTCGGATGGCTGCTTCCAGCAGGATAACAAGCCATGTCACAAAACTCAAATCATCTCAGTTCTTCAGCATGATAGTGAGTTCAGTGTACTCAAACAGCTCTCAATCCAGTAAAGCATCTTTGGGATGTCATGGTTTGGGAGAGTCACATTCGATATTTGCAGCAACTGTGTGATGCTATCATATCAATATAGACCAAAATCTCTCAGTAATGTTTCCAGAAGCTTTTTCAATCTATGCCACAAAGGATTAATGCTGGTGAAGGCAAAATGGGGTCCAACCACCTTCTAGCAAGTGGACAGTGAGTGTATATTATACAGCAGCTACAGTAGTTCTTAATTTATCCTTTATTTGTTTCTTGCCTTGCTCCTTAGATACTTCCAGGCAAATTTGGAGCTATGGTGATGAGGTTAGCAAGAAAAGCAAATACTCAGTGAATAAATGTTAATTGTAATTAAACTCTTTGATCAGCAACTAAGTCATGTGGTTAATGTTTCTCCAGTGTTTTATGCTGCTATTATGGCAATACTTCAGAGCCAGAAATGACATGCTGAAAAAGTCATATCACTCAGTTTCTCTTTAATGTTCTCTAGTTTCATACATTTAAAACAGCAATCTGTCACGAAACACTGATTTATTAAACAGCAGCAATGGAACAAGCAATCGTTTCATATTTAGATTTCCATGTAAAGTAGTAATTTCCATTTCAGTGTTATTTTATTGATTATTATTTTTACCCGCCAGAGCAAAACGTCTGTCCAAGAGCTGATAGGCAGACTGTTAAAGACTGCCAGGTGTTTGTTCAAAGGCCAAGCAGCCAGACACAGGCAGATGTACCGCAATAACGCACCGAGGGATGGTAAATGTCTCTCACTGGCTCGAACCAGCAGCTGAGATGTTGAAATGTACTTGAGGTTAGTTAAAGGAGAAAGCATTAAGACGAGCACCAGACATCTATCATCAAATGTTTCCAGGACTGAAAACTGCCCCGAGCCTCGCCCTCTCTGCTCCTCCTTTCCTGCATTCTCCTTCTCAAAAGAAGCTTCGCAGAGGTACAAAGAACCCGTTACATTAAATCAGTTTAAAATTAAAAACATCTGCTGTAGATTTATGCAGTTCAGCTGGCTTACTGAGGATGGGCCAGGGCATCGGATCCTCGTTTATGGCACACATTCATGATGTTTGTGAAAATATAACAACAGCCAGCTGGAACCAAAATGTTCCTCCCTTGAGCTTCACAGGCATCTGGTTGGCTGTCTCTATACAGTGTGATTTAGAGCACTTTTCAGCTACTTTATTACAAATCCCCCAATGTAGCATGACTCTAAATAAAAAAATGGGTCATAAATACATAAATCCCACACACATTTAGCTCGTATAGTATGTGGAGAGAAAAAGTCTGACAGTCATTTTCAGAATCAAACAACTTTCCAATTCCCTTTTTTAGTTTTACATTTCTTGTTTACAAATTATTTAATCATAATTGCTCTAGCAAGGGGACACTCCCCCACCCAGACTATTAAAATGGTCTCTTCACTGTGCCACTTTCGTAACAGTAGCGGACACTCCCCTTTGCTTTAAAGGCTGCGGCTGTGGACACAAGACCATCTCACCTCTGCTGAGATTTTGGTTCAAGATCTGGAGTTTTTATTTTCAGCCTGTGTGAGATCAGCTTATTGATCTTCAGGAGGACAGTTCAGAAACAGGACTTCTTTTGAGGTGTGCCCCCCCTTTGAAGCGCTGATGATTGGTATGTGCGTCAGAGCGGCAGCTCTGTCCCTGCTGCTGCAGCATCTGGTGCTCACTGTCACAGCTCAAGGTGTTGGTAAGTGCTGGCGGCATCTCGCTGTGCATGCCATTCTGCAAAGCATGACATATTTTGTTTCTGTGTTCTTTATATGTTAAACTTAATCTTTTCTGCTGATATATTCCTAAAAAGCTTTTGTTTGAAAGTGAGTTGCACAAAAAAAGGGAGGGAGGGGGTAGCTTTGGTGATGATGATTGCTGGAAATTAGGTTGGCTTTTTTGTGGTTGTAGAGTTTTATGTCCAGGATCCAGAACAGTCTGACCTAAATAAGGTGGTAGAAGGACACTAACCGTCATCTGAGAACTGCATTTGCAAATCTTTGATTTTCCTGGAATCTACATGCAGATCTTTCCGTGCAATTTCTAGTCACTTTGTATTATTACTGAAATTCCACTAATGGCAATGTGAAAGTGTGTGAGTGGGTGTTTGTGTGCGTGAGTGTGAGGCAGCGGGTTTGTTCCAATGGAAAAAGTTTACTGCTGGACCTTTCTGCAGCTCCCGTCTACCACACCATAAAAACACACAGCAGGGTGCTGACATGAATGCACACATGTGCACACGCGCAAACACACATACACAAGTACACTGTGACACATAATAAAACACCACAGTGCACTGACTCAGCAGCAGCAAAACAAAGTGTGCTGGGAGTTGCAGCCAATAAGACAAAATACTGAAAATACTTAGATGAACTCGTCATTTGCTTTGTTTTAAAAATATGTCTTTTCTCTTAAGATTTCTTCTCACAATCGTGGTATAGTGCTAATCCAGTGTTCTCCTTCCTGTGTTAGTCTACGACCTGCTGGTGTCACCAGACTGTCTGCCAGACTTGCTCCAAGGAAGCTTGAAGAACAAAGGAAGAGATGAGGCTTTCCTGCTTTCGTCCTTTAGGCTCCACAGCAAGGCACCCACCTCTCTCTTCAGTGTCATCAACCCCACAGACAACACTAAATACCTTGACCTCACCATGCAAGCCAAACTGAGCAAAGGTGAACACTGACACATACTGAGGAGCCTGTGGCAAATACAGGCCACTCTATTCTTTGTTTTAGCTTCTTTACAGCTTTCATTCAAGCATCTCTATATCTGCAGTGACTGTTCGTTACCAGAAGACTGATGGCAGATTTGGTACAACCAGTTTCAACCATGCATCCCTGGCAGATGGACAAGAGCACCACGTGATGCTCCATGCCAGCGGTCTACAGCGTGGCCCTGGTCGTGTTCACATCTATGTAGACTGCAGGCTGGCTCACACTTTGGATGGTGTGCCAGCCGCGTTTGGGTCACTTCCACAAGGTCCCAACAAGGTGGCACTCAGGACGCTGCAGTCAAGAGGACAGGTGAATGAGAAGTTTGTAGCTGAGAAAGAAAGAAAAAAGTACTGACGATATGGTGCATGGAAACAAAAACAGTGACGTTTCAAGATCTCATTTTGAGTATATTATTTTGAATAAGAAATAACCCCATGCTTCTCTTCAGCCCGGCTGACAAAGAGTCAGAGCTCCGTTGAACTGAATATTCAGTTGTATTGTAACTGTAACCAGTAATGACTCCATGAATTTCTTTAAAAATAACATTTCAATAATTAGAGAAAAAAATTACTCGCAACCATCTCACAGATGTATCATTACATACAGCTGCTTTCAATACTATTGATATTTATTTAGAGTTTTTCCCTCTGATCTTTTTGGGTCAATGCCAGTAATTACTTACTCCAAATCATCAACATGTCCTTTAGACCCCGTTCCTACAAGAGTGCTCAAAGAAGTCCTACCATTAATTAATGCTTCAATCTTAAATACGATCACCCTATCTCTATTAATCAGCTCTGTACCACAGGGCATCAAGCTGGCAGTAATTAAACAGTTACTTAAAAAAAATCACTTCACTTAGTTATCTTAGCTAATTATAGGCCAATCGCAAACCTTCCTTTTATCTCTGCCATGGCAAGTAAGATGAGCCGTGTGGAAGTAATAAAGGAGGATCCAAACGCAGTCTCTTGTAAAGGTGTGAAGGTGGTTTATTAAACACAAAATAAAAATAGACAAACGGAGAATGAACTAAACTATACTGGGAACAACTAACTACTGAACATGAAGGAAGCTAGACGATGGTGACAGCAGGGAGACCACACGACTGGAACATGGTAGAAACACAGATGAGCCAGCAACTACTACAGCAGAAGACTCAGGGAGATTACACACAGGTGGGGGACACAGCTGGGAGTAATTAACGAGACGAGACAAGGGAGGTAATCTGAACACACCCACATGAGACGCAGACCTTCACAATAAAACAGGAACAAGACATCACTACGCAAAGACGCAGACCAGACACAGAACTAAACCCACACAAAACATGAGAACACAAACCCTGTGAACAAAACCCTAAACCAGAACCACAGTAATATAATCTATCGTAAATAATCAAAACACCAGAGAACCCCAAAACACTCCATAATGCAAAAATAAACCCAAAACATAATAAACTTAAAATGCTGGGTCAATATTAGATATATGATTTCCTCTTCACACACAAAGGTTAACTATGGCGTTCCACAGGGTTCTGTGTTAGGAACAATTCTGTTTATATCATACATGCTTCCCCAGGCAGTATCCTTACAAGGCATAGCATACATTTTAACTGCTATATAGATGACACCCAGTTCTATCTGTCAAAGAAGCCAGAAAACACACACACACACAAGTCTTAAAAACATAAAGACCCGGGTGACCACTAATTTTCAGTTTCTAAATTCAGATAAAACTGAGGTTATGGTTCTCTGCCCTAAAAAAAATAAGAAAGAAATATGATACGACTAGTCATTATAATTAATTATAATATTATAATTAGAATATAAAGTGCTTTGAGGCAACTGTTGTTGAGATTTGGCACTATATAAATAAAATTGAACTGAATTTAATATTCCAATTAAACATTCTCACTCTGCTCCTGTAGTTTATTCTGTTGTTGTTTATTGTATAAGGGTGACGTGACAGACTTGAAGCTAGTAATAGAGGACACCATAGACAATGTGGCCACTCTGCAAGACTGTACCATGGATCAAGCTGAATCTCTGCAGCTGCTGGGTGAGTTACAGCACGCTGACTCACATCACTGGACATTTCTCTTCTTGCAGATGTGATTTTGACTGTCTAATTATGATTTGCAAAATCCTCACAGCTCTGCAAGGTGGCAGGATGATGCAAGATCAGGCCACCATAACAGAGCTGAAGAGCATGTTATCTGAGATGAAGGAGCTGCTCAACCAGCAGGTAACCTTTTCTGCATGCTGGTCTTGTGTCTCTCTCTCATGGATAGCTACTTGGATGGATTCAGGGGCTAAATACAGAAAAAAAATAAAATGAAAGGGCATCCGAGCATTTTTAACACAGAGCTTCAATAAGCAGATCTATAATGATGATGTTGTTTATTGCTTTTATGGATGTTTTTCTGAATGCACTTTGATGCTGAGATAAAATAAAATGCCTGGGGGATGCTGGTAGAGAAGAGACTTCCTAGGTTGTTTGGTAAAATAGGCTGCATTTAAAATAAAAGACGGGGGTATATTCACAACAGAATTGGTTTTGCATTGTAACATCAGCTTTTTGCTGTGAAATGTGAGAATCCAGACTGTGAAAACCTGCTGCTTTTGTCTGAAGGTGTCTTGTTTCAAGGATTTGTGTAACCCTTTGCATCAGACAGCTGAGTAAAAGCAAAAATCACACATTCAACGTAGCAGCAGATAGAAGTGCATGGTTTCAGATTACCATCTAAAGCAAGGGATTTATTAGGCGATAAGACATGAAACTGAGAGCCGGAGGTGATAACAGACTATTATCACATTACAGAGAGAAATGCTTATGTAAGGAAACACTTATCTTGGCGGAAACACATTTAAAACCTTATCAAGTCTCAGTTGCATTTTTACAAGTTATTGAAAGGTAAAAATCTGGTTTGCCTCCTTTGATAAGCTGTAAAGTGATGACACTAATACCCAAGCTCACAGTTTATTAACAGTTTTACACTCTGTGTCTTTGTGCCTAAGATTAAGGAGACACATCATCTGCGGAATATCATCACAGAGTGTCTGAGCTGTGGTAAGCAATACAGAAACAATGTACTGATTTACAGTATTTAGACACTAAAGGGACCTTTTAACCTTTATCTTTGCCTGTGTGCTCCAGACAGAATTAATGGCGATCCAAACAAACATCCTGTTCCAACGCCTCAGAACTTTGTCATGCCTGACCCCCCGGCTCCGTGCCCACTTGGGACCTGTTTCAGACAGGACATGTGTGTCCGTTCCCCATCGGGGTCTTTCCAGTGTTCCCCCTGTCCTGATGGATTTACAGGAGATGGAGTGTATTGTGATGATGTAGATGAGGTATGAATTGAGTACAACTGAGTCCAAGTAGCACTATACATGTGTATATAGTGCTATATATATATATATATATATATA
>NW_005187407.1:5563401-5573742 GCF_000239375.1 Pundamilia nyererei | reverse complement strand
TTTAATCCATGCTTTCCTGGTGTTCGGTGCGTAAACACTGCTCCTGGCTTCCGCTGTGAGAAATGCCCCCGAGGATACACTGGACCAGAGTTAAATGGAGTAGGAGTTTCATATGCTAAGACTCACAAACAGGTAAAACAAAATAATGCACTACATAAGAGTAATTCCGTTTGATTCACTGCTTACAAAAACTTTTATTTCGTGTACTTTATGCACACTTTCTCTCAGGTGTGTGAAGACATAGATGAATGTCTGGGCCCGCCTGAGAATGGAGGTTGCACTGCCAACTCACACTGCTACAACACAGCTGTAAGAACACGGGATCTGCATGGTGCATGCTTTCAGTGTATTGTTTTTTCACATTTCTGACTCTGAACTCTGCACAGGGTTCCTTCCGCTGTGGAGAATGTAAAGCTGGCTTCACAGGTGACCAGAATACAGGCTGCCATGGTACCAGACTTTGCCCCAACGGTCAACCAAACCCCTGCGACATCAATGCCGAGTGTGTTGTGGAAAGAGACGGCAGCATTAGCTGTATGGTAAGACTTTGTGAACAGAAACATAAATATGAATATGAATAAGTTTATTGTTGTGCCACTCTAAGCAGTGTATTGAAAATGTCATCACCACCCACCCTGACCCTCTTTTTTGCATGTGTGTGTGTATGTCAGTGTGGGGTTGGTTGGGCTGGCAATGGCTATGTGTGTGGAAAGGACACAGATATTGATGCATACCCTGATAATAAGCTTCGGTGCAGAGACAACAACTGTATCCAGGTACTACTTTCAACACACCCCACCTTCTCTCGCATTCAGTTCATCCCAGTGTTAAAAAAAATTGTGCTGCTTGTGTTTTCCTATTCGTTTTCCAGGATAACTGTGTGTTTGTGCCAAACTCTGGCCAAGAGGATGCAGACAGGGACGGGCTGGGTGACGCCTGTGATGATGATGCAGACAGTGATGGCATTATTAACGTAGACGTGGGTGACTTCAGCCTCTGCATGTCTGGCATGCAGTGAACTTTGACTTTATTTATTTAATTTTTTTAAAGCATGACAGATATATTAGCCGATATATTCCATTGACCATGAAATGAAATGAAAATTTAAACAGTAAAAAAGTGATGGGAGAAACATACTCCAGCCAGGAGTGTTGACGTAACATAAGTTATCCACCAGAACTAAAAACAACTAGCTAATCCAATGCAATATAATCGGTCTTCATTTTTCTAACCCAGGATAACTGCTGGCTGGTTCCTAATGTGGACCAGAGGAACAGTGATAAGGATGTCCATGGCGACGCCTGTGACAACTGCAGAACAGTCGAAAATCCTTCACAGAGAGATACAGACAGAGACGGTCTGGGGGATGAATGCGACAATGACATGGATGGAGACGGTGCGTGCGCGTCTGTTATTATCTACTTAACACACAATAACTGTTTTACTCACTTAATTTTGTTTTCCTTTGCATCACCGAGTGTCAATGAAATCACTTCTGCAAATAGGTTGAGTGGTCATCATAGTAAAAAGTGTAAAAAACTGACTGTTAGTGACTTTATTGCATAAATTAACCATGACTAATCGGGGGACATAATGTGAAAACAAACAAAAATGAAAAAGTAATTGAACCTTTTTAAAGGTTATCAGGTTACACAGCATGTCTGGATCAGCGTGTCCAGACAGGATGCAGACAGAGACATTTTTGTTGCTTCAACTGGACTGACCTGTGCTTTATCTTTCCAAAACATCCTCCTGGTCTGTTTCTAACCCACATCCTCTACCAGTTAGGTCACTTTTTGAAAAACAACTTTTGTGTAATTTTAAAAAAACAAACAAAAAAAACCAGTGTTGAATGTAAAAATGTTCCAACTGGAATTGTAAGCCTGTTTTCAAAAACCTTTCTCACATACCTCATTTGATTGGCCTTTCAGGTGACCTTTCATTTGCGCCACTGGAAACACAGTTTATTAGCACTGTGTTCCCACATGCAGGCATTTACGCATGTTGCATGTTTAGACTCTGTTTGGTGGACGCTTTTTGCTCAGTTTGGCAGTGCTCCGAGCCTCTTGATCGTTTGGTTTGGTCTTTAACTCCAAGGCTGGATTGCTGAGTGCTTGGTCATGTCTGTCTCCTCACTAAAAGCATTTTTCCACAGTCGGCCTCCGCCAGGCATCGAAGGCCACTGGAAACTATTTCACCTTCGTCTTAAACAAACACTGCCATCTGTTGATGTGTTTGACTGTGCTGAAGTCTGCATTCTGTCAATGTTCTTTTGTTTTGTTTTGTTTTACACATATCCTGATACTTTCTGTCCTCAGGCTTGAAAAATATTCTCGACAACTGCCCACGAGTCCCCAACCTAGACCAGAGAGACAGAGACAGTGATGGGGTGGGAGACGCCTGTGACAGCTGTCCTAATATGGCCAACCCCAACCAGGTAACAAACCACACAAGGGCATGAAACCGATTCATCAGCTGTGACACATCTGACCACCAGTGTTTGTTTTGTCTACCCTCAGTCTGACTCAGATGATGACCTTGTAGGAGATACCTGTGATGATAATATAGACAGGTAAAGCCCACATCATGATCTATGGCGTAAAAGTCTACAAACATCTGTCAGACCTTTGATTTTCCCTACCTCGTCTTTGTCAGTGACGGTGACGGCCACCAGAACACAAAGGATAATTGTCCCACAGTCATCAACTCCGATCAGGTGGACACGGACAAAGATGGAATGGTGTTTATCTCTTCTTTCAGTTTCATTCATTCAATCCAGCAGCAGTTCATCCTATTTAGTCCTCAATTATCCACCAATTTGTTGTGTTTTTTTTTTTCTTGTTAGGGAGATAAATGTGACGATGACGACGATAACGACGGCATACTGGACGAAGACGACAACTGCAGACTAGTTGCCAATCCAGACCAAAAGGACTCTGATAGTTAGTATCTTTTCTGTGTTGTGCTTGGATTTGCAGGAGCGAGCGCAGCGCGAATTACTGTTTTCTAAGCGGCGTCGCTGTATTTCAGACAACAGACGCGGAGACGTGTGCGAAGGAGACTTTGACAAAGACGACGTCATCGACAGAATTGATCACTGCCCAGAGAACGCTGAGATCACCCTGACCGACTTCAGAGCCTATCAAACCGTGGTGCTGGACCCAGAGGGCGAGTCTCAGATCGACCCCAACTGGGTAGTTCTCAACCAGGTAAAAATGATAACATCACCTCAGTTTCAGAGACATCGATAACAGTTTTTCTTCAGCTTCACACTAATTTTTTCCTGACAGGGCATGGAGATAGTGCAGACCATGAACTCTGACCCTGGGCTTGCTGTAGGTAAGTATACTATCACACACCCATTCATAATTCCCTTACCTAAACTTAATCAGCGCTGATCTGCGTTTCGTGTTCAATTTGCAGGCTACACAGCTTTCAGTGGCGTTGACTTTGAGGGAACTTTCCACGTGAACACAGTGACAGATGACGACTACGCTGGCTTCATTTTTGGCTACCAGGACTCCTCTTCCTTCTACGTAGTGATGTGGAAACAAACAGAACAAACCTACTGGCAGGCCGCGCCCTTCAGAGCCGTTGCTGAGCCGGGAATACAGCTCAAGGTGTTGAGGATTAACACTTTCCACCATAAAGACCTCCACTGTACCGTTTAAAAGAGTATATATCAGTAAAGATTTGGTTTGATGAATTTATGTCTGATCTTTGTTTTTTAATCTCCAGGTGGTGAAATCAAAGACAGGTCCTGGTGAATATCTGAGGAACTCCCTTTGGCACACAGGACACACCGTTGACCAGGTGCGTCTACTGTGGAAGGATCCCAGGAACGTCGGCTGGAAAGACAAGGTTTCCTACCGCTGGTTCCTCCAGCACAGGCCGCAGGTTGGATACATCAGGTACAAACACATACACCTCGTCACGGACACGTCCACGTTCGCTCTGTGTGAACTGACTCAGTAGTTTCACTTTGTGTATGGAACTAGGGCTCGCTTCTTTGAGGGTTCAAATCTGGTGGCGGACACTGGTGTGATCATTGACACCAGTATGAGAGGCGGGCGCCTGGGCGTGTTCTGCTTCTCTCAGGAAAACATCATCTGGTCCAATTTGAAGTACCGGTGCAACGGTAAGCATCTGCAAGCATCGGAAGACAGTAGAGTCATCCATGTGAGATGTAGGTATGCTCATTTGATTTTTCTCTTTGTTTGCTTTTTCCACAGACACTATACCTGGTGACTACCAGGATGTGCTCAGAGCACAGAATGAAGAGCAGTAAGACACAGGAGAAACAACTTAAGCCCTGCTGTAAACATAGATTAAAGGGGCAGAGCGGCGGTGCTCTGAGCAGAGAACTAAAGTCAGATTAATGTCAGAGGAAACATCATGGGCAGTTTTAGGGATTGCATTTTGAAGCTTTAGGAAAGCAAAACATTGGGCATTATATACTTAAATGCAATGTAACTGAAACAGTGCATTCACTTTGCAGTTTTTGTTTATATCTCTGAAATATCGCCTTCAGTTATCCAGTTTATGAATGCCCTGTACATCTTAAGTACAATAAAATACATAGCATTTTGCAAAATTCAAAGCATGTTCCCATTATTACAGTTAATAAATAAAGACACCCTGTGTTGTATCAATGGATGTTTTATTGAAAGAGTGCAAGCAATGCAAACTCCATGGCACCTACTTCGATTTATTTCAAGCATACAAGATGTTTCTGTGGTAGTATACAGCCTTCACAGTGGATCTTTTGATTCATTTTTTTAATATATCAAAGTTGCTCAGCACCACAAAATGTCTACATTCATACCAATAATTAAAAGGCAGGGGGAAAAAGTTATATAAAGCAAAAAAATTCAAACAAAAAGCTTCCACACATCTTGGATGGTTTTCCAAAATGTACGTAGAAATTATAAAAAAAACTGGAAAAAAAAACATGTTAGGAATCCAATTAGACAAAAGAAAAAGCAAGAACTGAAGGAATTGGATACAAAAAAGGATTTGCTTGTGTAATATATCTTGTATTTTTATACAATAAAAAAAACAGTTACATAATAAACACAGGAGACCCTTTGAAACAGGTATGTATGTAAATTCGGCAGTAAACTCAACATCCAGTGTTGAATAACTTGCTGATAAAAGCGGTCGTGCTACTTTATTCTGACCACAATGATAAACTGGACGCATGTAACAAAGACGAGGCAGAAAGCACTTATAACTGTACAGAAAACAGCTGGTTTAAGTGTCTATGTATGCATGCAAATATATAATGCTTTCAGTGAGATGTTTCTCTGTAACAGATTAGTAAAGAAATGAGTAAACTAAGTATTTTCTGGTTTTCTGACATCTACCTTTGGCAAATGTTTCTCATCTGTGTCACTGCAGCTCTTTGAGAGAGGTGGCGCTCCGCTAACGTCACTCTTGCATTAGTCAGGTTGATTTTTTTTAAGAGTGCTGCCGTGTACAACAGCGACGATGACTGGAAACCTTTCAATGACATGAAATTTTCCTAAGAAAAGATCTGGCTCAAAGGGAGCACTGACATATTAAAACCTTAAACATTTTGCTTTGAATCTAAGTGGAAACTTCACAACACAGAGTGTCTAATATTAAAAAGAGCTGTTGCATAGAAAACCTCTACAAAAGGGCACAATATAACAAAGCGTCAACATGTACAGCTTAAACACGAGCCTGAGAGATGAGTTCAACAGAGTCAGGGACAAATCTAATTCAGTTCACACCGTATTCCTTTTTTGATTCCTTAAGACACATTTAAATAAATACAATATCTTCTGTAACATCTTAAACTTGAAATAAATATGTCCCAAAACCTTGATACAACTTTGTGATCTGACTGTACAGAACTAAAATGCCTGGGTGAGCGTGAAAGCAAGAGAGACACATAAAGAAACACACTTTCAGGTCTGGAGTCATCTTTAGGGGTTGAATGATTCCCAATGTAACTCAAATCCCATGATTCTTCATCTAGTTTCAAACCTGTAAGCCATAGAAAACTTTGCGTGTCAGTGGTGCTAAAAGAAATAATAATAATAATACAAAAAATCACCATCAAGGTATTAACAGCTTAACATTGTAAAACAAAGTAAACACTAGCATATAAAATAAAAGGCAACAGATAATCCTCCATTTCAAACACTGAGGGTAGTGTAGGGTTGTGTTTCAAGGTATGGGAGGTCTGTGGTAGTCTCTTGGCCCAGAGTGTAAGCTTCCGCCCGGCTACATCCAGACCACAAGTGATGTTATAACTAGGCCACAAAGCGCTTTGGGCAGACGATGGGGGCGACGAGGGTCCACATGTAGAGGATGAGACACACCCAACAGGAGGCCATCTTGACCCAGAACACTGACCAGCTCCCGTCCAAAAGCTTCTCAATCTTGTGGTTGTCGTAGCTGCAAGAGACACGCGGTTAGAGAACTGAGCAAACGCGCACACTCTGGTTCCTCTCTTCAAGACAGAGCTGATGAGGTGCATTAAAGGCAGTGTAAACACAAAAACCTGAGGACTCAGTGCACTAAAATAAAAAGGCAAAAAGAGATCACTGATGCTTTGATGAAGGCCACGAGACCAAAATGGGCAGAATAAACAGATGAATATGCTAAGTGCATCCTCTTCAGAGATTAATAAAGAGGACAGCTTTGCAAGTCTAAAAAAAAAAACACCCCTCAAAAAGCCCAGTCAAATAAAGCTATGCAGCAGAAAAAGGAAACCAAACAGACACATAGCAGACATAAGAAATGTTTCAGTGCCAAAGTGAAGCTTTGATTTCAATATTTTTCAGAGGTCTGCTGTCAAAGTGACAGAAACATCTACAGAAACACTTCAGTTCAGTAATTATGTTGCTAAATGTGTGAAGATGTCTGTTTTGAGGTTAGTATGTATGGGAATCACTTACTGAAACCAGTTGGTGGCGGTCATCATGACATAGAGGGAGCCAAGGAAGAAGACAAAGTGAAAGAAGGCGTAGCTGTAGATGGTTCCCTCTCTCTCATCATACACCACATTCTGGCCTGAACCCGTCTGCTCCTCATCGTATTCTTCTGAAAAGCAGTGCAGTTGGGTCAGGGACACATTTAATGTGTAAAAATGTCAGTTAAAAGGGTGGTACTTTTCTCGTGGCTGTTTCTCAACACTGCAACTTTATTTCCTGCAGGTGGCAGTGTTAGCCTGCCCACAATCCCACTTACCCCGATCTTGATTTACAGTGTAATACTAACCTAGTAACAGTGACATCATCTACGCTTGCTGACCAATGTTTTCTCACCGTACTCAGTCTGGCTGAGGAATAGCAATACCCCGTGTGTGTGCAAACACCATGGCTGAGTCTATACGTGTACAGACAGACAGGCCAGAGAGGCTGCTGCCAGGCAAAGAAAGAAAGATGTTGGAGAAGGAGGAGGGATTATTTGACTTTCCTCACCTGTGTCATCTCCAAAGCAGAAACAGCAGCGAGCTCTCTGTAAGGTAAAGGAAACATTCAGGTTACCACTGAGCTGGGATTAAATATATGAGAGATGTGTATCCTGGGCTTAACTTGTTCCATTTACTAAGGGCATCTAATGCCTGGTAGGTATGCATTTAACCAGTCTGCACATTTAATTAACCCACACACGGTAAGGCTGTGCATTTACCTCTGTCTCCGGCTCAGTGTTCCTACACACTCTGAGCGCTGCTGAGCTTCGTCGAGTGGTGGACGTCAAGCTAGAGGTAGAGTGGACAAAGAGAAAGAAAAGAGAGAGATGAAAGGAAGCAAGACTGTAATTCCGTCACTCTGCATTCCCCCCAGTAATTTGCAGTTTGAGATTGCTGCAGAGTCCAATTTCCTTCTATTCGGGGAATGGCCACAAGAGACAGGATGCCTCCACTTGATGGAAAACATATGTGAACAAAAGCAAAGAGTCATAGTTCTTGTCTCGCTCAGCCATAGCCAATCACGTGCTGCCTCTTCAGAGTCACAGCCAATCCAAACTAGCCTGTCTGTGTCCCCACAGTTTACCATGAAGTAAATTATATTCCACATCACCTGTAGCAGAAGTGCTATTAAAAGGTTTGGACTGTAATATCTCTATATGATCAAATCAATGAAATAACAAACCACAAGTATTAAAGAGAAAATGTGCATCTGTGCTCGTTAGCAAAAAAGAGAGGCAGGAATTGTGTATGTCTTACCAAGAGTAAAGGACACAGCCAAACAGGATGACGGTTCCCAGTCCAGTGACAATCTTTTTGTCGCTTTCTGTCCCAGAGTTGAAGGGGAACACACATACGGTAGTGTTCACACCATCGATTACCACCACTAGACAGACAGAAATATGCAGACAGAGACAGATGATTGAAGAGTTGAAAGAAATAGCAGGGAGTACAACTGTTTGATGGAGTTCTTTGGAATTGGAGTATTATAGGGAGTAAGGATATTGTGAAAAATGCAGCCTATGCTTGTGCTTGTGTGTGTGCGTTCTGGCACCATGTTAGCAGCAATGAAAAGGAAAAAAAAGAAGGAAAAATGGAAAGTTGGTCCAAAAACAACCGCCTTTCTAACAGTATGTAGGCTAACTGTTATGAGTAGGAGGCATGTCCTGACATTTACTTTGTGTCCTAACATGTCCAAACATTTACAAGAACTTTTTTGCACATATTTATCTCAGTGTAGATTATCCATTATATATTAAATTGCAAATTCACAAACATCTACATACAGTTTAATTTGTGGTCACATAATCACTACTCCCTCTAAAACTCTCACCTAAACTTTGAGTTAAGCCTTTATCGCTTTTCCTGATGCATTTTTTTTATTATTTATGAACATCATTTCATGCTGTAAAAATTAAGATCTGTAAAACAGTCACTACAAAAACAAAAAAAACTGCATTTGCAAAGTTCACTGAAAGAAACAAAGGTGGTGGGCTTTGAGAACAACTTTGCTCTTGCTGGGCTGCACAGTTTCCATTTCACAGCATGTGCATATGTGCTTGTGGGAATCTCTTTTCCTGCTCATGGTTAATTGCTGCCATACTTAAGGGAAAAAACCTCAAATTCTGCTGTAAACAAAGTTAAATGACTGTACATTAGGCAAACAGCTCTCCATGGAAGGATGGATGGGTGTATTGAACATGAGAAGGTGTTCATAAGAGCTTTGCAAATGCTAACGTTGTCAAAGCCTAACCTGTGACTTAACATAAATAATCAGTTTTTAAGCTGACACCCAATAATGTGATCACCAATGTGAAGATGCATTATTGTGCATACTCACTTTCTTTTGGCTTGCTGGAAAAGGCTGAGAAGGTGAGGTACATGACATAGACAGTGATGACTCCTGGCTGCAAAAGTCCTGAGTTGGGCTGCACTGCAGGGACACAAATGTGGGAATTTTCATTCAAATAATAATTAATATTATTATTATTAATAATACTATAAGAACTTATTATTATTAAGTAAAAATGGTAAATGGCCTGTATTTGTATAGCGCTTTACTAGTCCCTAAGGACCCCAAAGCACTTTACACATTCAGTCATCCACCCATTCACACACTGGCGATGGCAAGCTACATTGTGCGCCACCGGGCCCTCTGACCACCACCAGTAGGCGACGGGTGAAGTGTCTCGCCCAAGGACACAACAACCGAGACTGTCCAAGCCGGGGCTTGAACCAGCAACCTTCCGATTACAAGGCAAACTCCCAACTGTTGAGCCACAATCGTGTATTGTATTACAAACATCTTGCCACATGAAACTTCTAGGCTATACAACTATTAGCCCCACCTGAAATGCAAATTTGTGTATTTTAATTTAACTGAGTCAAATTCGATGCTGTGCCTGGTAGAACAGGTCCTTACGTTTCTGTATGAACGGGGAGATGGCCAGCAGGGAGACGACGAGGCAGAGGCTGCCGTTGATGCCCAGAAAAATCTTATTGAGTAGACAAGCCTCGGGGTGAGTGTAGAAAATACCCATGAAGATTACGGCTCCGACTCCAACGCTGAACAGAACCAGAGTCACAAAGGCCAGTGCTGCGTACCACAGGCGGTTATACTTCACTCCTGAATACCTGCAAACAGAAAGAGCGAAAAGCTAAGAGAGGAAAAAAATCACATGCTTTTCCAGGTCACCTTTGACTCAATTTTAGTTCTACCTGTGTGGGTCAGTGTTGGTTTTAGGGACTCATGAAACTGTCTGTGGGTACTTTATAATGGGTCAGTGGTGACAAAGTGTACAGTGGGGCAAAAAAGTATTTAGTCAGCCACCGATTGTGCAAGTTCCCCCACTTAAAATGATGACAGAGGTCAGTAATTTGCACCAGAGGTACACTTC
>NW_005187407.1:5556580-5562109 GCF_000239375.1 Pundamilia nyererei | reverse complement strand
GTAAGTGGTGCCAGCTCATTTGAGGTCTTACAGTGAAAGTCTTTTCATGTCCTCTTGTACTTGGTCCAGTGTGGTGGGTATTGGTGCAAATTACTGACCTCTGTCATCATTTTAGGTGGGGGAACTTGCACAATCGGTGGCTGACTAAATACTTTTTTGCCCCACTGTAAGTGGGGACGAGTAAAACAACATAAAGGGCCCTTCACATACACTCATGGCCCAATATGCAGAGTTTTTGTGATCTGAGTGTTAAGCGTTGTTGAATGATTACTAATAATTATAAATAACACCGAGTGTGAGTCGAGGTTATTATAGCTAACCAAAACTGAACTGAAAACAACAACTAGACTCTTGAAAAAAGTTAACTGAAGCCATTTTGGGAACATGGAAAAATAAAATAAAATAAAAATGTAGAGGAAGTTTATGAATTGTGTTAATTTAGTAAAAAATTGCATATAAACTGTTTTTGCATTCTCAGTAGATCTGTATTTCAAAATTCACTATAAACACTTATTACGAGGGACTTTTTGGACAAAAGTGACCCCGATCACACTGTGCAGGCATGAAATATGAACAGAATGGTGTAGGTTAAGTTAAGAAAAACAAAAAGGCACATAAAAGAATTCAACTAAAAGGGAAGAAGTGAATACAGCTTTGTGCCTTCTCACTGATTTTTCTTGATCTGAAAATCTGTTTTTATTGAGAGGTTGTGCTGGTTTTTAGAAACCAATCTGCTGGATTTTGTGTGTAGGAAGTAGGAAGTCCTAAACCATATACATCCTGTGAATCTAACACAGCACTGGCCTGCTGCCAGGCCTGCCCTCCACCCACCAAATCACACTTTCTGCATTTCGTAAAAGTCAAACAAAAAGCATTACAGTGGTCTTATTTCACACAGTGAACCAGGGACTGAAGAGGAAGGTGATGAGAGAAGAAATGTTGCTCTCACCAGTTTGCGTTCCATCTGTGTGCAAACTCCACCAACAGCATGAGCTGGATCAAGAGGAAAATGAACCCGCCAGCGGCTCCTATGTAGCGCCAAACTGAGCCAAAATGAGAAGAGAAAGAGACGGAGACAATTGTTTAACTGATGACAAGAGCTACTTGCCAGGCAAGCTGTGCCAGAATTGAAATTGTGCTCCATAAATAGATAGAGTTACAGTGACATTTGTAAAAGTTTACTCAGGTCAGATGACACAGGAAGTTGTTTGTTACTTTACATACATTTACACAGCTCTATGTTAGGTTACCTAATGCACCACTTTACTTATTTAAGCTTTAAAAGAAAACTTTACAGTATTGAAGCCTCAAGCTGAGCGTTTAGCTTTTACCTTCCAGGAATGTTGACTCATTGGGGAGGAAGAAGCCTCCAGCGCAACACGCCACCAGCGCGATAAACTTCAGTAACCAGAATCTGAATCAAGGCGGTGATAATGTTATAAAAAAGGGGAAAATGCAGATAAAATTACACCATAAAAACAATGATTACTGACAACTGAGACACAGCAGAATATTTAATGCAATAAATCCAAAAATAACAAATTTAACAAATCTCGTGTTGCCTTTACTCGTGACTCTTGTTCAATATTATGAATGCAGCTGCTTTTTTTGATGGAAGATTAAACAAATTCTTCTTACCCGTTATGTACGGCTGCCCGGCAGCCCGTGCTGTTGTTGACCCGCATAGTGAAGATACAGAAGAAGAAGAAGAAGCAGGCCATGCCAAAGCACACCTTGTACACAGCAGCGTATCCAACCAGAGTTTTGCAGTCTTCTCCTGCATTCACTGTCTGGCAAAACTCAGCGTAGAAGGGGATCTAATTGGAGGAAAAAAACCAACCCAAAACCCCCAAAATACTCAAATTAGATCATCATGTCATGTCAGTGAAAAGCAACCCACCTCTGCTCATGTTTGTCTAGTATGAGGCCTCGGTGAAAGGGCCCAATAGTGTCCATCTATTCTGAGCGTCACGCCCCTAAAGGAGCAGAAAGAGAGAACAGGCAGCAACAACAACCCCTCTTTCTCTCTGTGGAGCCCTCTTTCATCCTTCACTCTCTACAGCCTGTTAAAGGGGCCTTACAACTAACTGTCAGTGTACACAAACAAAGGACATGGATGAATAAATTAACCACCTTTTGTCAGCGAGTCAGAGGAAATGGGAAGAGGGGAGAACACAGACAGCACGAGCAAGAAAAACGTGGAGATTCCTCTTAAAATAAACTGCGAAAGACTTTTCAGAACTACAGTGAGCTGCGTAATACAAAACTGGAGTTAAGGTAGCAAAGATAAGGACCTTGCTGTGACATTCAATAGAAGACTGCGGCAGAGAGCCAACAGAAGGGACACACTTTGAATTCGATAACCGCCAGTCTCGATACGTCGTTCCCCTTCACCGGAACGAGCTGTGGGACGAGTACAAAACGTGCTTTTCAGGCAAACACTGCTTTTTGAGAGCGTTTCAAATCTTTACTTGGGGATAATAAATTGCTTAACTCGGCTTTACTAATTACTGGCAGAATCCTTGAAAGTTGGACACACGGGTGAGATGCCGGCGGATTGAGCTGTCATCACCTCATTGTGTTAGCAAAGTCCAGAGCCAGATCACAACGTAAGGCAAAAAGCCCATTTTTGGAGCTTTTGTCTCAGGTTAAGGACCATATTAGCATGTCCATGGTGTTGTGATTAAGGAGGGAAATGGGGCCGGCTGTTTCGGACTGCTGTAAATCTCTTGAGAAAAGACCGGCGCTCTCATACGCACAATGACTGCTCTCTTAGCTGGGACTTCCCACTGTGCTCGGTGTGTGACTGACAGTGTGTTTATGGGGGTGTGTGTGAGTCAGTAGGCTTTGTGTGGGGCTATCAGAGACCATTTTGTGCCTTGGATGAGTCTTTTCCAGGGGCTCCATTTACAAAGAGACACACAGTAGGGAGTAGTTTTATTACTGCACTGTAGACACTGGCAGAAAGGAAGAAAAACTGCAGAAGAAGGAGACTGGTGAAAAAAATAAAGAAGATCACCTACAAATATCACTTTGACTCAAGCAAGCCTGGCCAGTGCCATGGTAACACAGTCAGCTCAAGACATCTTTCCCAGAGATAGAAACATCATTATTTCCTGTTTATCCTGAGATCAATATAAAATGTGAGTCAGCGAGCGAGCAGTGTATCAGTGAACCAGGACATCACCTCTGAGACCTTGTTCCAGACTATATCTACACACTGTGTTGACAGTCTGACTCTCCCAGATGACAAGGATAACTATACTGTAGCAGACAACAGCCGTTATCGTGGCATTCCAGTTTAATTGGATTTTTTTTTTTAGAAACAGTCACTGGAGGTCATCTTTCATTTCGTTCATTCAGAGAAGAAAGCAAAGGTTCACGAAAGAGTTTATCGTCTCCACTTCAAAGGCTTGATAGGCTCTTAAAACAAACAAAACCTACCGGGCAAGACTCGTGTCCTCAGAGCTGTGGCCTTGCTGCTGTGTAGATACACATATCTGTTAAAATAGCAGGATGTCTGTTTTGCCCATAGCAATGCTGTAAAATTTTAATTTTTCCTGTTAGCATCGGCGGTGTTAGCATAGAGGCTGCTGGCCTTGTTGTTTAGAGCAGACGGTGAACAAAATTGTTCAACCACATGACAAAATCTGGTTGAAAATGTTTTTGTTCTTGTTACACTTTCCGCTCAGTTCAGTTTCATTTTCAGGAGGTGAAAAGGTGTGAAGTAAGCTGGAGAAGAGTGTACAGACTAAAGAGTGAGGCGAAACTGTGTAAAAGGTCACAGTATTGAGGTTTTTATTCTTTTGTTTACCAGAGGCTGCGAGCTGACATTTCAAAAAGCGAGGGACAGAATTAAGACTTCAAAGACAGGAAAAAATCCTTACAGAGACAAAAATAAGGGCAGAAATAACACACACGGGACACAGCCATCAGGAGGACATTTAACAATATCTTAAAGAAGACTCCACACCTATCGAGAAACACACTGGCCCTCTATAATGCAGTTTGTACAGCATATATGGGGGAAATGGTGAATGGGGACCAATTCACCATGTTCAACTGTTTCTATCTACTGAAGACCCAGGAGACATAATCTATAATGTAGTTTACATTACTGTAATTAAAAAAACTTACTTCAATTATAATTTCTTTTTTAGATATGCCATCCACTGAGCATGTCCTACTTAAGTCCTTTATTGATATATAATGTAATTACATTTTGGGGGTGGGGAGGGTTGTTGGCAAAACAAAGAGTGTGCATGCATTTTGAGAGAATGATGTGATATATGTACTCACGTTCTCTTTCAGCGCTTGCTCCACAGTGGGCGACATCATGACAGCACAGAGGACGGTGACCAACAGGAAGTACAAGGCATACATGATTCGGGTCCCTGTGGATTGTTTGATCTTCGGGCAGCACTTACAGCAGCACGAGCAGGCCGCTGAGCCGCAGCAGCAGGCCAGCTGCATGCAGAGAACAAGGCAGAAAAGGTGGAAGAGAGAGGGGGATAACAACAACAACAACAACTTTATTATCACTCTTAAGCAGCTTCTCATACAGACGTTATGTGTTTTGTGGCGGAGCTGGGAAAACCAGGCGTCAGTGCAGTTATCTCTCTCAGCAGTTTCACTGGATAAAAGTAAACTGGTAGAAAAATATTCCCTGAAATCCACCACCCTGAGCATGCCCAATCTTGTCAGGTCTGGTTAGTACCTGGATAGGAGACTGCCCAGGAATACCTGCGTGCTAAAAGTATTCCTGGGCAAGAACCCAGAGTTGCTTCCGATCAATTTATTGGACTGTGTAAATATTACATAGAAAACGGTGCTTATGTGTTGTATAAAACTCTCAAGAGTACTCAATTCGAGCACAAAATTACTATACAGGAACCAGTCCATTTAACTACATTCTAACCTGGGATGAAAAGACATGGATGAAAAGACGTGCATGCCATGATATCTGCACACAGTATGAAATGTTTGATAGTTATAGGTCATATTTAATCCCATCACTTCAACTGATATAAAGTCAAATATCATATTATGAACATTTTAACACTCCACCCTTAGACTCTATTCAGTTATGGCAAACTGCATGCGAAAGAAATAATTGTTATCAGAATAACAGGACCAGGTCAGACTGACATGCAACATGCACACAGCAGAGATAACAAAATGATCTAAAACTAAAATTCTCAGCTTAAATCCTCTTAGTCAATGAACCGTACAAGGAACGTTAAAGGAGGTTTCCTGAGTTGTCTTCATGAGATGCATTGCAAATCTTTTACTTTTAGTTGCAGTATCAGCAGTTTCAAATCTGTCTGGTCTGTGGGAAACCAGTTTTGTTTGCTATTGCAGATGAGTTTCAGTGGTGTTGTGTAACCGTATTAGGGCAAACTTCATTGTATTAAAAAGCTTTCCATGCTTTACACTCAGCACTTAACTGAGTTTGTTTTCTACTGAACAGTGAATAACATAAAAAAAGGATCCCCATTCATGCTTCAGTCAGAGCCCTCTCTTTCCTTC
>NW_005187407.1:5548456-5556372 GCF_000239375.1 Pundamilia nyererei | reverse complement strand
ACCCCACCCTGCTTTTGTAAGCTTCCTACCCCTCACCATGCAGGATAAACTTCTATGGTGAGAAGCAAAACTTTGTTATGGGGAGCAGTCAGGTGTGGTGGCACCAAAGTTCTCACCATGCCTGACTGCTTCCCACAACAGAGTTTTAGTCGGGGTGGAGGGCTTGTACGCACCATTTCCATTTCTAAATTAATCCACTCTCCTCCTTTGGGACAGAGCAAAATCTTTCTTGAGCTATGAAATTAGCTCCTGTAATTATGGCATTAGGTGAAAGGCAGTAAATTATAAGCAAATGGCAATAATGACGGTGCCATTTCTGTAGACTGGAACATCCAATGAAGGTTGCACACTGTCTAATGGCATTAGCTTATAGGCCAATGTGCCCACATTTAAAAAATTTTGCCTTAAAATTAAAAGATGAAAATATTTTTTATGTATACGTCTTTCTGCATCTGCATTTTAAAGCAGTGTGTCTTCCTGTATAACACCGGAAATGAGTGTTTATCTGATGCTATGTTGGTTAATATGTTTTTGTTTCCCTACAGACATGCTAATGCATCCTAGTGAGATCACGTCACTTTGTATTTTAGTCAAAACAGTGGCCTTATCTTACTGCTAGGAGTTTGTGTCCTATGTAAGTGTATAATATAGCTAGGGTGTACTGAGGTTACAAAGCAGCTCTGCAACACTGTCTGGTCTACAAGTAGCACCGTTTTAGTTTTACTGCCTCTCTACAGTATACATGTAAACACTGAATTGTTTGACTCTTTTGTAGGTGGTCAAAATGTACAAAAAATCCCCCAAAGCAAACAAACAAACAATCACATGCCAGCTTCAGTTCTGCAAAAATACCCATAAAGCTTCTGCTTTATGGGTATTTATATATTGTGTTTGATAGAATGAAAGCCAAACAGCGGAAGACCTGGAGCTAATGTTAGCACGTTTGTCAACGGTGTAAAAGAAGATGTAAAAGAATGAAGATGAAACTTTTAGTAAGACATAGACAGCATCATCAACGTCTTCTTCAAGTATTTAGCTTGTTGGAAAAGTTGTTGCCAGAGAATCTGTCCTTTTTTCACTATGCTGGCTAACATTTTAAGTAAATAATAAAATGTTTCAACTAGTATGGACTTAGTGTGTAAGAGGAAGATTTTTTTAATTGATCGTTTCAAAATGAATTAAACACTGAAAAAAGATACAGTTGATTGCTGAATCAAAGGTACCGGTACTGATATTGGCAGAAACGTGAAACGGCAAACAACAACAGCACAAAAACAAAAGTGTCCTAAAACCGGTTGTACCACATAGAAGACATACAATGTCTTCATCGACAGCAAGCACTCCCTGCAAGCAGACGGGCCATCCCTGGACTGTCAATGTATCATGAATGTGCTACTTCTGCTGAACCATAAATTCTGCTTCAGGTGTGAAGATGTGTGTGACTTCATAATGGGGTGATATGGTACTATGAGGTCATTAGGATAAGATGGGCCCTGATTAATCAACACCTTGTACCTGAAGAGGAGGACTTTAAATTCAATTAACTGGGAGCCATTGAAGAGAGGTCAGTATAGGAGAAATACCAACCGTGTTGGTTTATTCAAGCATGAGAATAAGGATGAGCCTATAAACTTGGCAAATACTTCAAGCTAAAGGGAACACAGTTTATTCCCAGTTACAGTCCAGCGGTGTACATCTGTACACAGTTTACCAATGCTTGAGTATTGGCAAACTGTATCAAGACGTTTGAAACGCTGCCACAAAGGTCAAATGTGCTTATTTCTGCTTTCATGCGTACACGGGCTTGCAGCCTTGAATCTAACCATGTGCCTCCCGGCCTCAACACACAGCTTAAGAGAATAAACGGTTTCCTCTTTCTCTGCTGCGCCCACGTCTTTCTCAATGGGTGATTAATTAGCCACAACAGACTGAAAGTAACCAAGAAAAAAACAGAACAATTTAGGTTGTGAGGGTGTTTAGATTTAATTAGTTAGGGGGTGTTTCACCAGCGGACTGCACGCAGCACGGGGGCCCAACGGTAAACTCTGCAGAGCTGACAGAGAGAGGGGGTGTCATGAGAAGGGGCAACGTCTCGAGGAATTCCACCACACACAGAGACAAAAGGGTATCCATGGAAACCAGCGTTGACCCTACCCACTCGATGAAGCACCCACCACCTCCTCCACTGCCCCACCAGCATATCGACAGGTGGTTGGCGGATCAGCAGTTTGCAGCCCTACTTAAATATCAACAGCAGTCCCCCATCTGTCCCATAGAGCTGCATACCATGACACATTAAAGATGACACATGGCTACTAGCAAAGCACTAGTCTGGTCTAGAGTTAAATTAAGCCTAGACTCTCACAACCCACACAAAAAACCTCACCACACTGTGATTGTGGGACTTTCACGTTTCCCTTTTTCGTGTCACCAGACTCTCTGTTTCATTATTTTAATCCTATTCCTTTCATCCTCCCCAACATGTTACTGGAAGATTTAGTGATGTCATTTCTTTTCTTCTTCTTATTTTGTCCTCTTCGCCCTTTGTCTGTATTCTTCAGCTGTCCTTAACTATTTGTCACTGACCCCTCAGTGCTTCAGCTTTTCTAGAGGTGGTGGCAAAGACGATGTTGCCTTTCTTTTACACAAAGACATACCGACTCAGAATCCATCAAGACGGGGTGGATGGGACACAGCGGTGAGAATACACCTAGCAAAAAATCACATTTAAAATAAGGAAGCTGAATAAGTCTGAATAATATTAGCTTCCTTGACAGGGAGTTTGGCTTAAAGATGGACACTTGCATAACAAACGCGACAGTCTTGCATTCCACCCAAAGACGATATCTGCGACGGCTGTAAGCTGTTTGATTTCATGAGGATTACATTCCTTTCACCCCTCTTTTATGCTCTGCTGCCTTTCATCCTTAAAGCGCCCACGATGAAAAGGACTGGAGCATCGTGCAAACAGGAAATGGAAAGGGTGGCCTAAATCAAACCCACCGGGGTAAACCCCACCGCACATAGCCACGCTTATGCAACACAAAGAGAAATGGGTCATACACTATACCACTGTAAGGACCACAAAGGAGAATGAGGATTTCAGATACAGAGCCAGTTGACACCAGTCCTGACAGTGAGTAAACAAGTCCATCTGGCAGACTCTGGATTGCTAAAAGAATAAATGTATTCGGTATCTGTGTTTTGCTGTATAGATTTCAGATTGTGACTTTACGTTTATCAGCAGACGTGTCATGATGCACACCCAACAGCAAACTGGGAAAAACATACACACACTGACAGGAATGACTCATGAAAACAGGCAAAAACATCCTGACTGGAACAATGTGGAGCGACAACGTCCCCGCAAGCTTAAACCTCATGTTGATTCGCTCATTCGTCACATCTTATGCACTATTTATTCCATGCCCTATTTTAGTTTGGTACACAAATCCTTACAGACTACACTGTAGCTGGCTGCTTTAAAAATCTTTGGGACTTTTTGCTGGTTAAAGCTTAATGATAGCGGCCACTGTTCAAAGCACAGTGAATCATGAGAAGCCACTAGCTCTGACACACCCTGTTAGCTCAAATTACAATGCTTTGTGTTGCAGGCGGGTTACGGGAAACCAGCAAACAAAATAAAATTTAGGGCAACAGAAGACGATGCGGGATCTTCCTCACATGTCCAGTTGGCCCAAGCTTCCAGACCAAGATCTACTCCCCTTTCCCTCATACTGTTGAGTGACAGCTCCACTATTGTCTATATAGCTAGGCAGCTGTATACACACAGCAAAAATGTATCACATGTATCACTCCACTGTTTCCTGTACACAAAGGGAGGTCTTTGCTCTCTCTCTCTTGGCAAATATACCCCCCTAGCTACAACCAACACAGAGAAACTTTAGTCCGGTGGAGAGAAAAGAAAAGAAAGTAACAAAAGAGACAAAAAAAAAAAAAGTGGTACACCGAGGAGCAAAAATGAACAAATTCTAGCAGATGAAGGTGTTTGTCATGAAATAAGCAAAGGAACCAAATTAAACAAGAACAGGAAGATGGTCAAGATACAAGGCGGTATCACTTTTTTTTTTGTTCACACGGGAGTCCGTTTCACTTCTCAGAATCAGTTGTGAGTTTCAAAACACAACCAGCTAATAATCAAGGATAAATTACAGAGACACAGACATATGTGATGAGGGGGAGGTTGAGAAAGAGACATTAACACTGGTTTGTGGCAATTCAGTGGGAAACAAAAGGGATGAAGGGCTGCTAGACATGTCCCGGTTTGGGAAAACAAGTTCCTGCTGCTCGCTGCTGACCACAGCAAAATTCCTGAGGGGAAGTTGAAAACAGCAGACATCTCTGATGTGTACACAGTTAGAGAGTAATTCTGATCATATGACAGAGCCAGAAATGTATTTTGGATAGGAGTGCTCCAGATGTTTGCAGGCAGAATTCACTAAGGCTGGTTTTACAAGTCGAGTTTAAAAGGTAATCACCTACCCCCGCTGCTGCTTTACAGCTACTGTGTCATGACCCCATTTACGGATGGGTCAGCTCTGTTTGAATGAGCGGTGCTGGCTCTTCACAAACCACTTCCTCTGATTTTTCACCACTCCAACGAGGGCCTGAAGACTTCTTTATCAGTATGTTTGCAGAAAGTGACACTCCATCCTCTTGACTCTTGTACCCTGGTAAGGGTGACTGCTCCATGGCTGTGATGCGTAAAGACACCCACATGATTTCAGTGCTCTCACCACACTTTCAGCCAACACTTTGCAGCGCTCTGAACTCCACTCAACGCTGAGCTAAAGCCTTCAACCTGCCCTTGCCCCCATCGCAACATGGCATACATCCCTGATCCCACTGAGAAATTACAAGTGAGCTGCTCCCACGTCGTGCTTCCTGCTGCCTTCAGATCTCTCCCAAACAACAGCCACCCTTGTCTAATTTCAACCTTCAAGCCAGGGAGGAAATTAACAGACCACACACCAGTTTGTGCCACTCTGAACCTCAAGTGTGGCAAATATATTCACACGCACGAAGTTAAATGCAAGCATACACTTTAATAGAGATGGCAAGTAAACGGGGTGTCTGTGACAGGGATTAGCACACCACCAGCACAGCAAGACAAAACTGATCTTATTCTTTGCCCTTCATTTCCTCTTTAATCCCACTCTGTGAAAAGAGCAGGAAATAGAAGTGACCTCCCTCAGTTTAGGGATGTGCATATGTAATTAAATTCCTAGCCAGATCAGCTCAGCAGTGGTGACCCACTGGTCAGAGCCCAATCTGTAAGCTGTAGAAAACACGCTCAGCATGAA
Organism: Pundamilia nyererei; assembly: GCF_000239375.1. NCBI lineage: Eukaryota > Metazoa > Chordata > Actinopteri > Cichliformes > Cichlidae > Pundamilia > Pundamilia nyererei. The sequence continues at coordinate 5,551,048 of NW_005187407.1, read as the reverse complement.
AGGAAACCTCTCTGACTCTGAACCACCACCCTTTTAAAGTATTTCTGTAGCTTCACGGCACTAGCACCTCTCATAAAAGTGATGCAAGCAAACAAATCAAATATCCACAAATGATTTAAAGCAGCAAAAGCAAGCAACTGTATTATAACCAATCAATAGCCCAAACAGTCACGCTACTGTTATCACAGGGCACAAAAACACAAACTAAATTTAAACAAGAACATATGTGGCTTTAGGGGATTTGTTTGCTTTAAAATAACAATCCTTTAAACATCAGAAAGTAATCAAAAATCTGGTTGGCTTTCAATCCACACATTATGCAACCCAAAAGTAACTGCTTATTTTATACGGAGAAATACCACTTTAGTGATGTATAATTACAAAAATAACAGATACAAAACAACTGTCCTTTAAAAAGCAACATAGCACATTTAAAACGGTGCCGAAACAGAAAAGAAACCAAGACAAAGACAGACTTGTGGTTTTTGTTGGGTATATAGCTATGTTTACTTTTCAGCAGAGCCTTTCAGCACCTATATACGTAAATAACTGTAAATAGTTAGACCGAGCCACAGCTGGCTAGCCTCTTCTTTAGCTCCTTCATCTGTTTCAGTGTTTTAGGAGCTGGGGAATACGATGTGCTTAAAAAAAGAAGTGTAACTGTCCTCCACAGCACTCACTTAATCACAGCCATGGCTCGTTGTTGGCTGTACCCGTCAACACATTTCTGTATTAACGGCCACATTTCCCGTAGTTTTGCCTCGCTTTGCTTTGTCCTCCAACAGCTTTACAGTGAAGTTATCCAGTCAGCTCAATGAGGAGGAGGAGGAGGAGGAAGAATGGGGGTTATAATTAATTATTTCGCGCTGTTATTACATTAAAAGGCAGCTCAATAAGGCTGACGGGAATCACCGAGACTCGGGACAGAGGCTGGCTTTAGCCGACGGTAAACGGCGAGAGACGAGGACAAAAAACAGTAAACAATACGGGAAGGGTCAACGTTGAGCACGTCTCATTGTTACAGCGTTTCAAACCGCTGAAGAGCAACAAACACACACGCACTCACACAACAGTAAGTCAGGGTCGACTATTGTTACTCACCTGCGCGATACAACAAGGAGTACACATGACGAGGGGACAGAATAAATAAAATCCGTTTCAGAGTGAGGACAGCTCGGGGATTTCTCAGCCGCTTCCCTTCAAAATCAGCGACACACGGGGAACCAAAGCGCTTCTGCTCCGTCCACCCAGCCTTCCTGTCCCCCCTCCTCTTCTGGTCTCTCCTCCCACTGACTGACTGCACATCACCGCCAAACAACAAGGCTCAGCGCAGAGCTGCACCGGCTCTGCCACAGAGAGCATCAGAGAGATGACTAAATAGGTTATATCACATTTACTGTCATTAAAACAAAATCCTTATTGGCATTCTCAGATTACACGTTAGACGTAACACAAAGCCACGTGCCACACAAGTTAAACCCCTGGCCTGAATGTTTAAAATATATGAAATAATATGGATTTTAAAATACTATCAGAAAGCTGTATTATAAGTTAAAAAAACAAAACAAAACAAAACTACAAACAAACAAACAAAAACAAAGGGGTCGGTGCAGGATTAAAAAATAAAATTATAAAAATTGTCAACAGCTATATCCAGACACAGGATGACCTGGATCTGATCCCTCCATGGCTCATTAATCATCAGCGCGGAGCTGTTAAGTATAGGTGGTATTCTGCTTATATTCACAATTAATTATTTCAATTGGGAGGAAATGTCTATCATTTAAGTCACCTGTGTTTTTAAGTACAACAAAAAATGGCAATGAGTCTGACATGCACACAAAGCCCGATGAATCCCTGCATAAAATATATTTCAAATGATATATAACCTATCAGAAATAAGGACATTTTAACATCACATAATATAATTTAATAGCCTATTTATCCCAGAATACTGAAATTATTTTGCCTCAAACATATTACTTTTTAGTCAATAGATGGGTAAAATGAAAGGGCAGGTGACTTGCTGCCACACACTTATACTGTATAATGAACTTGCATTTTTCTATAGATCAAAAGCTGGACTTTATCTCGTCTTTATCATCCCACTGCAGTTGTTCACTTGGCTGTATCTTGCTGACTCATAAGTATGAGTAAGTTTCTCTTTGTCCAAAAAACCCTGCTCGTGGTTTTTAACGGCATGTGTGCAACTGTGTGTTGAGCTCAGCAGTGCAGTAGGAGTCTGTTTGCTGGCCAATGAAGGGGCCTTGATAAGGCTGAGCTGATAAGGCTGCTACTGTAGCTGTCTGTGGCTTGTGTTGCCGTTTGCCAACACTGTCATATGACCAAATGACTCAACACACACACACACTTTTTGTCAGTCACCCCCAAATTGTAGGACTTTTTAAATAGGCGTGAATAGGGATGGGTATCGTTTAGGTTTTATCCGATACCGGTGCCAAATCGGTACTTTTGAAACGGTGCCGGTGCTTAAACGGTGCTCGAACCGGTGCTTAAAGAATGGAGAACACAAAATTGGTCCAAAAACCTCTCATGTTCAGCTGGTTCACCAGGCCATCAGACTGCTGAACA
>NW_005187407.1:5544887-5547597 GCF_000239375.1 Pundamilia nyererei | reverse complement strand
CAGGTGTTTCATCGGATTTGAGGTGTTACCTCCTTTGACAGTATCACAGTATCAGCTTAAAGCACTTGTTGCTGCTGAGTTTGCATCTTTTGCTGTGAAGTACAGCCAGACTTCTGACCGCTTCGCCTTGGACATTTTTAATCTGTAGCTCCCTATAAAAGAACGCACGTACCTGGCCCCGCCTACTATCCTCGGAAACGTAAAATGATTGGCTAGAAGTGTATCACAGCTCAGGAAAAAAAAGCACCGAAATGTGCGCTGCTTTTCGGTCTGGTTACTACCGTTTATGTCAGAACCGGTGCCATCATGGCACCGGACACCGGTACCCATCCCTAGGCGTGAATCACACGGGACTGCCAGTTTATGAACGCATCAAATCAACAGCCCTCTGAAAAGCAGAAAGCACGCATCTGCAATGGCCTGTGTAACAGAATCAGGCATATTTTAGATTGAATGTGAAGACATCTCAGCCTCCATCTTCACTCTAATCTGATTGTGTTTGACAGGAAACCAAAAAGGGCAGCAGAGCATCAGGCCTCTGACATGTCAGAGTGTATCGATCAATGTAACGTCAAAAAGAAAGGACAGGAAGCAGAAAATACAGATTTAGTATCACACTGCTGCATGACACTGAAGCACAGTGTCACCGTGTGAGTCCTGAAGACAGCGCTTTTGCTTCAATCCACCTGCTGAGTGAACAAACCACAAGTGCACTTCAGCTCACAGGCAAAGTAAATGCTGTACACGTGAAGTCAGTCAGTACTGTGCGTGGACTGTTACTGTGTGAATTCATAAGTGTTAGGAAGACGTCGGTTTTCAGATTTGACCACACAGGCTATTAATAAAACCATCACTACCAACCTCAGCACATCTCTAATCCAAGCAGGAAACTTCAGCATGAGCATATGCAGCTTTTATTGCTGTGACATACAAAATAATAACAATACAAAAACATTCACATGAAATAAATCCTCACATGTTGGTTTGTTTTTCTTTTTCCACACACATAAATAGATGTTTTTCCCCACAGGCTCACAGAGTTTAGGCATCAGTGAAGGAGGACCAGAGCCAACACTACTGACAACAGCCCTCTGCTGTAGATCAATCGCTGGCCATCTGGACACAGCAGCATCCTGAATATTTTAGAGTTAACGATTCACATACGCTGGCTACAACTTCTAAAATGTCCTAAAGTCAACCACGCGTGAGGGAGCCTCCACTGGTTATAGACTTTTTTTCCTTTTTCCAGTGGACAGTCCTGAGAAATGCAGGAAGCTGAGCCATGCAGTGGTGATCCTTGGATTTAACCCGGTCCATAGTCAGAAAATGAGCTTCTTCTTCATTGCAGCTGAAAATAACACAAAGGGTTTTGTTATAAACATTATTTAAAAAAGAAGAAAAGAAAAAAAAACAACTTAAAAAACCTAAGTTAGATTAGACAGACACGTATTTCTGTTCTGTGTATGTACGCCACATGCTCAAATCAAGCCTATAATGAGCAACGCGCTACCAAGAGGCACCAAGGTTTCTGTTATAAATGTTTCAAAAGTCAAAGCCAGATATTTTCCAAACCACAGAGGAGCTGGAAAAGCTTTGAACCTCCCAGTGACACTAAAGGGTTCCACTTTAGTAAAACATACCCTCCCACTAGCCACGAAACTGTGGGCGCGTGTTCGAATTCAGTATTTTCTGAATTTGTAACTGCAGCTAAATGTACAGCCAACACCCGCTGAATTGCTAGGTTAGGTTTCTAACTTCAGCGAGAAGCAGTCAAAAAACTCACAACATGCTATAAAAAAAAAAAAAGAAAAGAAAAAAAATCAGGTCAGTGTTGGAAGTTCTAAAATATTCAGCCCCTTTAAAGTCCGCCTCAAACGAGTGTCGCAGACACCTCACGTTTTTGCTGCTCAAACCACAATATAAACAACATGACTGAGAAAATATTTAACCCAGAGTCAGGGTGGTCTTCTGTGGATTAAGGACACACACAGTGGATTTAGTGCAAATATGAGCTCATATACGGTCATTACTTGTCTCCAGGCCTTCGATTTTTCTCTTGAGACCGACTGTCTCCTTCTCCCTCAAAGCCTCGGCTGAACAGTTTGGCCGGGGGAGCTGGGGACCAGGAGTGGGACCAGGCCGATTGCTGAAGTACCTCATCTTCAGAGCCTGCAGAATAAAGGAAAACACCATTTTATACAACTATGTCATCAAACATCAGAGTTGTGTCTCTAATTTGATGTATCAAAGATGCAAGAAGCTGTTTTTTTCTTATTACTGAGATGTGTAATAGAGAAAGTGGAAGATGTGTCGTTAATGCAGTTGTTGAACAATGAGATAGTTCAGGTTTTCTCTCTGATATTATGAGTTATTTAGTGCCTTGCGGTGACTGTTGTGAATTGTTGCTATGTAAATAAAACTGAAGTTGCTCAAACAGAAGGCAAACATTAATTCCTGTGTTGGGAGTAACGGAATACATGTACCGCCGTTACGTATTTAAAATACAAAATATGAGTAACTGTATTTCGTTACAGTTACCGTTTAAAAAGGTAGTATTTAGAATACAGTTACTTTGTTGAAATAAATGGCGGTCTTTTCCTGTTTCATATGTTAGCCTATGCTCTCTATTTTTGGTAATTCCACACCGGTGGAAACCCAAAGAAAACACGCATTAAGAGGCTCCAATGCCTGTGTCTCAATCTCGTGGCCC
>NW_005187407.1:5541252-5544162 GCF_000239375.1 Pundamilia nyererei | reverse complement strand
TTACAAAATACATTTTGGGGCATGTATTCTGTAATCTGTAGTGGAATACATTTTAAAAGTAACCTTCCCAACACTGCTTGTGTCAGACTGACCGAGTTTTTATGTCAGGGATTGTCACAGGTGAGGAAAACAGGCTCTGTGCCTAGAACTGGAGAAGAAACCAGTTTTCACTGGGAGAGCACCAGCTATGCAGAGTGCATTGACTCGCCTGGATCAGACAATAGCGAGTTTTACTAATATACTGAGACTTCTGAGAAAGAACAAACAACCTACTGCTTACATCTACTACTAAGAAGTTCTTCACACTACACATTTCACTAACACAATCGCTGCTCACCAACACTCCTTCTTTCCAGAGTTAAATCCCTGTGATGTTCTTGTTTCAAAATAATACTCAAATTTTAAAGGTTATAATTTGGACAGAAGAAACTTCGAAGGGCGAATTCCAACGAGTGGGAGCACTGGGACTCAGAGGTGTACAAACTCTGCGGAAGCGGCATTGAAGAGGATAACAGCTACTTAACTCGGGTACAGTTTATGTTCACAACTCGTCAACCCAAACATCCCAAAAAACATGTGCATTTAAAAATAAGCAAAGAATAAGCATTTATATTTATTTATTTTTCCTAGCACAAAGCTGTGTGGCAACCACATCATGACTTGTACGAAGATGAAATGTCTACTTTTTGTTTTGCACGTCGTGTAAAGTCAAGTTTTACAAGTCTATTAGTGGTTTATCTTTGCATTACACTCTTAAAGTAAAGGACACTCTTCACCGGCTGATCACAATGAGAGTCGTACTGCCTGAAGCGAGGCCTGTAATTCTGAGGGAGCTACAAATGAAGCGGCAGGGTTTCAGTGCTGAAGCCGATCTAGCAATCATCAATGTAGTGTAAGAATGTTAATATTCTTATTTTAAAACTTATCTAAAAATAATTTCAAATGATTTGTTCAATAATATAAAACTGAGAATAGCTACAGTGCTTTAGCTTATTACCTGTGTAGCTGTGGTCCTCGCTGAAGGGTTAAAGGTAAAGAGACCTTGTAGCAGCTCAAGTAAATCGTCTCCAGCTGCACTAAATATATGTTCCAGCGGTGTGCCGGGGAATATTTTGAAGGACACGTAGTCTGGTAGACTACTCAAGCCCTAAAGAGAGATATAACAATAGAATGTAAGCAAGAATCCCCACATCTCATCAACATTGGGCCAAACTGTAGAAAAAACAAAAACAAAAAACAACAACAACAACAACAACAACAACAACAAAAAACCCCAAACAAACTTACAGGCCATGTTTCTTCCGTGGGTGTTCCCAGAGCCTCAAAGATCTTAGTAAGCTGGTCGAGATCCGAGTCTCCAGCAAGGAACGGAACCTACAGCAAACGGGAGTGTAGAGAGACATTAGCATGAATATGAAAATAGCTGCGTCCCCTGAGACTGCTCAGGGGACGCAGCCTGCTCATATCTTTGAAGTGAGGTTTATTTACCCGAAGCAGCAACTCTGCCAAAATGCATCCCACTGCCCACATGTCAACACCCACACCGTACATCCTGGCACCAAACAGGAGCTCAGGTGATCGGTACCACCTGGGAAAGACATGAATAAACAATAAATAGAGACATATTTTACAGACCTTGCAACCTGGACTTCTTAGTAGAATTCAGTCACATTTAACCAGTCCTAGTTTGGTTAAATGTTTGATTAACTCATGGAAAACATTAAAAAAAAATATTGCTAATGAGACTAACCCTGGAGAAATTCTGTATTTTTAATGAGGTAACATGGAGACTAATCTGACCTGGTAACAACTTGATGTGTGTAGACTCTGCTAGGGCTGCCAAAAGACTTGGCCAAACCAAAATCAGCCAACTTCAACACCCCACTGCCATCTAACAACAGATTATTGGGCTTCAGATCCTGCACAAAAAAGAAAGAAATTAAGAGGAAAAGGCCCAAAACATAAATTACAAATTAGACATGAGCATATTTATGTGTAAATGCTGCACACACGTTTTCTTACCCTGTGTAGGACCCAGTGCTGGTGCATATACTCTAATCCCTGCAGAGTCATGAGGATGTAGGCTTTGATGTTGGCTGGAGTTAAGACTAAACTAGTGTCTTTGATGATAACCTTAAAAACAACAAAACAAAGACCAAGAGTCATACGTACAGCCAGACTTCTCATAATTAATAACATCCATGCATAAATTCATGGCTTTTCATAGCTCTAGGCCACACACACACACACACAAAATTAAAATACACTTTTTCTGAGCGGACGAGACAATCAAAAACATCTGGAAAATATCCATATAAAGAAATCATCCAAGATAGAGCAGTTCAGCCTTGATAACAAGAACCATCATCACCTTTGAATGCAGGAGTCTAACTAAAGCTAACCTCGCAGTCCAAAAATATATAGGCTTTTATAATATAGGCTTTTAGCACCGGTAATAAGATCAGCATCACATTTCACCCTCATGTGCATCCTGTTTTTCTGCTGCCTGTAATGGCATCACTTCACTGAGCAGCCAAAAGCAGAGTGATATTGATTATTTTTAAGTGCGTTTATCTTATTTTGCATCATTCGATTAAGCTCTAAAGCATTGCTGGTGAGCGCCTATTTGGAGCCTTTTTATGCTTAGATAATCCAAATAAAAGCCAGAGTAACACCCAGCTTAGCACTGGTGACACTTTGTTTGACCTCTTGCTCATGCTTTCTTGGATACTCGACTTTAATCTGACCTTACACTACGAGTCTCTAAGTTAGATTTTTGGAGCCGTGTAACGCATTTTTTATGTTTTTACTTAAACATATTTACACTGATGAACAGTACAGCACAGCACATTGTTATACTGCCAGTTGATTTAACTGTATTTTATAATGTCCCATAATGCTTTTATTTTT
>NW_005187407.1:5509392-5540258 GCF_000239375.1 Pundamilia nyererei | reverse complement strand
CACACACACACACACACACACACACAAAAGCTAATAAAAAAGTGAATATTTGTAATAGTGCACAAACGCTGTGTATGAAATTCCTCCACATTTCTATTTAGGTCTCTACTCACCTCCAGGTCTGTTTCCATGAAATCAAACACCAGGCTGATGTTTGATTTATGTCCAAAAGCATCCAACAGCTGCAACACACATAAAACAACAATATTTAGATTAAAAAAAATACATAAACGGCGCAATATAGAAAAATTAAGGTATCTTTCTATACAATCGATACAAGTAACACAAGATTATGATGATGTGCGATGAACATTTAGCTACCCCGATAATGTTCGGATGATGGAGCTCCTGCAGCAGTTTTATCTCTCTGAGTGCAGTCCGATTAATTCCTATTTAAAAAAATAAATACGTAAAAAAATTTTATAAAATGGATGAAAATGAGCTGCAGCATATTGATAGGACCCAGCACTTACCATCTTTAGCCTCAGTTCTGTGGCCAACCTTAATCTGAAGGGAATAAAAAGATAAATGTTTACTGCGGCTCATCAACACACAGTGTGAATGGTAGCAGTAAAACACTAAAGCAGCTCGTTTCTTTTACCTTTTTAATAGCAACTATTGTGTCGGTCAGTTTGTCCCTGGCTTTGTATACTGTGGCAAACTGCAGAGAAAAAACAACATTCAAAAACCAAAAGTTAATTTCTTTTACTTATTTTGGTGAAATTCACTGGCACAAGAAGCAGCGCAGCATGAACCAGCGAGGCTTTGTTGACATTAGCAACCAGCTAATGCTTTGTTAGCTCGCCATCGTGCTTTCTACAGAATAAACAAAGCGGTCTAAGGACGTGCGAAGAAAAAAGCAAAGACACATATCTCTTAAATATTTCTCCCCCTACCTGACCCTCTCCGAGGAAATCCAGCTTCTCGTACCGCTTGGCTCTGCTTTTCACATCAAGCGCCATGATAAATAACTGTCAGTGTCGTGCTGAGGCACTTCCTGCTCTGTTAAAGGACCGCAAGTAGTCTTTCCGGGTTAGAGGAGGCTTTAAATTTAAATTGAACAACAGCGACACCTACCGATTTTATTTGTCTAACACCACCGTGAACCAAATTATAGAGGCAAAAAAAAAACAAAACCCCCAGCATGATTTATTTATTCTGCATTTGTTTAACTGGATTTTTAAAGGTTTGTTCAATTACAATATTAATATTAATAATACTAACAATACTAATACTGCTACTAATACTAAGATTAATAATAAGTGAAGGGGAGATTTAATCTCAGTTCCAGCCTCATTCGCCTCTTAACATTTTACTGTTATGATGCAACATGCAGTACTGTTATTTTCCTCACAGTTTGTCTTTTTTGCCCCCTTTATTTTTCTTTCACCAGTTAGCAGTTTGACATCTGTCTCCTGGGAGTCTCTTCTGTCAGTTAGGAAGGTTTTGTGATCCATGCTCCACTGAGCACATCTCTACATCTCATCTCCATACGCAGTGAGATACCCTCACATCCCACAGGATTAGGCATGGCTCTTCTCCTTTGACCCTCCTCGTCTGCTGCCTCACATGCACATACACACACACATGCACACACACGCACACACTCGCCACTGACTTTCATTTTTATGTTAAGTTTGACAAGAGGGGTGTGAAGGATCAGCAGGCCTAATACACCCCTCATTCTCCTCTCAGATGTGTGCACATTCATCTGACAGCTCCCAGATGTGAGTGACAGGACCGTATGTGCCCATGCAACCATGCAGAGAAGAGAAGAGAAGAGAAGAGAAGAGAAGAGAAGAGAAGAGAAGAGGAGAGGAGAGGAGAGGAGAGGAGAGGAGAGGAGAGGAGAGGAGAGGAGAGAAGAGAAGAGAAGAGAAGAGAAGAGAAGAGAAGAGAAGAGAAGAGAAGACTTTACTATCTTACAATCAAACTTTAGGAACACACGTGGGGGGAGGGGCTTGGGACATTAATGACCACGGCTGACATAACTCAGATCCATTTACATCACTTGCTTTAAAACAAATATGACATATTGATGCCTACTAATTCTGCCATGATTTAAAGACATTCTTGTGCTCATTCCCCTCCGTGTCTCGGTGAGGCTGTGGATGAAGAGAGACATAAGTGATTCTAGTAGCGTTTGTATAGTTTGTCACTGTAAATCACATGACACTATGGGTAACATTATGCACAACAATAACTCACTCTGGTTATGTGTCACATTAGCAGATGGTGATGCTGTTGAGCGGGTGTGTGCATATTTGTGTGTGTGTGTGTGTGCGCGCGCGCCTGTGTGTGTATACCTCTGTTTGACGGGCAGGAGGAGAGTGAAACCACAAAGCTGTTTATCAAACTCATAGGAAGTGGGTGTTGTTAAGCGAGGACGTGTCGCGCCACCACATCCTGCTGCTGGAAAGCAGCTTCAGATGGGACAGTGTTCACACAATGTACAGTAAACAGCAAATGCAGACCAAATGCCGTTTATGTATGTATATGCGTGTGGTATGTGACCACCTAATTCTTCCTCAGAAACAATTTTTACACTGATTGCACAGCTATGATAACCTGCTCATTTGGCTATACAAGAGTGTGAGGAGGATGCATTTTGGGTGACCTGTTCAGAGATGTAAAAAAATTAAATAAACATTTGTTCACCCTTATCAAAAATTTGCGTTTAACACACATGCTGTTACACACACTCACAGATTTCTTTTAAGTCACTGCCACCCACAAACCATGCATGTCTCTTCAAAATGCCGAATAGAAGATGTGTTGATGGAGTGAAATGTTGAAGTGCAAAAGCAATTTTTCTGCAGAAGAGCAGTGTCACAATCTCACGTTTGCCTCGAGAATATGCCCCAAAATGTTGAATGATGCACACCGGATGTTCTTTTTTGGTCTTTTTTGTTGGTCATCATTTGCTCTGTTCCACTTTTTAGCGATTTAGGTGTAGTGTTTTGGGTCAATGCTTCAGAAATGAAAGGTTAAGAAAGATCCCCGATGGTGTCACCGAATGTGTAAGGGATGAATGATTCAGCGCTATCGCAGTCAGTGCTGTATCACACACCTGCTGCTGTAGGTTTCTGTCCTCTTTTTACTCACAGAGTCTCTGGGGAAGTGGCTGCGTTCTGTCATCTAGGGAGTTTTCCTCTTTCTCTCTTTCTTTCTTTATGTTTCTGACTCTTTCTCACAGGCCCACACACGCACATGCACACACATACACCACACACACACACACATGCAGCTGTATCTGACCACATGCACAGTTATAACACAACAGGATGTTGTAGGGTGGATGTTTGAGGTGTGAAGGTTCACACAAGCCGTGACAAACAATATCTGTTTCTCAGAACAAATTATTCATTATTTATACGTCTAATAGATGCTGACATTTGTATTTTTACTTTTTTTTCACCTCTATTTTTTTATTGAAGCACATAGACCAGGTTTTGCACACCATTTTTTTAAACTACTGACTTACTGCTAAAGCATCAGCCACACATGGTCCACAAACATGCTTCACTTTGCCCCTTTCATTCTCTGCAGATGTCTGTAGTGACAAGACAATAAGAAAGCAGAAGGACAAACAGAAGGACAATCATTATTTTCCGTGCTGCTGTGTGTTTACAACCAACGCAGAGATTTGTCAAATTGGTGCTGTCAGTCCTGGGCTGCATTGTTAGATGCCAGAGCTGTCAGTCTGAATTAATATTAGGGCAGAAATGTTTTTGTTCACCACTGTCTTCCTCAGGCATCTGAAGCATCTGCGTACACCGGGGCTTGTGGACGACTTCAAGATGAGCCCACTTGATAGCTGAGCTCGTACGGAGCCAACATTATGATAATGTCCTTATAAGTAGCAGGGGGATGGGCGCAGTGTCATCTCTTCACATAGACAGAGCCAGCGGGGAGTCCACAGTCAGCTGCATTTAGGGCGTCTTTGTTGTTGTCGTAGCACCCATCTGTATTGTTGTTTTGTTCTGGTCTGTGTCTTTTCTCAGACATCATTATTGCTCTCATTAGAAAAATCTCTATCGCAGCCTCAAATGGGGAACAAAGTCTCGCAGTGTTTCTTTTCCTTTCCTTTGTTTGTCTGCGTGTTTGTGCGTGTGTGCGCATCTTCTCTTGAATATGTAAGTCTGGCTGTATTTGCAAACTACATGTGGCCACTTAAATCCTTCAAAGAGGCTGAACACTGTGTGCTGAGCTCCCTTGTTTTAATGCTGTACATACAGAAAATATTCCATTGTTTGCCTTACCTCTTATATAGGCTTATTTGTCTTCTAGTTTGCAGCAGGGTGTTGTAAGAGAACTTTGGGATGAAAGAATATGTGAAATGTAGCACCAAGATTAATTCAAAACCCACAATGGCCACAAGCACAGTGAGGGAAGTTATAGTTGGAAGGAAGAAAAGGCCACTCTGATTTGTTTGTGCGTATCAGGATCTGGAGAGATGGCCCCAGTGGTGTGCTATCCAAAGAGCCATTTACTTCATTAACCCAGTCAGATCACTGAGGCCTCAGTAATCAACCTTGTCACACGTCCCATTAACTTCTCATTCCATCAGCACGGCCCTCGCACCTTCTGACACACACAGACATGCGCATGTGTGCACAGATGCACTTTGGTTATGCACATTTGTGTCTGCATCACACACAACTGTGTTTCTTTATTCCCCCCCCTCACTGATGCCCATATACACACTCCTTCTCCCACTCTCTCAGCTCACCCCATTACCTCCATCAGTCCCAGAGGTCTCGGAGCTCTGATGAGCCCGCCGCTGCCCTGCGAGATTAGTGGACTCCCTGAGAGAAGCCCCTCGCTGATTGACCGTGAGTCTCGGCTGCTCACAATGTCAGCTCAAGGTTAGTGTGTTCACTCACGGCGCAGTCAAGCTGCGTAGCTCTGTTATGAATACAAGTGCGTTATTAGTATTTTACCTCTGCAGATGCCAGCGATTATAATATTTATAAAGATCCCCAAATCAATTACTGCCATTCACCTTTGCTTTCCCTCTCAGCTTTTGCATCTCTGCTTTGCTCTCTAGTGGCCCCCGCACTTGAAACATTTGTCAAAGCATTTATTAATTAACTTGTTTTTTTCTCCCCTCCTACTCCACGTCTTCATCTCAATCTTTCAATCTCCCCTCTCCCCATTGATCAAACCACAGAGGAGCCCAGCATTCGGCTAAAGTGGTTTGAATTCACTGTTATGTGCTGCACATCAAGCACAGGGAAGCATTTACTTTGCATCCCACTTGAGGGAATGAAGATCTTCCACACACAAAATGGCAGGGAGAGATGAAGGAATGAGGGCAGCTCTCGGTCTGTTATAGAGCGTCACATAAGTGGCTGGATCCGTAAGACAGATTGATCTTTTTATGTTGAACTTGATGAGCATGAATGATGCACCAGATTTCCTGTAGCGGTGAATAGAGATGAAAGGATTATCCAGATATTTAGATCATTCAGGCAGGAACGTTGCCCTGCACTGCTGTCTCTTTTCTCCCCATCATAATTCAATATTTACAGTTTAAGCTGGAAAACTGCTCCCTCTTGGCCGCCTGTATCTGGTATCCATGGAAACAGATTTGAGAAGAGAGTGCTGTCTTTATGTGTCCGGGCGCGTGCGCGCGCATATGTGTGTGTGTGTGTGTGAGAGAGAGAGAGAGAGCGAGAGTGTAATGTTTACTGATACACTGCAATTGATTGGTTGTTGGGGAGCAGCTGTTGACCCCTCTCTCTCAGGGGTCTCTTTCTGTTCTTGCACACAACCCAGATCAATAGACACACACGGACGTGAACACAGACACACACAGATTTTGCTATTTTAAATTTATTCTAGAGTCAGTTTCTGTTTCTCTCCTCCAAAACCCATAAAAATCACCCCTTCCCAGATTAATTCAAATTTAAAGGTAGCCTTGACTCGTAGCCATAAACCTGAGCCTTATTTTAATGAATATGTTGAGCAGATCATGCCAAATCTGTTTAGAAATCCTGGGACTGTTGCTTTCACTGTCATAACATTTGGTCTACATAAAGATAAAGTAAAACACGCAGAAATACACACACGCTATAATGTAATACCGGCCCCATGCCCTTATATGGAGAGATGATCAAAGGCGCTGTTATGAAAGCGCTCTCAATATAATAAAGACACAGACACACAGACACACAAACGCAATTGTGAAACTAGTCAATGTGGCACAGCAGGCAACGTGCAAAGCAGTAGCATCCACACTGCTGATGGCATTGCAGATTTTTAACTACAAGTCTGAAATTGTGCCGAGTGTTTACGTGCTACTGAGCACACCACCCTGGCTAATGAAACATCTCCCAGTGGGTGCTCTACACAGGGACACATGGGCATGCATGCACTCACGGACACACACACACAGACAAACACACACATGCCAGGGATGAGTAACAGCTAGTAACTGTGGGGCACCAAGAGAGAAAGGTCATCTGACATCATTTGCATCGCTTGTTAATGTTAAAGAATGTTTTCCATACAGGGAAGGTCAAGTTTTGCATGGAGACCCGATATAAACATAACTTCTGACAAAGATGAATTAATGGAACAACTCCGGCTTGTTCATGCCTGGTTGATGTGGGTTTTCCATCCTCCTCTAATGTGACATATTAAGGGGAAAGCACCAGCACTAGCACGACACACACACACACACCACACACACACACACACACACACACACACACACACACACACACACACACACACACACATGCACACCCCACTCTAATCTGCCTTTTTTGTTCACCCACTCAACCCCACCCACGCACCCACCTTGTCTTACTCTGAATACAACGTGTCAGCAGCGCAGCGTGGAGTGGCAGCGTTTGTCTCGCTGAACACACACGTTGAATTAGAATAAATGAATACCACGCTCGCCAAATAGCACCATCGCAGCTCATTCCAGTAGTAGTGGTTTGCGCACAAGCCATTTCGTACGAAGACAAAGGTGATAAACTTTATTTATAGTTCAGCCCACGGGCTTGCAAAATGTTTCATGTCAAACACCCCCAGAGGATATGCATTAGAACCACTACTGATAAGATTTATGTATTAAGTTATGACTCAGCAGAAGCCGTCTATTCTGGATGAGCGGAGTGAAGGCAATGATCACAGCATCTCTAATATTCTAAATCGGTTATCTCTTATTCATTTTGACTATATGGAAAAAGATAGCTTTTATTGTAACCCCAACCCTGATAAGGATAAGCCAAAGAGAATGAATGGATGGACCTTTTTTTTGCCTTTAGTATATCTGTTATATCATTAAGGCTGCTAATTGTGTGCTTTTTAATTTGTTTTCTGATGACAGAGCTTTTTTCATCTTAAATTAAGTGAAGCCCTTTACTGGTTAAATAAAACGCTACAGCTGAATTATGCCCAATTGTTCATGCAGACGCCCGGTTAGTGTTCAAATGAAGCCACAGTAGCTCAGATGCTGATTCAAACAGGACTGGCCAGATGTTGAGCCGAATTAACATCTGTTGTCTGGTATAATTGCTCTGAGACAGTGATTCTCAAACTTTTTCTGGCTTGCCCCCACTTCAGAAGTCAACAGCCCCCAAACACCAATGCATAACAATAAAAAAAATCTACAACTTTAATGAAACTTTAGTGAATTTAAACACCAACTCTTAGTTTGCCTACAAATTATATTCACTCAAACTTAGCTGTAGTCCATATTTTACCCCTGTTTGTTTATGTCCAGCCAATTAATCAAATCCCACTGCTCTAAGACCATTAAATATTTATTTATCATTACAATTCAGGCATTTTAAAGCCAGGCTCAGTAGACTACAGTTACATAGTATAAGATGCATATTTCCCTTAAAATATTTATTTCAGTCGCAGTCTCTTCTGCTCTGTATGCAGGTACGTATCTGAACCTGTTGAAAACCAGTGCCAAACATGTTTCTCCTTACAGCAGTGACTCAGTCAAAACAACAAGCCTTTTGCCAGATGTTGCTTTCCCTATTTGCATTACATTAAAATAACACCGTGCCAGTATGAGAGCAGTCCCACGGGAGAAAGCCCTGGGAATTAGGGGGAGGTTTGGAAAAGAAAAAAAAGAAAAAAAGGGGAAAAAAGGGAGACTCGTTGAGGTTGTTTGCTGCCAGGGGGAGGCGATGTCGCTCCTCCTCTTCTCATCTCTCCCCTCTGCTTTGCTCTGCTAGAGCTTTTAGTCTGCTGGGTGAGATCATTACCAGACACCAGGCTCCGGGACCTGACATTCACCGATCGGAAAAGCAGAGAGAGAGAGAGCAAGAGCGAGCGAGAGAGAGGCACAGAGAGAGAGAGGTAGAGAAAAGCTTGACCCAGTGCAACCGGCGACGAGCAACCCCCACCACCATCTCCTGCCTCTTGTGCAGCCCACTGACGACTAAAAGCGCGGTCTTGTCGCTGAAATTCCACCCCCCGCTGCTGGATTTGGGCTTGTAGTCGGATGCGGGCTTGTTTTGACTGCAGTAACAGTCCTGCTCTCACCCCCTCCTCCTCCCAAACCAGCCGAGTAGCGGATTTGCGAGGGATCTCAGTGCCGTGCAAGCTCCCCGAGTGACCAGCGATCCCGCAAGGCATCGGAGATTCAGTGCGCACGGCGGCGGCGTCAGCGGCGGCTCTCCACAGCGCGAGTCAACACGCCAGAGCCTCTAAAGATCTTATTTCTACCAGGAACTGGACCCAAGTTTCCGATTGGATTTTTTCTCCTCCCCTGTGCGGCTACCTTGATTCTGCCACCAGATCGACTGCAAATCCTATTTTCTCGCTCTCCTTTTTTCGCTCTTTGCCTTCCAAAGCACCGTTGACGCCATTTTCCCCGGGATTTTCTGTCAAAAAACATATCCGTCTCTTCTGGCACCGTTTGACAGCTCCACGGGAGGCTGTCACCCCATCCGTCGCTTTCGTAAAATGTCTCTAAATGGATTGTAAATGATCGTGATAAAATATTTACACGTTAGAGCCGAGTGTGAGACAACATTAGACATGGGTAAGTAGCCCCGGTTGACTGACCACATTCCACACCTGAATGCACCTCTCCGGTGAAAAACTGTGTTCGTGTTTGTAACGTCACTTGGCCGCCTGTGTCTGCTTTTCATGTGTGCTGTTTGAGCTGCCTGTCACCTCCTACAAAGCCTTCCACATTCTGCCCGCGAGACTGTTATTCCTTAAATGTGAAATTGCTTGCAGTCACATGCCAGCAAAATCGCCCGAAACACACGCGCACGCGCGCACATGCTCGCGCCACCACTCAACGAGACGCACACCAGCCCCAAACAACTGTGGTACTACTCGGTCTCCATCTGTTATTACTGTGTAATACCTTGGTAATTAGATGGTGGTGGTAGGGGCGGGTAAGAGAAAACAACCAATTAAGGCCAATGGGATAAAGTGTCCACTGTTCAGATCAGGGTTTAACTCAACCACAGCTCGGCCTCTTAAGTTTAAATCTGTTTCTGCTGTAGTGGACCGCCTGCGCCTTCACTGACATGGACAGTCCATCACATAGCATCACAATCTGTGGCATGCAGCAAGCAGATGGTTGTCACTCTTTCGACCTGTCAGTTGTTCCTTTATCTGAAGTTAAGCTGTGATTTTTGTTTGCATGTTTGTTTCTAAATGTTTTCAGTGTTTTTTTGTTGTTGTTGTTTTAGAGGGAAAAATGTGATGTCATGTTGACTTTATTCTGATTATCATCATTTTTTACTAGTAGCACAGTGTGCACAAACTGTAGCATCGTCATCACAGATGTGTGCCCAAATGTAGTAGCTTGGTAAAACAGCTCTGCCCACTGTGGTTGCATTTATCAGCAGGTCATCAATTTCACGTGGGTGTCAGAAACTACATGTCCAAATGCCATGGCCCTGTGGAGGAAGGTGAGGACCGGGGGTCGGTGGTTATCATTAGCACCTAGAAACCTCTGTCACAACCAGACCACCAAAAGATAAACAGATAAACATGACCAAGTCTCACTGCGGGCTGACGTGCGATCAGGTCCTCTTGGATATATATGAGGGCTTGATTTTATAAAAAGCAAAAGAACAAGGGTTAAAGTAAAGGACAACTGTAAGAGAGGTGCGTGAGTAGGTGGAAGGAAAGGAGGCTGAGGAACGGATAATAGAGGTGATTCAAGCTCGGATGGAACCATCGATCTTGTCTTGTTAACAGTTTCAGCTCCCCCAGACCTGGCGGCATTTTTGTGGTGCGAAAGTATGAAACAGGCTATTAGACTCCCGGTTAAGTAATGAGATGCCTGCATGCCACCTTTAAATTAAAGTATGAGAAATCGATTAGGTGTATCCCCTTCTGCGCTGGATACCTTGGGTCGAAATAGGATAACAGAGAAGGTGGGTGGGGGAGGAGGGAATGTGAACGGGATCCAAGGACAAATCTAACTGTTGGCAGGCTCTCTTAACAGAATATCAGCACTGGAGCACCTTTTGGCAGAGCGCACAGAAAGAAGGGAGGGAGGGATAGGGAGGTGGAGGGGAAAGGGAAGAGGTAGCAATGAGGAGAGGGGAGAGAACAGAGGTTGAGGGGGAGTGAGGTGAGGGGAAGGAGGAAGACAGTTGGGGAGTAGGGGAGGTGTTTTTGCTGACAGCCATTTTGTGGCTTCTGCTGCAGTTAAAATGGTTTAACATTCATCTGCTTCAGCCGGGGAGTTACGTGAGGATGGTTTTAGTGCTACCTGGCATATGGCTCATCCAGTGGATGTGTGCGCGTGACTGCGTGAAGCAGCTTTAAGGCCATCTTTTTCAATTATGGCTGTCCCACACATGATATTTTACGATTGTCCTTCTCGCTGCCCTGCAGCTGAATACATGCACATGAACTGGGGAGAGAGAGAGAAAGAGAGAGAGAGGGCTTTATTTTGTATTTCATATCCAAATATATATATATGCATTTATCCTGCTGGGAAAAAACCCAAATAGGCACTTTTTAGGGCTTCCATCACCTCGCTCTGCTCCGAGGGACTAATAGACATCAAACTTGAAACCTCATGCTGTGCCCATTGGACTTGTGAATACTAGAAATCTGGGCCCATTCTCTTTGGTTTGTCTCCAAGCAAAGACTGGAACCTTCTAGAAACATTGGCATATGTGGCTACACTTCACTTGAGAGCCCGAGGAACAAAATAAGGGGAAAAAAACTGCAAATGACAGCCAGACTAGGATCATCAGCTCACACCAAGATGCTCATCTACATCCAGGGATGGTCGTGCTTCTGCTACGTTTGCATAAAAAAGCAGGAAATAAAAAAAAAAAAGGATATTCACCTTGTGCAATCACGCAGGCGTTTGGTGCGTGTGCGCGCGTGCATCTGTCTGCATTTGTGTATGAGCTATTTGTGTGTGCACCTCAGGCACTGGGCTGCTGGGTATGCAGCCTTAAAAGGTTGTGTTTCTGCTGCCATCCCTCTCTCTCTCTCTCTCTTTCCCGCTCTGTGTCTCTCGCTCACACTTGGACTCCCCTACCTGTTTTGTCTGCCGTCTGTATCGTTCACCATCACCGTTCTGTCCATCTGTATTCCATTATCAATGCTTTATCATAATTGTCGGTAAAAGTACAAGGCGAAATGTTGGAGGACTGTCTCATTCACAGCCTTTCACATCCAGCACAGGCAATGACCTTATGCTATTTAAGAGGGAAGCTGGTTAGCGCTGGCAGTTTTGAGAACATAATAAAGCTATTTATGCAGCGAGTCTGGCCTCTTACAATCACCCTGCTGTCTGAGGCTGGTCGAGGTGTGTGTGCGTGTATGTGTGTGTGTGCATCGCTGTGTTTGTGTGCATAAAAGAGAGAGTGAGAGCGGGGAGAGGAGACAGTGAGGCTCAGGCTAAGTAAGTGAGGGAGGCCCGAGGAGGGGTCAGTCTTACATAAACTCTCAGCTTGTCTGCCAGTAACAGAACTAACACCGCTTAGGGCAGCGAGCAGGGAGGGGAGAAGGAATAGTCATGACCCAGCTAAGGGGCTTATGCAGTAATGGCCCAGAATGACCAGAATTGTACTAATGCACGATGCCATTTTGCTGTCATACTGAGCTATAGCTGTGAAGGGGTACTAAGTCGTAGGCACAGAGTGGATGTGCGTCTATTTAATGTGTGTGTGTGACTGAGTGAGTGATGTTGTGGTTGGCAGCTGTCTCTTTTTCCTGTCTTTGTCCTCAGTCACATGACATCCAGGGCAGCTTTCACACATGCCATTAGGGCGAGTCACCAAGCTGACATTAGGAACTGGGAGGTTCCTGAAGGACCAAAGGGGGTCATGTGGGCACTGTAAGACCAGGCTGGGACTACACCTGGACTGCACCGCCTTTTGTTTATATCTGTAAAACTTTGTATGCTTAAAAGTGTGATTGTACAAGCACGGCGATGGCTGTGGAGTTTGCGGGAATGAGTTTCTAACTTCCAGGCAGTCAGCAGTTTTCATTCTTGCTGGCAGGGTGTATGCAAAATCACTCTTGAAACAGGCTATCCATCAAACTGAGCATTATTTATGTCTCAGTGTTACTGATTGATGTAACACTTGCTATGGTGTGGTTGTGCACTGAGCACAGTCTGCTTTGAAGGTTCGTGTTAGTCAAAGAGTTAAATGAAGGAGGCTCTGGGATGTGAAATTTTACCCTGCCAAGAAAGCTTTGCACTTAAATTCTTAGTTGTCACGATGTCACCCCCCCCCCCCCCCCAAAAAAAAGCAAAAAAAGTGAATTTGGTATATTCTTCCATTAAACAGGCTGCTGTCGAGGAGCTAAGTTTAAAAACCTGTTATTTTGAATGAAAACCCGTGATTTCCAAGGTAGGAAATCAATCTGAGAATGTATTAATGTGCTTTGGGAAATGTTTGGCAGTACAGCCATGTGAGCAATTTGGGCTTCATAAGCTTAAACATGCAAAACCGCTGTTACGCTCCCTTAAATTTTTTGATCCTTGACCGCCACTGGGCTACCAGAACCTACATCAATAACCCTTGTAAGTGGTTTCAGATTGGCAAACTTTACGGTTAAAGAGAGGGTTCGTTGAAACAAGTCTTTTTTGACTTTTTTTTATTTAAGGGCATGCAGAAGAAAAAGGACACACGGCTAACTTTGAGAGCTGGACACTGCAGTCTTGTAATGGTTTGTTGGAAAACTTGCTGTGGATTAAGACTGCTCAGTCACACTGCAAGCATGTGCTCTGAGGCCCCTTAGATATTATGATGGGATCAGCTGTTTGTACAGTAGCGTGGGCTGGTACAGTACAGCACACTGAGAAAACACATACAGCTAAAGGAAAATGACTGTAGTAGTCATGCCAGGGAGTGTATTAGGTTAATAGGTATGCAAATCTTGATATATGCTCTGAGCCAGTTGTGCTCTTTCAGATCTTTTTAAGTCTGCGGGAAGCAAGATCCCTTTACTTGAGTCATGTCGACAGGTAGTGGTCTAGTCTGGGTTCACATCAGTGTAAATGGTGTCAGGCTAAGCTCAGCATGTGAGACAGCATTCCCCACTTCCCACTCAGTCATGCCTCATGTCATATTGACTGATGGGATTCCCTCGAGCTGTAGTGAGAAGTGTAGTCCACTGTTTGTTTTGGTTGCTTTCTGTTTATACGCCTGTGTGTAAGTAGGCCTGTGCAAGCGCACGTGTGTATGTACGTATGGCGTGAGCGTGTAATATGGATCTGCGTCTGCACGTGCAATGATCCAAAACAGAAATCCCGAATCCTCCTGACAAGCAGCGGCCACAGTGTTTTTCTCCAGAGAGCAGGAATAGCAGCAGGGGGTGCAGCATGTGTATGGCAACGTTGTCATTTTGGATGTGCGTCTGTGTGGATGCGCGCACTGTTTTTTTTTACTGTGTATGTGTGTAGCAATGCGGCTGCATGCGTGTGTAAAATGGTTCAGACGCTAGTTTTTCCAGACCAGCTCGTAAACCACATCTGGGGAAAGAATTTAGATTCCTTCTCTCCGTCTTTCTCTGCTGCTTTTCCTTTCCCCCCTTGTGTGTTCCCCTCCCTCCTCCTTCACTCCTCTGAAGAAGAAAAAAAAAACAACAAAAAAAACGGAGCCAGCTTCGTTCATTTTTTTTCTGTGTTGTGTCCTCAGGCTAACTTCAGCCTGGTTTTAGAGCAGAGAAGAGGAATGTCTTATTTTGCACTGATCACTCTAGTGTCTGCGCAGCTCCGCTTCAGATCTGTCACAAGGATGGAATAAGTAATGAAGGGTGAGAGAGAAGATTTAGCAAAGAGGGAGTAAAGAAGAGAGCAGGAAGAGAGGAAGGCAAGTGGGTGTCAGAAATGAGTTTGTTTATGCGAGGTACAAAATGCAAATGATAGCTAGGCAGCATGCCTCTGCAGCTCTGTGATGAGTGTGTGTTTGTCTTCATACTTAACAGGCAGGCAATGATGGCGATGACAGAGAACAGGCCTGTGCTGAGAGGTAGCAGTGGAATGGAAGCTATGGGGATGACAGAACGGGTCTCATACGCCCTTTTTTCCTAATTATGTCATTCACCTGCTCTTTCTGCAGACTGTCCCTGGCTTCGCTGTGTTCCTGTGGGACAATCAACACAACCTCAGTAGCTGATTGACAACAACCAACCAGCCCGACAGACTACTGCTTTCTATCTTCCTATTGGCTGGCTGCCAAGGCTTCCCCCATCCTGACTGGCTCTGGTGGGAGAGTGGATGGAGCAAAGGGATCTGGTTGGCTCAGCCCGACCCAAAGAGGCTGACCTTCAGGGAGGTAGGGTGGGGCCAAATGAAGGGGACCAAGAAGGAGCAGGAGGCATCGGGTTGGCACGCAGCGATGATGTGATTAACGGTGCCATCAGTGAAGGTGAGGGGTTAGAGGAACAGGGGGACGGGCTAATGGAGGAGCAGGAGTTCTCCATCAAGGAAGCAAGTTTCCAGGAAGGAAGTCTAAAGCTGAAGATACAGACCACCAAGCGCACCAAGAAGCCCCCAAAGAGCCTTGAGAACTACATTTGCCCACCGGAGATCCGGACGACCATCAGACCTGCAGTTGGAGAGGGCAAAGGGGGACGGCAGGGGCGAACAGGTAGTGGAGGAGGGGCGGGGCGGGCCCCAAAGGAAGAAGAACGAGGGCCCCCCAGAAAAAGGGTAAGTCATGACACTGTGATGCAAGTTTGAGCGTTATTGAGTGAAAAAAAAGGCTTCTCTCACTCTCGAGATCTCTGAGTTGACCGCTCCCTTTCTCACACACACCTTTCTCGGTAGCTCCCTTCCCGGCTTGGTTACACGGGGTCAAAGTTTGCCCCGTAATTGAAACCAGCCTAACTGAGATCACACAGCGACACACATACAAGCACACAACACACACTCACATAAGAGCTGAGAATAGGGCTGACATAAGCAAGTGACAGCTGGCGTCTGCTCTCTCCATTTGTGGTCATATACACAGAGACCTTTACTGTCTCCTCTCCTCTCCTTTCCTCTCCTTCCCTTTAATGAAATCAGCTTTTGCGGGTCAGTGCCTTCAACGCCGCCCCCCTCCTCTTGCCTCCATCACACCCTCTACACACTATACTGGTGTTGTACAGGTCCTTGGGGGAATCTAGTGTTTGCAGTGTGTGTTGACCTACACAGTGGTGTGTGTGTCCAAACCTGACAGCCATCTCGATGTCACCGAGCTCGACAGGCCAAGCAGGAGTAAAGGCGTCATGTTGTCAACATGATGTTGTGTCGTGTTTTCCTCCGCTGTGCCTCACTTCTGTGGCTTCGGCTCTTAATTGGCTCGTGAGACGCGCCCGTGATTGGTGTTTTTTCATCAGTGTCAATAACAGTCCTGCCTAGTCTCCATTCAGTAAACGCTTTGGGTCAAAGTTCAAGCGAGGGCTGCTCCAAGATGAACATGATATTGTCACTTGTTGGGATGTTTTTCTCATTTTTCTTAAGTAGATGGATTTAGAGTAAGGCAGTGAAAACAAGCGCAGCATTCAGCTATTTGGGGCTTTCATTTTACTTGAAAGGGTTCGCGCATTCAGGCTAGTCACCATCGAATTATCTGCCACCCTGCTAGCTACAGAGGTATTGTTAGGCTATTAAAGAAGTTTTTATTGAAATTGTTTTCAATAAAAGTTTAGTTTATGGCAGTCAAGCAGTGTGGTACAGCACCTGCGAGGGCAAGAGTGGCAGAAATAAGTGCAATCATATGGCAGGAAGAAGACAGCAGAAAATAGACAAAACCGCAGACTAGAGTGCATATGAGGTTAGTTTTTAATATAGCGAAGGGTTCTTTGAAATATCTTTAGTAAAAAAAAAAAAAGAAATCTTTGTTGACTTTAGCTTTTATGATGTGTTTAAAGGCTGTATTGTAGTTTTAAGTGTTTAGCTTACAAGTGGAGTGTCATGAGTAGTGAGAATAAACACAAAGAAAACTAATTTTTTTATTTCTATTGACAGTAGGCATGTCAAAACAGTAGAATTTTAAACTTGATACCGATACCCGTGAAAATATTTGGTACTCGTCACGACATTTATATTCCAAAATTAAGAGGCACATTTTAAAAATATATATTAGAACAAATGATGGTCCAGTCAAATGTAATCAGCTACAGCCCTGTTTCATTTATACCTCTGCTTCTGACTACTTGGTATCATAATTCTTTGCTGAGCAAAGCTGCTGAGCACTGTTTCTGTCTAGCTGCCTGTGGACCTTTCATAATATAATACTTATTAGACACAAATAGTTCTATTACCCTGTCAACTTATCACTGTTTAGTAGCAGTAGTTATAGTAGTTTAGTAGTAGTTTACACACCGATAGGCAGGATTGTGAATAAAGTTTGCCGCTAGCATTAGCAATAGCTGCTACTTTAGCCGCTACCTTATGATAACCTAACTAATTTGGCTAATATGGCTGTCATATAATTGCTAATAGTTAAACTGGCCAGGGCAAAACTTCTGACTATTGTTTGGCAAATTTCTGTTGTTGAAATGAGAACTTTATTAACCTCAGGAAACTCTTCGTAAAGATTGGGGGTTTCAAACTTTAAGATGCTTTGCTACGTGTTTTGCTAGTATTCGTGTGTTCAGGTGTTCAGCTGCTAGTGAGGGCAGTGGCTGCACGCCTGTCTGTTTGCAGAGGTGCTGTATGAAGTTCTCTGTCAGCTGGAGGAAGCTAAGCCGGTGCTGCTGACATCGATACTGTTGGAAATGAGTATTTCAGCTGATTGTTTTTTGTAGTATCAATCAAGGATCAACTTTTTCCGATGACATTATTCACTACAAATGCTGCTTCTGGTGAAATCTTCGATTGACAGTGCCGTGCCCCATGTCTTAGTAATTTGGTGCATAATGAAACCCTGCAACACGTCAATTCAATGAGCGCCTCGGTCGATATAGTAGAATTAAAAAATGCATTATTGGCAGGTTGTTAAGTCACAACTCAGCGAGCAGATTGTTCTCTAAATAAACTGGGAGTGAGTGGGTGTCAAGTGTCGCCCCACGAGTGACCTATCCAGGCAGCAATGCTAATGCTAACCCGAACAAACAAAGCATTTCCAGTAGTGTTGTGTATTACATGTGAAATAAAACAAATTTTTTAACTTTACAATTGTCCAGACTTCATGTGTGAAAATGGCTTTGACAAGTTGCACTTTCATAATATCTTTATGGGAAAAGGTTTTGTTTTTTACGTTTTTTAATGAATTGCTGGATCGTTCTAGTCCTCTCTAAGTTTTTGGTTGTTTATAGATATTTGCAATTGGTAGACAACGGTTTACGTAAAGATTGCTCGCCAACATGATTGCTCTACACTTGTGTTTTTCCAACAATTGGAACACTGGCTTGGAAAAGAAATTCATGGTCATTTCTTTGTTGCTGGCAGATTTCAGTGTGATTTACAGCCACAATTTCCAGTAGTTGTCTTCAGGATGTGTATTCTTGTCTGAGCTTTTCTGTAAATAAAGTATGAACAGGCCTCTGAAAATTTTCAGTGTTTACATCCATTAGTAAGCTGAATGAGCTGAGCTCGGCGCTGTGATGTTTTTAGCAGCCATTCCTAATCTAGCGCCATCGGCCCCCACTGGGAAGCCCACTGCTACAGTATGATTGACAGGGGTTGTCATAGTGACACGGGCAGCAAGCTGGTCTCTATTGAGGTTTGAGGTTTGGGGAGGGGAGAGGGGGGTTGTGGAGGATGTGTTGGTGTTGATTCAGATCAGTTTCAACCCTTCATCCCTTGCACTCTGTCCCTCAATCACACCCCCACCATCCCTCTCCCCCTCTCTTTCCCCCTTACATCCTTTCCCTCCATCTAGCCATCACCTGCCACCCCAAGGGTGTAATACAGGCAGGCTCAGTGGAGAGGAACGGGTTAAAGAGAGAGGCCGGGCTGCTTTTTCTGTCTCACTCTTTTTCTGTATGTGTGTGTTGAGGTTAAATACTCTCTTTGTGGTGTACGTGAGGCTGTGAGTCAGGAGGGGGACGGGAGGTGAGGGGGAGCAGATGGACAGCCTCTCTCCTCTCTGTTGTATTGTGTCCACATATATGCTTTCTCCCTCTATTCTTTTAATCAATCTCTCTTTCCACACGTTTCCCCCTCCAGCTTTTCTTTCCCTATGTCTTCCTCTTTCCAAGCACTGTCTTTCATCGTGCTTTTCTCTCTCTTTCACCCTCTGTTGTCTTGTAGCAGATGGCAGCGTGGGGCAGCAGCAGCAGCAGCAACAGAGCAGAAGCCAGAGTGTGAGCAAGAGAGAGGGGTAGAGGGGAAGGGGGTCGTGGAACGAGGAGGAGGAGGAGAAAGGAGGTGGGGGTCAGGCATATGGAGAGCCTGGTTAAGGGGCCTCCTCAGAGGGAGTGTGTATATGCGTGTGGTAGTGTGGTGAATAGAGGAGGGGGAGAGGCAGGATACAATAGAAGCCCATTAAGACAGAGATTTGACTCTAATAGACAGAGAGGGAAAGAGACAGGCAGACAGATAAGAAGGCAAACATGTAGAATGGTGCAAAGAAACAGATGGAAATTGTGTTTTTTAGCCATTCTTTCTTTTGTAGCAGCCTAAGAATCTGCCGTCAGAAAGGCCCCTTCTCCTCTCTTCCCTCTGCTGACTTGTAATAACATTAAAATTTTAGGTTATTCCATGTGGGAAAGCTGTCGTTTTGCAAACCCCAAAAACAGCAGCCTAAAAAGATAAATCCGAGTTATGCAAATTGCTTTTTTACACTAGAGACGTGGCAGAATGTCAACAAAGGCTGTGCTTGCAATCCCTTGTATTAGTATTTACCCCTGACCATTTTATATGATTGTCCATATTCACAGTGTAAAATTTAAATACCGCACGGATCCATCGCTGGCATTGATAATTACAGTGCACAGTGCAGTGCATCACATTTTATAGGCTTAAAAGTTATATTCATTTGACTCTACGCCTGTCAATGATGACCAATAATGGCCTGGATTTATTTACCGCTCTCTATAAAATGCTATTTATTATGCAGTGAACATGGCTGCAAAGGCAAGAGAAAAGAGCAGAGTTAGCCTGTCTTAAAGGGAAGGGAAAGGGGAGTTTCATCCACCTATCATCTTCATAGCGAGCATCCATAACCGAGGAAGTCAATGAGGAAGCGTAGTGTGTCAGAGGACAGACCCAAACACACATTAACGGGATATGATGGGCTCCCCTTCTCTGTCTCCAGCTGACATCACACACATGCTGAACGTCCTCTCACACACGGCTCTTTGTCTGGGCGCGCTGTGTGTGTTTGGAAGATGAATGTGTGTGTTTTAATGGATTGGGTCCTGGGTCAACCACTGCATCACTCCTCCAGACACACACTCTTCTCGCACGCACACACACACACACTTAGAAACACACACTGACACACAGTTAGCGGTCCGATGCCTTCACATGGGGGAGCGTGCGCTAGCTAAAATACATCCACTCTTTTACTATCTCTTCTATACACACACACACATACATACAAATCATGTTGAACAGCGATTGCAGTTAGAGAGAGTGTTTTCCTGGTTATCTGTCCAGTTCCCTGGACGTGCCAAATGTGGCTCTTAATCCATTTCACTATCTGTGGGGAGAGATAAGCCAGAGCTTTTCCAGGAGTCCAGACCAGGCCTTGTGTTGTTGTTGTTGTGTGTATATGTGTCTGCGTGTGTGTGTGTGTGTGTGTGTGTATTAGTGGGTGCACGCGAAAGCTCGACGGTAAGACACACACTTATCTTGTCTTGACAGCCCCTCTGCTTGGTGGTCCTCCTGGCTATGTGTGTGTACGTTGCTGCTTGGTGGTCTCCCAGCAGTGTTTGGGATTATTATGTGTTAGTCAAGTGCATTCACAAGGAAATTAATGCTGCCACAGTCGCCACGCCAAGTGTGTGCATGCAGTACGTGCACATGCGTGTGTGTGAAATGGTTTGCCTTTTGATGTGAGCTGTTTTATCCCTGGCTGAAATGGCGGTTGGTGACCTGAGGGACTTGATGAGCTCATAAAATAGGAGTGTGTGTGTGTGTGTGTGTGTGTGTGTGTGTGTGTGTGCGGGCGTCAGCTTGAGCGGATAGCATCGTGCTTACCCACAGAGAGCAC
The DNA here is from genome assembly GCF_000239375.1 of Pundamilia nyererei. Classification (NCBI taxonomy): domain Eukaryota; kingdom Metazoa; phylum Chordata; class Actinopteri; order Cichliformes; family Cichlidae; genus Pundamilia; species Pundamilia nyererei. The sequence continues at coordinate 5,519,691 of NW_005187407.1, read as the reverse complement.
CCCCTGACTGATTTATGAATATGTATGAACATGAAATGATCACCTATAATATGGCCTGACCCACCTGTCATATTGGAGTTTTTTTCTCTGGTGACTGTCACTGTGGTCCAAAGACCCAGGCTTTTATATTCAGTGTGTGTGTGAGTGAGTGAGTGTGTGTGTGTGTGAGTGAGTGTGTGTGTTTGTGTACGTGTGCCCTCACTGTGCTGTCTTTGAGAGTACGGATCGGGAATGCTTTAAAGGGGCGTTTCCCTGTAGTGGATGGGGGGATGGGACATGTGAATGTGTTTGTGTGCATGTGTGCTCGCATGCTGGGGAGGGGTGAGTGATTTAGCACCGCTGAAACACCAGCTGTCCATCTGTGTCTGACCCCCCATACACACCCCGTGCACACTTGAAACACACACAGACACACACACAGACACGTCTCCTCGCGTCTAAACTCTGATCTGCTCTTCAGTATCTCTCAAATCTGAAGAAAGTCCAGACAAAACACAATCTGTTCATCGGCCTTTCTCCCTCCAAACACAGGCACACTCGTGCTCACATTCATCATAACACAGACTTACATTAATTTCCTTTGGATATAACTACTGTTTGCTTAACCCTAACCCTCAAGCCAAGTCTTCCTACTAAAATTTTATCATTTGCCTTATTATCAGAAGTGAGATGAATCCCCAGAAACTGATTGTCTGTCCCTACAACACACACACACACACACACACACAAGGGCACACACACATCTACACACACACACACTAAGGAAGACTGCTCCCTAATAAGCTCTGCGGTAGTGCTGGTGCTGCAGTGTATCCACAATGAATGACTCTGCAAGGTCACTCCTAGTGAGCACATGTTAATGCCACACACACACACACACACACACACACACACACACACACACACACACACACACACACACACACACACACACACACAAAGGAGCGCTGAAGGCTGGCAGCAGAAGAGATGAACTTTGACCCTGCTGGACATTCAGAAGTCGAGGTGATAGCTGAACTCCACAGTTGTATAAGCCCTAGTGTCTGTGTGTGTTCGTGTGTGTATGCTGTGTGTGTCTGCTTGTGTGTTTGTGCTGTATTGTTTGTTTGTGAGAGTGGGTCAGGGTTGAGACAACTGGAGTCTGGCCTTTGCTTTCTTAGCCTCAGGGCTGGATTTAGTGTCTGTGTACGCGCATGTGTGTGTGTGTGTTTGTGTTGGCCATTTGGTTGGAACTGTAGCTAATTTCTCAATCAGACACACACATACCATCTTCTCAATCTGTCCTAAAGGTCAAGACCTATTCATTCACTATTGTATCCAGTCTCAGTGGGTTGCTTTTCCTCTTAAGTCTGATGCAGGGCAGCAATAATAGGCAGTCTAGCTGAAGGTACATTTTAATAAAGACCTGAGGCAACTACACTTAAAGAAATGCCAGTGGGTCACTTAGGCAGCATCTGCCAGTGAACATGAAGGCATTTTGTGTTGCCTTTTTTTTCTGGCAAATATATTTTTATATTTTCCAAAAACAAAACAAACCCAAAACAAAACAAACATATCAGGTTCTGTCTTTTAAAGATACAGCTGATAGGCTTCAGCCTTTTTCAAACAGCGTGACATTACCCAACAGAGATGCACGTGAGAACTGTCTGAAGCTACAATTAAACATCAACTTCGATTAATTTAACCTGCTAGCTCTGAATTGCAAAACCTGTGATATTGCAATATTTTATTTTTTTGCATCATGCCTGTCTACATTGGGTAGTGTAGACAGGAAAGCAGGTGAGGGAAGAATGGGAAACTTGGACCTCTGCATTGGCCTTTTGCATATGGCTAATGTAGATGTATGAACTATACCAGTATCAGTGTAACAGATATTTGATTGCACAGGTCATTTACTAGTTAAAAGGTTGGTGGTTGAATCCCCGCCTCACTCAGTCTGCACGTTCACGACCCAGCCCCAAACTGCCCCTTCGATTCTGATGTGTCCGTATAATGAAGCCTAGGTTATACTCTGTTGCAGACATGGAAATGGACATCATTCATCAGTCATTCCTGTTATACTTCTCTAAAATCTGCTGCTTGTGGTGGATTCTTGGTTGGTGCATTATAATGAAAAGTTGGCATGAACAGCTCTACGTGGTCACAAAAAACTGACAGGTGTCTGCACTGACCCTCGCACCTTCTGAAGATGTCATTTACTTTTACCAACTTACCATAATTTGCCACTGGGATCTAAGTGGACCCTAGCGGACTTTTGGACAGCAAGCCCTTAAAGGCATAGCATAAAGTACACTATAAATGTGTGTGTAAATGGCTGTGAAAAAAGTGCTTTGAGTCTTCCATTACAAGAGCTCTTTAAGTGCCAGTATGCTTACCATTTAATAATCTGGTGAATTCACAGCGAGTGACTGGTTATCCTGCCATTTGAATCCTCTAGTAAGGCAGTAATCTCACCTAAACCAGAGTATTTCTAGTAGTGAGAACATGTGCAATGTCTAAACCAATATTTGTGGTTCTCGTGTCTAAAAACCTCATATGGGTCATAAAAAGAACAAAAGTCAAACTTCCTGAAATTAAAATAAGGCATAATAAGCATATGTTTACCTCACATTTGCTGTTGTTTGCTGCTGTGGCCAAAATCACTAAGTTTCACAAAGCTGTCATGGTTTTATGCCACTGGGCCATTGTTATTTTTCTCACTCTAGGGGGGCTTCAGCCTAATAGCACAACTTTCACAGACTTCCACTGTTCCATTACCAACTCGTTTTTTATAGCATCAGGATGATCCCTGTAATGTAGATATTGACTGAAAAACCAACGAGAGATCGTGTAATCTCTCTTTACTGATGACTGATCCAGGCTATAATTTTATAAAAAGCATAAAATATTTATTACTGCACTGTTGAACAGTTGTAAACTCAACTGGAAGTTATGACTTGTTTATAAAAATGTAATTGTAATACATCATTTTGACATTGTTTGCCCTTTTTTATTCATTGAGGTCTTCAAAAAGAACAGATTGCAATAAACATCAAGAGCAAACTGTATAGAAAACACACAGGCCTGAATTTGATTTGTGCGACAGCACAGCGGTTGACTGTGACTCACTTGACTGTGGGATGATCTGGAGGACAGCCATTTTTGATGTCCTCTGCAGGCACGGATGATGTTGAGTCACAGCATCATGTGTTCCCGGTGGCTGCTTTGTTAGTGTGGCTCCATCATGCCTCTGCCTCTGTGGTTAGTCAGTGTGTGTGTGTGTCTGTCTGTGTGAGGAGGAGTGTATGCTGTGGTTTTCAGAGGAGGTCCGACAGGAATAGATGCGGATGTTTGGTGAGAGGAGTGAAGGAGACGGGGAGTCAAAGGAAGAGAAGGGAAGAAGGCGAAGAGTATTGACTTTCACTGTGTCTCACTGCAAGTGTGTTTGTCAGTGAAATCTGATGGGGCCCATCAGCTGTCTGGGATGTGCCTGTCAGAAGGTTGGGGGCGTGTGTGTTTCTGAAAAAGAGGTTACAGTGTTCACAACACATAATTCGATAAAAGACATTTTGGCATTTACAAATGTTTTCATCAAATTTAGTGGATTCATCTCTACTTTTTTTTTTTTTTACACTGTATTGATGAATTGTATTGCACGGATGGATACGAGAGATTCACCAAGCCGACCTTTTACAGTTGTAATCCTTCCTTTAAGATAGGTACCGATACCAAGCCACAGTCTGATAACAGCATTAAATTATTAAGCTGTTATCATCACAGCCTGGAATTTCTTTCTTTTATGCATAAGGCTCAACTTCAACATTAAAAAATTTTATGTAGCAAATAAATATTTTCTGAATTGGTATTTATTAGTATCCGAGATAGGCTCCAGCCCCCACATGACTGAGAATTGGATAAACTGAAGAGGATTTATGGTATTTGAAAGCATATGAAATTAAAAGTAAATAATGTATTTGTGTTAGTCACCCGATAGATCACGCACTAGTTTCGCTTTCAGCTCAGTGTGAAAGTCATCAGGCTGTTGCAAACTGCTGTTACATATGGTGATGCTCATGCTTAATTTATGGTACCGCAGTTGTGTCCTTTTGAACAGTTTCCGACCTACGCAAAAACGCTTTTGTGCCATCCTCCAAAACCCAACAGCACGCAGCATGCATGCATGAGGCTATGCCGAGTGCTAATTGGCTGCAATAGGCAAGGGAGCGACGAGCAGAAGTGCAAACAAACATCAAAGATTATACATATACATATATATATATAAATACATATATATATGTAGACGAACGGTAGAGCTTTCCGTACGACCACAACAGAAGCATGTTTGAGCCCTCAGTCTGAGGGCACCGCCTTTTACTGCTCGTCACACACATTGTGTGTGAAGTGGAGCCTACTGAAGATGGTTAATGTGTAAAAGTAACAGGTTATGTTACTGTAACTTTAGCAAAACCTTCCGTACAACAAGTGTTGTATGAAATATGACAGTGAGATCAAGTTTAAAAGAAAGAGGAAGCTCGCTTAACCACAAATCAAAAACTGTTGTAAAGATACAAAAGCTGTCGGTGGAGCTCCGATTAAATACCTCCACCCTGTTACACCTTTGCTTTTAGCTTCCTTCATGCTGCTTTAGTTCTCCTGCTAGCACCTGACGCACTGCTGCTAAAGCTGTAAAGCTAAACTGAATGGATCAGCTGTAGATCGTCACTGACTTCCGATTCAGTGTTTTGAATGCGGATCAGATCGATACACAATCTAAACATCGTAGAAGTGTATCGCTAAAAATTTTCAACCTAGCCCTTCCAATGTTGGCCAGGCTCTAAAACTGTTAATATTCTTCAAGTGTTTGGTTTGAAAAGATTCTGAACTTTATATAAACACATCAATGCGCTACATGTTTCACACTGAACATTCAAAAGCATGGAAGCCAGCTGCTTTTTACAGTCTTTTTCTTTCTGCCCAGTTTTATCTCTTTGCACCAGGATTTGTAAAATAATCATGCTGCACTTCTGCTGTTTATGCTCGTTGTCTCTTAAGTATGGATACAGACATGAATAAATGATATAAATGTGTCTGTCTATCCCTCTGTCTGTGTGTCTGTCCCTTGGGGCAGCTCAGACTAAACAAACAGCTGTGTTTATGAAGCAAAGAAGAGCCACAAGGGTCCTCTGTTTACTGGTCCATTTCAGCACACAGGCATACAAAATGTTCACATGCACGCACTGAAATACACACTCACGAATGCCCCGTGCTCCTCATCTTTTACCTGCCCCGCTCTGTTGCTTATTTGACCCCTGGTGTTTTCTACTCTCTCTCTTTCCCTCTTCCCCCTCTGCTCAGTGCTCGCTCGCTCTCAGACCGAGAGGAATGCCACTTTGTGTGACCTCTCACCCACACCAAGGAGGGGTGCTGCTTTAGATGAGGGAGTGAGGGGGCAGCTGCAGTCATGTGCCTGGGCTTGAAGGGAAATGCACGTACACACTCACACGCACTCACACACACATACACAGAGAGCCAGGTTTCTAGCTAGCTAAAAGACATTAATTCTGGCAGGTTTGTATACGCATACATGTAGTTGTTGTAGATGTGCTGCTCTCCTTCACCCACCTCTTTTTGTGACCATCTGAGAAAGTGTAGGATGCTGCGGTCTGTGTGTGTGTGTGTGTGTGTGTGTGTGTGTGCGAACACACGAGTGGAGTGCAGCCTCACACAAAGGCGTTATTGTTGGTGAGAGGGGGCCTGAGGGGAGGCAGGCAGTCTGATTGGTTAAGACTATTGTGTCTCACTTTGCCCATTCTCCCTGTCACTGAGGATGTCATTACGGTGGCTCTCTAACTTGTTCTCCGTCTCCTTCCTTGCCACCCCCACTCCCCCACACCCTTACAAGCCAGAGATCATCTGAGGACTTGAGATATTCACAGAAACATTCAGACCGAGCAATGAAAATGTTCCTTCGCAAACTTCAAAACTTGCCTTGCAGACACCAGAGTCCTTCTACAAGACATATATTTAGTCATCCATTAACAATTGTTTGCAGGCATTTTACATGTGACATGTGGCGTGACACGCTAAGGTGTCCTCACTCCATATGCCATGACAAGCAGAAAAAAACATACATGAAATATACACTAATACACGAAAAAGCAAAGACAAATAAAAGCAGGACACAGAGACAATAGAAGCAGGATTAGAGGATTGTCAGCATGCAACTTAAAGGAAGTGCAGGTTCACAAGAGATGCATGGCTAATGTAATGTGCAATGAGTTTTTCATTTGCTTTTCTTTATCAATGTGAGTATGATATTGCAGTGTTATATAGTAATATATGCTGGATGGTAAAGAAGCGGAAAAACCTGCAGGTGATGTGGCTGCATATCGATTCACTAACCAGACAGACAACAATAACTTGCAGTGAATTATTTTTAAGTAGCTAATCAGTGAGTGGGGCTGTTACAGACTGCTGTTTGCCAGAGAGGAAGTGTTTAATCTCAGCGCAGCTTCTGTCTTGAATTACCCATCATTCCACACAGGAAGTCATCCCTAAGGACTTTGAGCAGCTCATTGGAGCTTAATTGTTTCCTGTTGTACAGAAGTGCTATGATTGGGTCATATGGTGCACAGAGTAAAGTGACCAACACAATGCGTTGGTTTTATACTATGTGCAGCAGCACATGTGCCTGTTTTGTTGTATAATTTCCTTACCCTAAAAGATGCGCTGTTCTAACAACTTTCTGTAGTCATGTTGCATCCAAAAAGCATTACACTTGTTCTAATGTTGTACATTTTCTTTGTTTTTAAACTTATGTGCTGACTGACATCTATAGATTGTTTGAACACGTACATACAGGGAACAATTTGTGGATAATTGCCATTTTAAAAAAGTCAAATGTGGTTGTTAAAGCTATTCAAAAACCGGGCACACCAGCGCCCATGCACACCATTAATGCTAATCGCAGGGATTAGATATACACTATATGTAGCATGTAAATGTGTCTGTCATTACTGAGGGGGTGAAAACCTCCAAATGCACCATAATAGCATGCTTCGGTTCAGCCAATCACGGGCTTTGTTCAGATTGAGTCATCTACCTCTGAGCGTGTCTGAAGAGAGTGTGACAAGGAGACTCTTTGGTGTTTCGCTGCTATCTTTAGGAGCACTCCAATCTGAAGGATTACTGCTGTGGACGTAGGAGGAAACATTTTACTTGAGACCTACTGCTGTGCCTTGAATGCGGCTTGTGCTTTACAGCTATCTAAAGGAAGAATACACAATAGATCGAAGGCTTGATCATGCTCAGCAGGAAGGGTACATAAAAAGGCACGTAAGAAAGAAAATACTGCAGAAAAAGTTAGCTCGAGCCCCTTTTTCCTACTGTGGCTGTAGGCTGAACGCATAGTTTTGGAATTGCAGCATTAAGTGGAGAGTGGAAGTTTTTCAATGGAGCCCAGTTTCCAAACTTTCCCACCCAAGTTTCCCAGATGAAGCTTTGTCTGGCACAGATGCCACCAGATCTGAGATAGTAAAGCGCTGGCTGAGCGGGAATATGCTGAGTGAAAACAGACATGCAGACACACAAACACAATTTTAGGCAGTAGGCCTGATCTCAGTGATCCACAAACTGTCCCACCTTGACAACCCCTCCTTTTTCCTCCCATTTCTCCTCCCTCTTTTCTCTCCCCTGCTGTGGGTTGCCTCAGGCGCATGAATGGAAGTCTTTATTCCCGGGAGAACTGGTGGGAAGAACGAGAGAACGAGAAACAAGGATAAGGGGGTTGGCAAGGAGGGAGGGGGGAGGTCTGTGAGAGTGGCCACAAGATCAACACAGTGCCACAGCTCCTCTTTTCTCCTCCATCGCTTTTCCCTCCTTTTCGCTGCGCTCACCCCTCCGCCCCCTCCCTCTTCCCAACCCGCGCCTTTCTATCCCGTTTTAAGTGCTGTGGATACAAAGCCCTGTTAGTATTCATGGTGTTTGTTTGCAGAGGAACTCTGTGTGTGTGTGTGTGTGTGTGTGTGTGTGTGTGTGTGTGTGTGTGTGTGTGTGTGTGTGTGTGTGTGTGTGCAGACCTGTCAGAAACACAGATCACAGAGAAGCAGCGCTGTGAATGGAGCTGGGGAGAAGCGGGCGGGGTGGTGGGGTGGTAGTTCCCACAGGAGGAAAATGGTCAGCTCCAAAAAAAGGGAAAAAAGAAGAAGAAGAAAAGGACGATGGGATGAAGGGGGGAGGGGGGGGGGTTAGTGCACAAGGCCACGGGGGCAGAGGGAGACGGTATGGTGTCAAAACCAAGAGAGGCTGCGTGACAAGGTGTTACAGAGAGGAAAGGAGAGGATCATATCAATCATAAGGTTTCGGAGGGGAACCAGTAGCAAACGAGTCTAGGCACCTCTCTTCTTGTTTTTCTGCTGGTCCTCTTCTTCCCTCCCTTTCTGCTGCTCTCATTCTTTTAGTTGCACCCCATTCCTTCCTCCCACTCTCTCCCTTCTCTCTCTCTCTCTCTGCCTCTCTCTCACTCTCTTTTTCTCTTTGTGTGTCTGTCTGGACAGCTGCCCAGTTCCATACACAGGGAAAAATGAAACACTCTAACCGCTGGGCGTGCAGCCAAATAAAAGGCTGCGAAAAACTATTTGAAGGGCAGCGTGTTTGTGTGCGCCTGTGTGTGTGTGTCTGTGTGTGTGTGTGTGTCTGTGTGCGCGTGCAAGGAAGTTGTGTATATGTTTGCCCCTGTATATGTGTGTGTTTATATGCGGGTCTGGTTGTGAGATTTGGGTGTGCCTGTTTAGGGTGTTCTTTCCCAGTATAATGGTGCAGCCAGGGTACTATGTGCATGTGTGTGTGTGTGTGTCAGGGAGCGGGAGCAGTTCCTGAATTTCAGTTTGTTGGTGGAGAAATGAAAGGTTGCAGGAGAGGAAAAGGACAGCAGGGACCGGCACATACCTCCCCTCACATCAAGCTGGAGGATAGAAGAACACTGTGTTTTACATCCAGATTGTCATTTAAAACAGCCTGCTCAGCGTGATACATTTATACACACACACACACACACACACACACACACACACACACACACACACACACACACACACACACACACACTTATTTGTCAGTAAATATATGCTGACTCATTTGCAAAGTGCCTTTCAGTTGGGTGATTGCAGCACTTAGTCACATATTATCCATGACCTCCTCCTCCTGTGCTCTGACCTTATCTGATGGTTACGTCACCACCGGAAAGGAATGTACAGCTCCATATCTCCCTGCACTCAGGTGTTGGACAGCCAGCATTAAATCCATGTTGCTGCAGTGCTGATCCAGAGAAAGACATCTTAGAAAAAAGGCAGTTGACTCAGCCGTGTTGTAAACACAGCCCCAAGAGCTCCAAGGGCCCCGGGGGGAAGAAGAGTGCGTCGGATGGGTTGAGAAGCAAAGATGCTTTGGTTCGGCTCTGAGCTGGTGTTTATCGTTATGTGATCAGTAGGGGTCTTGTAGAAAGATGGCCTGTGTGGAAAAAGGTTGAAGCTTCACAGTTCTTTTTCGCTTGTGAGCTGCACACGGGTCAGAGTCCAGCGCTTATGCTCATTTCCCGACCGCTGCCCCCTGCTGCAGGTCAGCAGTAGCACAGGGAGATAATGGCTTATTCACAGAGTGCACCACAAGAGCAGGCAGTGTATAAAACAAACATTAGAAAAAAACTCATCTGAATCAATTTGCTTGCTTATGCAGGCTCTGGAGACCTATGAGTAACACGTTTTTAGTGAATGGTATTGACCACCAGTGTGGTGATGAAAGGGCAATACAAAGCATGCAAGTGCAAATTTGGAGTTCTTTATGAAATGTAAATCAAAATGTGAATAAGTGAATGGTTAAGTGAGTAAGCTGACCCTGTCAGGAAAAGACAAAGAAGGAAAGTTTCACTGTGCTCACAGCAACAACAACAACAACTATGGGAGTGCCTCAGTTTGTATGGCAACTATTTGTATTTGCTTGCTGGAATATCAGACATTGCGTGTTTTTTCCCTGGAAATGCTTTGTCGAGTATAAGAGGCATAGAGGAGGGGAGACGGAGGAGAGTGGTAAAAGGGAGGAAACTAAGAACAAAAAGCTGAACTGGTGCCAGCAACCCAGCTTCAACCGGAAAAAAGTAGGAGGAGGGGGCTTTCTATTTCTTAATTTTTTTTCTTCTCTTTTGCTCTCCTGTCTCTTGTAGGAAAGGTGTCCCTCTCTTTATTATCTCTCTGTGGTTGTGTGTGTGTGTGTGTGTGTGTGTGTGTGTGTGTGTGTGTGTGTGTGTGTGTGTGTGTGTGTGTGTGT
>NW_005187407.1:5480741-5509372 GCF_000239375.1 Pundamilia nyererei | reverse complement strand
TACACATTTGGTCCCCACTGACCACAAATGTGTATGTGGTCAGTGGGGAAGATACATTTTCTCTGTGTGCGTAGTGTATGTCTGCCGGTCGCACTCTTAACCGCCCCCATCGCCCTGCTGTCTGTTTTTTTTACCTGTGCCCTCCTTTAACCTGAAACAGCAGGTATTCTAGGACAGGTTAAATGAGAAAGCAAGTGTGTATCAGGTGTCTGTCATCTTACCCCTCTGTGGACTCACAGCGCCTCTTCTCCAGTGTCAATGTGTATACACACACACACACACACACACATATACTTCACAACTGAAAGGATACCATGGCAGTGCGTTCAGGAGATAAATTTGAGGGTGCATTTACATACCTGCATTTGCTGGCTTCGTTAATCATTTACAGCGCTAAGCATTTGCGCACGTGCCCAGTATGTGTTTTCACCCATGTGTTGTGAGTGTTGTGCTTCTCAGCATTTTTGTGTGTGTGTGTGTGTGTGTGTTTTTGTGCTTGTGAATTCGTGCAGACTGCTTCTGGCCAATAAACAGCTTCTGCAACAAGTGTGGAAACATAATGAGTGTCACTACTTGACTACCAACAGCAGTCGGGAGAGCAGAGAGAGTGATAGGGAAGCAACAGAGGAGATGAAGGCTGAACTGGATGTTAGCAGGGAAGGGAAATATATGGCACTCTTGACCTCGCAAATATGTACGCTGTCATAAAAGTGCACGATAGATTTTATTGTTGTGCGTCTGCGTGGCTGTGTATATTTATCTGTGAAGAGGAGATATCTTATCAACTGACAAGGAGCTGCTCCATCTAGACCAGATTAGCGTTTTCAAACGTGTGTAGCCGGGATTTTGAGTCTTTGAAATGTGTGCATCTACTGTATACAAGCGTGAGTGTGTGCGTGTGCACTTGCACGCCCCTGTGTACATGCTGAGAGGCAGGCCTGTGGTTAGGTTACATCTCCCTGCAGCGCAGCAGAACAGTGTCTCGTTGCGTCATACTGAGTCTGTTAATAACAGGCTAAACCACAAAGGCCATCCGCTGCTCTATTTCTCATCTTCCAGCAGTACACTGATTATGCAGCAGTGATACATTAAGCAGAGTTATGTGGGGGCAATACAGTATATTAAGGTTTAGTATTTTCTCCTTTAAGTGGACAAGTCTAACCGAGCAGAGGCTTACTTCAGATTTGTGGCGTTTCAGTGAAAGAAAATGTATATAAATTATATCTTACTTCCGGGACATATGTTGTGCACGGCGCCTTCTTGACAGCATGACACTGCAGTTATAGTTGAGAAAAGCGTATGAGAGCTGTCACAAACATAAATATGATCTGCAGTAAATAATGATGGATCTAGTGCAGGGACGCAGCTTCGCTATGCTACTGTGTTTAGTACTCAGACACCCCCAACTTGATTCCCTTAGCTCTCACAGCATGTAACATCCTTGCCACAGGAATTTAATTACTCTGTAAACAAGCCTTTTGTTCTGTTGCACACTGTTTTCTCATGCACGCGAGATGCATGAAAATCTTCAGATCTACTGCAAAAGCTGTCATATTAGAGAAAATCAGAGATGTGATAAGTGCTGACAAAAAAACGATAATATATGCTGAACTGGTTGCTGTGCTATGCACATGTTATATCTGTGGAGATAGGCCAATGTTAAGAAGACATGAAATATAGCAGTCATAGTTTTACGATCACATTATCATTATCATATCATTTGTCTATCCCTGCAGCTATATAAGGCTGTCTCATGATTGCAGTTTAAATGTAGTCACCAGTCTTTGTGTCTCTTTTTGTGTCATCCCCAGACATATGAGCGCCAGTTCAGAATGCCAGAGCAGAGAGAGGGAGGCCTGCTGCAACTACTGGGAGATAATCCTTCTCTCAAACACCAGCTTCGCAGCTCCCTCCATCCTGCACACGCACTCTCGCACACACAGCAAACGCAGCACTCCCCCACTCAGAAATTTCAACACACTCACGCACCCCAGCACCAAATCGGTACAGACTGGATCCCGTCTGCAGCACCTTCTGCGTCTCCAGCCCATCCTGCGGATTCTGAGGCAGCCAGAGACTTGGCAGCAGACAGCAGAGGCTCGTTGCTAGATCCGAGCCAAGCTTTCTCACGAATGGCGACGCAAAGTCCCTCACCTCAGCGGTCTCTGACTCCAGATCTGCAGCTGCCAGTGGTCACAGATGCCAGTATTCTCAACTTGACCTCTCTCAGCAGGTATATTTTAATTTCCTTGTGATGCATGATATCATGAACTGTGCACTGTGAATGGAATGTGAAAGTTAGAGTAGTGAAATTTAAAAGGAAGACGTTTTAATTAACTTGACACGGTGATTCAAATTAGGCAGTAAGTATTCTGCGCAGTGTTGGTGAAATACAAAACTATCCATTCTCTTCATTTTATCGCACTCATCCTAATTATTTCTCTGTGTAAATCTCTCCAGGGGGAAGGGTCTGCAAGAGGTCAGTGAGCAGCTCTTTGGGAACATTAAGAGGAAGTACGGCAGGAAGGACTCCCAGAGGATGCTCTGTAATCCCCACAGTGCTGATTCACATTGGGGACAGCCAGAGAAAGGATCAGAGAGCCCAAATAATTCAGAGGAGAGGCAGAAGTACAGGCAAGAGGAGACAGCTGAGCGGTTCCATGAAGAAAGAGAGGAAAGGAGAAAAGAGGAACGAGAGCGAGCAATTGCTGGGAGGAAAGGAGACGAAGAAGACAGAGGGATGCCCATGCTGGCAGAGGAAGCGAAAGGAAGAAAGAGGCGGAGAAGGCCTTCTTTTGACGATTCGTTTTCTGTAGAGGAGCAATCTCAGCAGCGGACTCTGGACTCTGATGCAACAGAGAAGCAGCAGCCTGGGCCTTTAGAAGCCAGAGGAGCACATAAGATAGAAACTCACAAAAATGATTCTCGATTCATGAGTCAAGCTGATATCAGCGCAGAAAGGCTGGATAAAACAGAAAGAGGAGATAAAGTTGACAAAAGAGAAAAGGGAGAGAGAGTGGACAGGGTGGAAATGGGAGAGACAGTTACAAATGGGGCTGACCAAGAGTCACCTCTGAGCGCAAACAGGATGAAAAAGAACCCCTTGGGTCGTCCTAAGATCAGCGCGGACACCCTTAAACCCAGAGATCCAGCTCACAATCACATCAGCAAACCCAGTCTCAGCTTGAACCCTAGATTCCCCTGCCCAAACCCCAGCCCCAGCCCCCGGAGTAACATCAGCCCTATCCCCAGCCCCAGACCCAGGGCAAACATCAGCCCCAGTCCAAGCCCCAGATCAAGAGCCGATATGAGTCCGAGCCCAAGTCACAGCACCAGCTCTACGGCCAGTTCCAGACCGACCAAGGCCAACGACAGGTGGTCCTACCTGAAATCAAAAAGCCATGCCAGCATTACATCACCGCAGAGAGAAACCTTGGGTAGCCTCGCAACCTTAGCTGACCCGCCCTCTGCTTTCCCCATTACCCCTTCCAGCCCGCTCTACACCAACACTGACAGCCTGACAGTCCACACTCCCATTAAGAGGAAACGAGGACGCCCCAAGAAACAGCCACTCCTAACTGTGGAGACCATTCACGAGGCCACTTCCACCTCACCTCCAAGCCCATTGGCCCAGGAAACCACTGCAGGGCTAAATCGTAGGAGGAAGACGCACACACTGAACACTTTAGTGCAAATGGCCTCCACGATGACCAATGCCAACAGTCTCAAACTAAAGCGTGGAAGGGGGCAATCCAGGCCAGTGAATAAGACGAAGCTTGGGAAAATGCAGAGCATTCTGAATGAAATCCTTTCAGGATCAAGTCAAAATGGCACTCTGGCTCTGAAGTCATCTTCTGCTCCTGTTACCTCAGCTATGAGTGCCATGGCATCCACCATTGAAGCTCGACTGGGAAAACAGATAAATGTGAGCAAAAGAGGAACCATCTACATTGGTAAGAAGAGAGGGCGGAAACCTCGAGCAGAAACTCAAGGCTCCACTCCTCCCAAAACCACTCGGGACAAGCCAGCATTGTCTGTCTCCACATCGAGTCTCTACGAATGCCCCGCAGTGCCTTCCTCCACCTCATCTCCCAGCTCTAGTGCTCCGTCTATAAGAGCCAGTCACTCTGATGCTGCTATGCCCAGTTTGCAGCCCATTTCAGCCTTGCCCTCTAAACCAGCAGGCAGGAGCTTTCTCACTGGGGGATGGAAATTGTCTCCTCCTCGACTTCTGGCTAATTCACCATCCCACCTGTCAGAGGGGGCGTCAGTGAAGGAGGTAACTCTGTCCCCCATCAGCGAGTCCCACAGTGAGGAGACTATTCCCAGTGACAGTGGGATTGGGACGGACAACAACAGTACCTCAGATCAAACTGAGAAGGGTCATGCCTCTCGACGAAGGTGCAGTAGACTGCTGTTATACTCCTTTACTTGCTTTATAGGCATTTTGTTCTGTATGTAATAGATTGGCACGCATTCATTTACCTGCTGTTTTAATGTGATTTATGTTGTGTTTATACAGGTACTCATTTGATCTGTGTGGGTTTGAGGCTGCGGAGGCAGCAGCTTTGGAAGCATCCAACAGAGGTGGCAGAACACGCTGCGAGCGCCAAGTAACGGCTGTCGATAACTTTCTGTCGCAGCAGGAGAAGAAGCAAAAGCATCATCGGCGGAAGAGGAAGTGCCTACAGAGTCGGGATCATCTTCATTTTCTCTCTGAACTGGACGAGGTTAGAAACACTGTAACAAATCCTGCGTGTGAGCCTTTAACAACCGCTCTAATGTACAAGCGTGCACTAAAGGGTGTTTGTTTTTCTAAATGTTTCCTCTTTCCTTCCTCCCTGTAGGTCGTGTTAAAGCTCCAGCAGTTACGAGTGTCTCACAGACGATTCACCTGCTACCCCCAGCATCCCTATCCTTCCATTTTCCGCCTCAACTTCCACCATTACTACCCTATTACCTACGACTCGTACCCTTGTGACTCCAGTTCATACCTCCGCAGGAGTGCTGATCTGAAGGCTAAGAGGAGACGCGGTCGTCCAGCCAAAGCCAGCGAGCCAATCACATCAAAGCTGCCTTTTGTTCAAGGATATGGTTATCCGCTGGCAGGGGGAAATTACTATGCAGCACCGTATGCGATGCCTTACGCTCCTCCTCTGAGTCTGGGCTACTTTCCCCCTACTCCCCCATTTTATCTGCCCCATCACTCGCTAGGACCGGCGCCCCCATCTCCCTTCATGAGACCTGCTGTACCCCCTCCCAAGGCTTTCCACTCCAGCGGACACTCAAAAATCCAGCCTGGTGCCAAGCTTTGCACCACTAGTGGTCCACTTCAGGGGCCATCTGTAAGGGGAGAGGGTTTGGGATCCCTGGGCAGCAGCAGCGCAGGTGGTCTTGCAGGGGTTCGTCTCCACAAGAGGAAGCACAAGCATAAACATAAGCACAAGGATGAACCTCTTCTTTCACCACGAGACCGGCAGGACCTGGGAGGGCTTTTCAGCGGAGCTAAGACCAATGCACGCCTCAGCATGCTGAGTGAGAGGAGAGACTTGGCCAGTCAGGGTCCTTCAAAGCTTCTGGACAAGCAGAGGAGCAATGGCAGAGGCTCTTCAAACCTGGGATCCAGCTTAGGGATTTTTGAGTCTGACCAGCTGTCATCACACTCTCTTGCTGACAGTCAGTTCCATTCCCTTCAGACTGGGCAGCCTAAAAAGAGCTTCATGGGCAGCTATAGTAGCCAGTCGCAGCGGTCAGAGTCAGCGTCTGACCTATTTTCGGGGTCACAAGAGGACGAGTGCGGCGGAAGGAGCAGGCGGACGAGGCTCACTGTGTTTGGAGATCAGGGCTTAATGTCATTCCAAACGACGAGGCAGGAGCCAGAACAGATGAACAAGTGTCCCAGTCCCTCCCTCACTGGTAAGAGAATACGCTATATTTATGAGAAAGCGCACTGCATTGCATGTTGGACTTATAATAAAAACAGCAGCAGTTGTTTTCTGTTCACTGGGACAGCATGATAAAGCACATTGCTTTCTTTAATGAAGTGTTGGAGGTTTGAGGTTTGCCTAAAACGCAGTAACTCCTGTTGTTTGCTTGTCTTTGCTTATCCAAGCCGTTCATTCATGGCTATACACAGGCTCACCCAGTGTTCCAAATCTGAGCTGTAAATATCATTCACTGTACGGGGCCTACAGAACCATAATGTGACTCCCCTAAAAGTAGCATCCAGGGGCTGCATTTTCCAGTCTAAACTACAAATGTGCTCACCCTGTTAAATATCTGCACACCCGCTATAACATCAACACGGCCACCACTTTGAAGCAAATGGTTATGTTAATGTATTTGACTGCTCTGCATGACTGATGTTCATTTACAATTAATATACTGGAGATTAGCATATAATTGCACAGTTAGAGCTCCGGTTCCCATTGTGCTTGTAAAGGGGGGATAATGTTTAGCTGAAGTATGTTTTATGTTAAGTTACATGTGCACAGATTTGCGTTTTGGATTGGTGGTGAGAGAGATATGTCCTTTACAAAATAACAGCAGCGTTGTTGTGTCCATTATCTTAAATGTGGTGCACATGTTCTGTTACGTGTTTATGTGAACAGACAGCGGTGCGTCCAAGTAATGTCCAAAATGTATGAACAGCTGTTTGCACTTGTTCCTTAGTGATTTCCCAATGTTTATATGCGCTATATAATGCGCGAGGGAGTGAAGAGTCCAGACACAGGCTTACTTTACCTCTAAATAAACCCATGAATGGATCACATGTGGAAAGCTTATGATCTGAAGCATCGGCAGCGTGTAAGCAGCTGACATTACCAGCAGTGGACCTTATTGCATCACATCACTACTTATATAAAACAACAAGGTTCCTATCTGTTAGACAGAAGTAGGAAGCCGGAATTTATTAATGAAAGAAAAACCATACGAATGATATTTGATACATGATACTATGCTAGCCCGTGGAACTGGAAGAAAGAGACACATACATGCTTTTACTAATCACTTATATGTGATCAGAACTGTTAATGTAGCCAAATGAGAGCATGTTTGCCAAAAAAAAAAAAAGGTTATACACTAATATTAAACTCTGTCCCTGAGTGTTAATTGACTTCAGTTATTTGCTGGATTATCACATTTAGTCAGTTAACTGGGTTTTCCCATTTTAAATGTAGATTTAGTAATGCATGTCAAGGTGATTCCTATTATAAATATGCTTATGCACATCATTATCGGGGCTTAAAGCAGACAAAGAGACTGGGTAGCACCGAATTTTCACCACCCAATGAATGTGTATTTTGGTACATTCTGTATTCTGCTGTCTTTGAGCACATCTGGCTGGGGATAAAGAGAACGTAATGCATGGATGGAGACGACTATAATTCACCAATCTCTCCTACCTCCCCACCCTGCCTCCCTTCCCTCTCTCCTGCCAATGCTTTTGCCAGAGATATATTATTCACACAGTATGATTTATTTTCTACAGACACGCCGTAAAAGGCCCTTGCCTGTGTTAAAAGAGCTGGCTGGTAGCCAGGGGTTTAATGACTGGGGCCTAGTCCAGTGGCGGGGAGGAGAAGCCAGGGGCTCAGTTAGAATACACCCCCCCACCCCAGGGGATCCAGGACGGATGACTCATATACACCCCTCCCCCCCCTCCCCCCATAATGACTCCTCCTCCCCCAACCGATCCATATTATCCCTCTAGTGTTGTTATACCTCTTCTACCCTCTGTGTCCTTCCCTTCCCTTTTGCTGCTTCTGCAGTTCTTGCCCTTGCTTTCCCCCTCTGCCTCTCTCCCGTGGTTCCCACATCCACACGCAGATTTCCCCTTGTTCCTCTGCCTCATCTCTCTCTCCATCTCCCCCTTCTAGCTCTCTTCTTCTTCCCTTTCACTTTTTGCTTTTTCCCTTGTCTCCCCTCCCCCTCATTTTCCCATTACTCTCTTTACTCCCCACCCCCCACCCCCACCCCACACACACACACACTCCTCCTCTAGCATGACTTACTGCTTCACTTCACAGCTTTAGTCCAATTAAAACACAGACGCATGTGCATGAGAATGCTCGCTGCACATGCAGGCGCAGGCCCCCGCATACACACAGATATACGGGTCCCCATCCAGATGTAAAATTCATACTATTATCTGAGCGTGCAACAATGAGTTTGTCGGTCATGGACAAATCATTAAGCACACGCGTGTCTCTGCGTGTGTTGTGCGTTTGCTTCTTAAGCAGACCTCGCTGAATCAGTTGTAACTTTCTTGCGTGAATGTCTGAATGAAAGTCTTTAATGAATAATTCGGAATAATTTTTTGTGGCAAGTCAAGCCAAGTTGTATTTATTTTGCCCAGTATAACAAATCACAGATTTGCCTCAAGGGGCTTTGCAGTCTGCACAGCATATGACACACTTATCTGGACTGATCCCCGGTCCAGATAAGATAGGACATGTGATAGATGCTCTGTGTACGCCATAAAACAACATAGTAAATTACCAGTGTAAACAGACAGGATGACAGAAATAATAGATAATAGAGAAGCGTAGATTTGGGAGGACATCAAGCAGCTTTCGGTTAGGGGGTCGAGAGTGCAAGAGGAGAAGACGAGGATATAGATTAAGATCCAAAACATCTGGAAAGAGGCACCCACTGCCAGGATAGAGAAGTGACTGGACCTGCGGTAGTCCGGCAAGTCACGCAGCTTGTTTAAACACATGCACAGACCTTCATCCAGAAAAAAAAAAATTACACTAAATGACATACATCAAGGATTATTTTAATCTGTCTCCGAAAAGTGCTCTCAGCTACAGCACAGGCAGTGGATAAGTGAGCATAGCTGTGACTTCTTATTTCACAGAGAAACAGGTTCTTGGTACTATACTGCCTCTCACACTGCTGAAGGTCACTGGTTTTATGTTCCGTGTATGGAGCTCATAAATTTCTGCTACTTTGTAGTGTGTGTGTGTGTGTGAACTGAGCATGTGCTCACTTCTGCTGCAGCTCATAAACCACTGCTACTTAGTGCTTTGTGCATTAACTAATTTCACTGTCAGGCCCGAATTTTTGACCAACAACAGCGTGATATTCTTCTGCGGTTTGTATGGGAGGTAGTTAGGCGGCTTTTTATCTTTCCCTTACTCTTAATTCATTAGCAAACAGCTCTGTGCGGTGCTTTTCAAATTTTCATCCCCATCATTACCATTTGGTCTCTTTAGGATGAAAAAATATTGTATTCTGCTAGTTGTGGCAGTTCACTGACGTTGTGCAAATCTTTAAAAAAATCTATTAAATATTAAATGCTTCCCCCTTATGTTTTATGAAAGAGACATATTCTAAATGTCTTGAGCATCATTTTTCACACATTTTCCTGTAACACAGCCAACAATATTTAAAGTATAAAACTGAAAAAGCATCTTTGATTTAATGTACTCATCAAATGTTAGAGCACTGAAGAAACCTGCTACACCATATCAGCAGGAGTCTGCGGGAAAGGAAGAAAGGCTAGAGCGCAGGAATCCAGCAATAGGAGTAAAAGGCTCAAGGAAAAGAGACGAAGCATGTTGCGTGCACACTGCTTGGGGACTGGTGGTTGATTGTGCTTTTCCTCCATTTTGGCTGTGGCTCAGTCCGAGCCCCGGGAACAGTGCCCAGACAGGGAGGAGGGGGAAGCGAAGAAATGGGACATAGATGGGAAACAAAAAGAATGACAGAGACAGACTAAGATCAGGAAGCGGTCTCTGAAATAAAGATGGAAATGAAATGGTGCAGTGTTACCAGTTTAATTGAAAATTAGAGAGTAGCATATTGCCGCCCATGAAGAGACGAGTGGAAGAGAGAATGTGAGTGACGGGGAAAGAGTAAGGATAGAGCAATGTGTAAAGGGCATACTGCCCAGTTCACCAGTGTGACGGAAACAATATGGCTCCAGTTTCTTCTGCTCAGCCATTCTGAACTGCTGAATTCATTTTTTGTGCATGTGTATGTATGCATCTGTGTGGTTTTGTATCTGTGTCTGTATGTGCATGTGCATGTGGACAAGAGTGCCGATATGTGTGTTTGTGTTGCTGTGTGTGTTTAGCTTTTTGGCAGTCTGTGCTCCAGATGCACAGGGTTGTTATTGTGTAGCGACATATTAAATGGTTGAAGGAGACATTTCCTGCTAGCAGAATAGGATCTCCTCCTCTCCCCTCTTCTCTCTGCTCTCTAGTAGACAATTACAGGATAGGATCTGCTCTCCTGGCTCAGCTGGGATTTGAAAAGCTTACATGAATATCTCAAAATTAGCAGGAAGCTCTTAAAGCAAGAAAAGACTTTCTCTCCATGAGCTAAATTGGCATGATGTCTTTCCTAGTCTTTCCAAGACTGCTCTTTTTAACTGACACGCAAGCACAAATGGTCCTTTCTTTTTATAGACCTTACTTTGCTCTTTATTTTCCTTGACATTTCTCACCTGATTCTTTCTCCCTCTCTCCTCTTCCAGGTGTTCCCAGTAAGCGGAGGTATAAACGTCGCGAAGTGGAACAGATCCAGAAGGACGTAAGGAGGATGCATTCTCTGAACTTTGAGCATGTGCAGAAGATCCTTCGTGCCAAGCGCCTGCAGCGACAAGCCAAAACAGGAAACAATGTCATCAAAAGACGACCCGGACGACCCAGAAAACAACCTCTGGAGGAACCGGAGCCAACCAAGACGAGGAAGGAAGATTGGGCTGAGGTTCGAGGCTTGGACATGCTGGCTAGCAGGAGAAGTGATGAGAGGACTCTGGGGATGCCTGTTCTGGAGAGGTGCGATAACCTGCCAGGCAGACACAGCCTCAGGCCGAGCCTGACCCCCGAGCCTCTGGAGTTCTCCAGTCACGATTCCATCTCAGCAACTATTGAGACTGTGGTGCATCAAGCGCGGTCTGTGAATCCGCTGGCCAAAGGGGGGAAACGCAAAGGAAGGGGCCTCAGCAGGGACGAACTGTGGGCTCCCTCCAGTCACTAGACTCGCAGGAGAAAGCACCTCCAGCAGAACTGGAGAGCAGTTAACGGAGGCAGTGTTTCAAGCCTATCAGATGCAGTGCCCTTAATCTTGGGACTCCTTGGTGCACTTTGACTTGTTCCTCCTCTCTGATTTGTCGTGAGGAATACAGTGGGTTGGTGGAGCAAGAGGAGAGAACACTGGCCTGTGCCATCCCTCAGTTTGCTACACCCAACCAGACATGGGCCTTTCAAAGATTCATTGGACCTTTATTTACAATGGCACTATATGGTACTATTTGATACTGAATCTGATGCTCTAAAACTGTGTGGTACTTATGATAGTGTAGGATATTATGTGACTCTTTATGTATCTGATACAGTGATGTGTATGGTACTTTATGATACTGTATCTGAATGTGGCTTCAGCCATATATTTACCAGCAAGGGGAGGGGGGAATGGTTAATATAAAACTGTGCAGCTCTGCTTATTTTTGCCTTTCTGAGGAAGCTTGTCAAAAACATGTGGAATAATAACTTCAGTAATTAAGCCACCTTACCCTATTACTTTCCCTGTTTTGCTCCCATTCATCTATACCTTCCTAGTGTCCTCGCTCCCTTTGAGAAGTAACTGATACTTCCTGGCAGCTCCGCACTCGTGGTCCCCCTCCCTGCTTGACGCTCACCCCAATTCTTTAGCCCTCCCTGGTGCCTGCCGCTTAAATCCATCCCCCTTTGTCCTCTCACCTATTCCCACTAATGTTTTACATCTCCATTTCTTGAGCTCCCTCAACCTACCCGCTGTGTCATTTTTTTCCCTCTCTCCCTGCTCAGGCCTCTCTCCTGGGCAGTGACATAAAGGCAATATGGTGGGTTAGACTGTCCCAGACTGTACATAGAAACAAAGTCCACTGTTGCCTGCCTTGTACAATGGGAAAACCAGCTCATAGATGTGTACTGGCACACAGTATATTAAATAGAATTGTTGTACCATAGACAATGAAAGTGTGTATTGTTTTATAACCAAAAAAACAGACATGGGTGTGACTCAAGACAAGCTTGTTTTCAGACAGACAAGAACCACATGTATTCATTCATACACTCATTATTGTGTTTATAAACAGGGGGCATTGCATACAGGAGGAATATCAGGTGTATTTTTGGTAAACCTTAAAAAATTGGTTAAATGCACTATTAAAAAAAGACAACAACAAAAAAAAGACATACACTTTCATCAATCAAATGCAGCACTTACATGCTTGTTCCAGCCTTATGTTTCGGCATTCGACGGTGTGGTTATCCAGTCCAGAGACCATACATTATTTTAATCAAATTGTATATGCAGGCTGCGCAGCCAAAAGCGTCAAACCGAAGCCCGCCGAGTCTGAATTGGACAGTTCAGCAGAAGAGGGCTCACACAGTCAGTGTTTTGAAAAAGCTAATCCCAGTCTTTCTACTTAACATAATTTTCAATCCATATCCTTGGAAAAATATTTTTGGAAAGTAAATCCAGTATTTAGATTTAGAAACCAAAGTCTCAGTATTCAGTGTATAATTTAAAAGTATCTAAATCAGAGTTTGACAAACTCTCCACCATGTTGGCACCAATGTAAAGCATTCCTATGTGCACTGTAGAATGTAGCCATCTTGGATTTTCTTTTTTTTTTTGCGTGTGTCAATATGTTAAACCTTTGTTAAACTCTATCGACAGTATCTGTGGCTTTGGGTAGTGGTTGGTATTTTCTTGATTAGGTGTTTCTGAATAATAAGCAATGGATCAGTGTTTCTTTGGCAACCTTGTTGAAATTTTGTTTCAGGAGATTCTGTTTTGTTCGGCCGGGGGTGGGATTCTCAGTTGCAGCAGTTCGACTTGTGCCTTATGTTTCTTTCTCTCACAAATTACCATTTGACCTGAGGAATATGAAGCGGCAAGGAGTGCCCCAGACAACGACCCAAAATGTTCATGATTGTGCAAATGACACGTGTGTCTTATTCACGAGAACCCCGAAACTGCCGGCGTCCCTTCACAACTTCCATAGTTAGCATCTTCTGTCGCTGGACACTGCTGTCTGGTGTCTCCCAGCTTCCTCCTGGTTTATTTTCTGAGTCATATCATCATAACAGAGGTAGAAGGGCTGGACTGAAGGAGCTATTATATTACTGTTTTAAATCCGCATCATATACCTACCTACATACTGCTATAGCAGTGGAGGTGGACAGTGTATCAGATGTGTCTCCATCCAGTGATATTGATTGTACCCAGAGTCTTAGATATATAATTAAACACCACTTACTCTGCCCAGTAAATAATGAGAGATATAACTGATTATATACTTGGCAAAGGAGGAACAGCCGAGATTTTTATGGAAATCACGTTCTCGTACATTGTTGTTTGCTATGCATCAGGCCATGCCTGGCAGTGACCTTAAAAGGAATTTCTGTTCTGGGTCCACCCTTCGACAAAGAGAAATAAGTGGTCTTATTTACTCAATAAATTGAATTCATGTATCAAGAATTGTGAATAATACCAGTAATAATTTGTAATAAGTTGTGCAGAAAGTGACTATCATCTCATGAAAACTATAGTGACTGCAGCTCTATGCAGTACAGCCTTAACCAGATGTAAAACTACAGTATTAATGTGTCTGTTGTAAATAGTGTTAGTATGTCCATCCTGCATGGATACCAGTTAGGCTCAGCTATGCTGGGACTGTCTCCTCAAACCACAGTAGACCTTATCTCTCTATCAAGGCTGCTCAAGACCCAAGGAACTATTCAGAAAAATGACAACTTCAAGTGATTTTAATATTTGACAAATTCCACTGCCTATTGACAGTCATGGCTCCGGCCGGCTAAATTACACCGAATGCTAAAACGATTTGCCTTACCGCGCTTTTTAAAAGTTGAGGATAGAAGCCCCAACGTCGTGCACTCGACCAAAAATAGGAAATCCCGGCTGACTTGTAGCTACTTTGCCTGCGGCCAGCTTGGGCAGCGCCGTAGCAGTGAGTAAGTAAGAGGGTTGTTTTGTTCGGGGAGCTCTCAGAGGAAATAGCCAAAAATACACTCGCCCTGATGTTAGTGTGCGTAACCTTGCTTTGCTAGGTGGGTCTGCAGTCTGTTGTGGCAAAGATGGGGTCTAGAAATGTGAGGCGATGAGGTGTAGAGGATACACACTTGGCAGCTTACTCCTTCATACTGTGGTCAGTCAGCGGTCTCTGATGCTAGAGTTAAAGACCCCAGGTGTTGTCTGTCCTGTCTGTCTCTCCTACCAGCCAATGCTTCGGTGCCTTCTAACACTGACAAGTATTGTCCTAATCCAGAGCTTTCACTCTACACAGAGACCGCAGAGGGGATGTGGTTATGTATAGGGTTCAAGGTCACTGTTGTTGTGATGTACTTAGCAGCCAATCTGGACCGGTGGCTACCGGAGGCCCCTAAACACTGATGTAAGGATCCCTTACCTCGTCTTTGGCTTCAGCACCAAGGGCGGCGCAGCAGTGTTTGACCTTACGTTAGCGGTGTGGGGTGTATTTCCTGTAGTGTGCATTTACCACTTCAACACAGCAACTAGGATGAGAGATAATGGCACCTAAGTTTTGATTTCGCCCCTCGTTCAATATGTAGCGTGCTTTGATGTGCATCCTACACATGGAGCAAGGGGGTCGTGTGGAACAGAGCCTCATAAATGTACATGTAGTCATCCTCACAGCATACGTTACCATTTCTAAGCTATAATGTTTGAAGCTGAAAGTGCAGATGAAGCATTGAGAAAACCAATAAATGTACTTCTTTAGAGCACAAAGTGAGCTCTTCTAACAGTGTGGGCATATTTTAGTTTGTATACATAGTGTATTTGAGCCTTTTTCTAGAGTGGGTTTCCTTTATTTGCATGCTCAACTTGATTGTATGCATAAATATTTTAGACAAGCCGAAAGTTGAATTTCAATTGAATTTGAAGGAAGACTTGTACATTGTTTGATATGTTTCTTTTTGTAATGAATTTTTTAATTCATGAAACATTTTTGTACATTGTATGAATATTAAAAACTGCAAATATTTGACATATAGAGTAAATACTAGAGGCGCATGCATATGCATATATCCTTCACAGTATGTATGTGTAAAATGTACACATATATTTTGTATTTGCATTTGCTGGCATACAGATATGTGTCTTAAGCACATATATACCTGTAATATATATGTATATCCATGTCTGCTGGCATGCTTTTGGTCATGTTTATCTTTCATGATCTTGTAGGTTTCTTTTTTTTTTATTATTATTTCTCTTTCCTCAAAAAGAAAGGCTCATTCTTTTGCTACCCTTCTGTTGGCTGGCAGCGTTGAGCACTTATTACGAAGAACTACAGTTCAAGTTGTTCATGTTATCCATTGTGTGAAATAATAAATGACTTTATTGACAGTTGATGGGATCATTTGCTTCTTTCTGGTTAAGACCGTATCGCATTCGATTTTCTGATCTGTCTGATTTTGTGATGAGAGGCAGGTGCTTCGTGGGTGGGTGTGTGTGAGTGTGTGTGCAGCATGCATGTGCACGTAACGTGTGAGGGGAGTGCGATGACAGGGGACTTGCTGCACTGTTGGTGCTGAATGTCAGATGGTCTCGGTGAATGAGTACTACTCTACAATGTGTCGAGGTTAAACGAGAGGGAATCCTCTCATCAGATTATAGCACAGCCTCATTCAGTCTCACACACACACACACACACACACACACACACACACACACACACACACACACACACACACACACACTCTTACTCTTGTACTTGTTCATTAACCAAGCCTACATCTCTAAATCGTCACTGCACTAGCCCATCAGTGTTAGTTCTAGGTGGGCTGGGCTGCAGGCTGCTCTGTTATTGGACAGAACTGAGTGGGAAGTGCCCCACTATTGGCTGCTGCCAACTAGTAAAATTCTTCTGTTACCATGGTTGCAGGGTGAGCTGCCCAAATGTGTCTCAGTGTATCTTGTAGTGCTGATTGAACCGTTGGCACCGCCGGTGTTGTGGTAAAAAAAAATAAAAATCTCCCCCTTCATTTGATGGCAGTCAAGGCTGCAGTGGTGCTGCACCCAAATCACTCACTACTGATGCCTGTAAATGAGCCCACGGCCCCACTCCACCCTCTGCACAGGAGGATGAGATAGATCACAGTGAAAAAAAAAAAAAAAAGAACAGCGAAACACATCCTGTATGATGGATGTACTCTCAAGCAGAAGCTACAATTAAAGGAGGGAAAAGAGAATCATCAATCTGATGATAGGTGGATTTTCTCACAGGGTTTAGTGTCAAACTGCGGTTTACTCTGAGACACTGTGGTTGACTACATAAAACACATGCAATATTATCAATGATTGGATGAATGCCCGTGATAATTAAAAGTCATCTGGCTGAAATGGGCAGACAATAACTTAAGTGATATTACTTCAAAAAGGGAAACTGGAGCTTTCAAAGGGCACCAGCTTCCTCCAGGGTATCCATGCAGAGAAATACTAGCGTGATAACTACAGCTCTGCCCATACGAATATATATATATCTATAGATATATATATGAATCTGTTTATAATTAAGTTAGAAATAGATTCTAAGCAGTCAGAAGATGGAGCCACCATCCTGGACAAAAGAAAGAAAACCACTGGGAATTTCTGTCACAGGTACTTTTTGGTATTCCTGTCTTATTGCTCCACACTGTATCTAAAACTTTTCTGTTTCATGACAGTTCTGTGAAGGCTGATCTGTTTATGCCGAATTATTCCAGTAAAAATATTTTGACTGCTGCCACTGTGGCCCACCTGTTTGCACAGGAGACCTTTAAATCACTTCTGCAGGGGCCATCCCAGACCATTTCCTGGGTGACATTCCCATTACACTCAGTCTCCAACTTTCCTGTCCAATAGAGCCTAAAAATCCTAAAACACACCTTTTTCTTTTTCTTTTTTTTTTTGAGTAAAAATAAAAAGTTAACCAAAATTTTGGGAGGCTTGCATCAGTGTCATGCTGATGGTATTTGAAGATAAAGACTGTCCTGGAAATGCAGGGCTAAATACTTGGACTCATGGAGTGTAGGGGGAGAACATGTTTTATGAATTGTGGTTTGTAGCAGAGGCTGAAGGTTTACTATTCTCAAACTTAAACAAAAGGCTCAAAAATTTGGGAGGATCTTCCTCCCAACCCTGTGTAGGTCCACCCTTTTGTGGAATGTAGATTTGGGGTTGAGGGAGAAGCACAGGCTTCTTAACATATGCATAAATCAAGTTGACCAG
The DNA here is from genome assembly GCF_000239375.1 of Pundamilia nyererei. Lineage (NCBI taxonomy): Eukaryota > Metazoa > Chordata > Actinopteri > Cichliformes > Cichlidae > Pundamilia > Pundamilia nyererei. The sequence goes on along the minus strand of NW_005187407.1, from coordinate 5,492,116 downwards.
CAGTTTTTAATTTCTAGGGTAATCTACTTAGTTCTTCTGACTTTAGATTGTCTCTTTGCAGACTGTACATTTTCTTGCAGGCAAAACTGACCATTTGTAATAACTTTCATTTTTTACAGATTGTAATTTGTAATGTGTTGAATTGTTTTTCTCATGGTCCAAAAGCTGTGCGTGTTGAGCATGAGCTTGCTTTGGTGATAGTGGTTTTTGGTAGTATTGTGATTGTGATCTCGGCTTGCTGATTTTTCTTCCTGAAGTCTCACCAACTCCTCAAATCAGTGTTTTAACCCCACTTGTATTCATGCGGCAAAGAAGCAAGTCTGTGGGAAGAAAAAGTACAGAAAGTATTTTCTTTTTCATACCAACATCTGCAGCACAATCGTCCTAACTAACTGTAAACTAAAACAGCTGCTTGTGTCGTCTTCTATTCACGTCCATATTTATGCAAACCAAAGCAGCCTTTGTACCTCTGGAACTTTTATTTTCATGTTTTAAGCCTAAAATAATTTAAAACATATTTTCATACACATATACCACTTGGTGACAGTGTGCTGTAGTGGTTAGCACTGCTGTTTAATAGCAGGCCTGGGGCATTTACTGTGAAATCCGTATGTTCTCCATCTGCCTATGTGGGTTTCCTCCAGGTGCTTGTGTTTCCTCCCACAGGCCAAAGCCATGCATGTTAGGTTTATTGGTAATTCTAAATTGACTGTAGGCTTCGAATTGATAGTTTGTGGTTGTCTCTATCTTTATGTGATGGACTGCAGTTGCCAACCACTTACCCATTCAGTTTGACTTAGTATGGATGTGTGTTTCAGAAAATTGATGGCTGGGTATATATAGCCTTAAGATATTGTTAATGTGGTCTAATATGTAGTGACACAAGTGGCTTCAGGAAGTTTTCTATAGCAAGTCCTCTATTTTTGACCAACTTTAAAGGAGCACTTACACTATGCTTTACATTAATGTCAAATGACTATTGATAAACATGGATAGCCTGGCTTCCCCTTAGATTTTAGTTTATTAGTTCTCATTGATTTGTGTTACTTTCTCATATCTTATATATGATGCTTTGTGGATGTCAAAACACTTAGTTTAAGATTTTAACTAGACCTTGAGATCCATTGAATGACTTCCATCTTTTATATACAGTTTATGATATCTCAGTGTCTTTATTCCTCACATGAGCAAAACACGGAGTTGTATTCAACCAGCAGCCCATCACAATCTTCAATGAAAAACAAGACCAGCCCCCCCACCTCCCCAAAAAGGCAAAAGACCGCATTGACACCACACTGCCGTTTATTTAGATCCCTGTGCAGTATTTTATAAGTAAGCCATGCATGAGTGCGTATCAGACACCTTGAAGGTTGCAGGATAATTATTTTTTTATGTTAGTAAAATGTTTTTTTGTAATCACTCTTAACCATTTTTTGCTTTAGTTATTGAGTTATAGTGCCCTTTTCTTACGTTGCATAAATCACTGTGGCACATATTCACCCCGCTTTATGCTGTGATAACCTCCAGCTTCATAATTACCAGACAAACTCAAGAGTAATGATTCGATCATCTAACATTTGACAAGAAAGAGAATATGTGCATTTACCAAAATGTTGATCTGCTTCCAAAATATTTCTAATAAACATCAAAGCCTAATACTACAAATACAAAAATCTTCATGGTGAGATTCAAACCGCAGAGCCAGATTTGTTGAAAATCAGTTTTGTTGACCTGAGTCAAGATGCACGAGTGATTGCCAATGAATATCAGTGTCTGTTTGAAGCACATCCAAAGCCACACAGACCACCAACAACAGACAGAGTCATAAATTTACAACAGATAGCCCTGCAGTCCAGGCCAACTAACTAGGAAGCCTGCCGTAACCAAGCATCCTCTCAATTTATCTCTGTTGGTGTTTTCAGAGGATGACTGTTGCTTGTGTTTATGAAGATGGATAGAGCAGGCAACATCTAAAGCGCCTCCTTCCTCCCTCCCTCCTTCCCTCCTCTTCTCTTCTCCTCTGCACAGCGATGGGAGACACCATCTGGTGGTGAAACGTATCAGTGCGACTACAGTCCCCTCAAAAGCCTTCATGTCACATCCACAGGACAGAGAGCAACAACTAACTCGCTGCGGTTACAGCAGAAAATGTGGCAGCTGAAAAAATGCACTTTGTGTAGCAGAGAACAGGGAAGATGCAATGCTATTTTTAAGGATTTAAAGGATAAAAATCTGCCCTGTGACCTGAAGGACTCACACCTGCAGTGCTTTGCTCAGTGATCCACTTGAGAGATCAGTGCAGGAATTACTGCATCTGAACGATGGTTCGGTGTGTGTGCGCGCTGGTGTGTGTGTGGGGTGCAAACAGAAAATAACACCAGAGACATGACAAAGTGCGTTCTGCATGGAGCCGGCCACTGTTGCCACGGTGACAGTGTGACTCAGAGCAGTTTGATTTAGGTGCCCTGTTTTGTGTGTGTGTGTGTGTGTGTGTGTGTGTATAAGCATTTTCCTGCATATACAGTATGTAAATGTTTTCATATACGGTTGCAGTTTGTGTGCTTTGTGAAAGACGGGGGGGAAAAAACTGACAAAATTTCCTCTGTGCTGAGAGTAATTTCCACCTCTCATGTCTCCTTGGTCACAGTTAGAGTCTTTGTTAGCAGATTGGCTCTGCCTGAGTCTTATTAATGATGCCAACACTTAGGTAATGTGCCTTTTTGATGAGAGTAGGCCACTTAATCTCACTATTTAGACTCCATCTCTCACACACACACGCCTCCCTCTCAATCCTCCTAATAAGCCTCCTCTTGTCTCCTGTAATTTGGCAGATGAGTCTATTATATGATACCGTCATATTTTATTAATGGACCCCCATAGTGAACACATACACCCCTTAGTGGATGAGATTATGTGGCGCACGGGGAGCGGTGTCTCAGTTTTTAAAAATGATTTCAACTCCTCTGTTAGTTTTCATCTGCGTCGCCCGTCTGCTGCGTTGTTAGTGTTGGGCTGGAAGGCAGAACCACAGGCATTTCTGCTGAAGCTGGCACTGTTCCTCCACACTTCATTACACTTCCATCAGCCCCGTGATAGCACGGAACAGCGCAAGCTTCAAAAGGCCGAAAACAGCAAAATAAAAGACAACATTCAATTATTAACTTTAACATTTCTGGGATTTAAAAAAAAAGAGAAAGAAGATTTTTGTTCCATGTCTCTGTGTCTCGTTGTCTCTCCCACTTCTGCAGAGCTGTGCAGATAATTCATACCATATGTTTCAACAGTGCCAGGCAATTCGAGCAACAGTGGTGAAGCACGCTCATCCAAGACAAATTTTCTCCAATGCTATATTGCTTCAATGATATATTGTCTTACAAATTTGGGAGTGCATCAACTTTTCCTCTATGTGACTAAGTTCATTTAGAGTCTATGGCCACACAGAAGGCCTCTGTGTAAGTGTGCTTTGCACCAAATTGTAGTGTCATCAACCAAAGTCATGAGAAAATATTTTCTTGATATTCTTGATATATCAAATTAAACATTTCTAGAATTCAGAATTTGTCTCAAATGCTGTCAAATGTTGGTGATATTTTTAGTAGTTTATTATATACAGTTGATCAAAAGCCAATACAGAAAGAAGTGAATCTGAGAGCATTTGCATTACAGCATGCATGCATGCAATCTGCACTCTGAACAGTTTATTCCTTCTTTCTCATTTTTTGGGGGTGGTTGTCTAGTCCTGTTGGAAGTTATGAATAGATTAAGGTCTTTATCAGGCACTCATTCCCTTCTTCTGAGATAAAGACAGGCCTGCAGTGGCTTGTCTTCTGCAAACAATGACAAGGATAAGCCATCTGATTGCTAAATTCCCAGGAAACGGTAAACCACATCTCAGCAACAATATCTGTTTGTATGTTTGTGCGTGTAATGTTATCTGACTAAACCGTCACTTTTGTGAACGTAGCCGTGCAGATTTGCATTTGGTGTCAGGAGTTACATGCTGAGAACAGGCATATGATTAAAGTCACTGGACTGGAACTGAGTGGCTGCTCATTAAATGCATGGGACAATGTTTGGTTACGTACCGACATATAGAAACATTTTCAGGCAGTCGTTAGATAAAAACACCTGTGCAGACGCTTCAGTCTGTCAACACAAGAGTCTGTGACAGAGAAGGATAGTTGAAAACAAGAGCTCTACTCATTTTGATTTCTAGGCGAGATTTGGATATTATGTCCCCCTAACATTTGGATTTATAGTTCACAGGGTATCAGTATGACCACCGTGGGAATCCCCATTACTGTTGAGCTACTGACACACTAACTCATACAAATTCAGACTTGCACATACCAATATTATCCGCATTATAAGTTATCACAGAGTGGATTATATTACACTAATGCTAGTGGAGAACGTCAGAAACCTGGTTACTCATATGTTAATCCTCCTAGCAGTGTTAGCAACTGAACTGCAGATCAAAAAGCTTTAAATAACTCCAGGATATTTCAGAACCAGTTCCCCTCAGACACTTTTCCTTCAGTCTGTCTGCATTAGCTGGTTATTGTAGTGTAACAATGTGTGGTATGCACAGGATGTCAGCGGCAGACTTTCAAATGTCAGATTTATTAATCCCTAAGGAAATTACGTCTGTATGTATGATTAATGACAAAATACTTTCTCTCCCGTTTAATGCCCCTCCAGCTGGCGATGCCCTGGGTTGGCTGTCTAGTTAGCCTATAACAAAAAGTAGCCACACAGGGCAACATTAATGTGCAAGCAATCACGCAACATGAAAGAAATCATCCAATGCATCCAATGTTTATGGCTATTTCTGCTCTTTTTCAGAGATTCTGGTTTTTAAGAAATGCATAGACTTTCCATAGACGGATGCACATGCACAGGATGATAGCATATGAATCAATGAAGGTAAAATACATTTCATAAATGAAATGAAAACATTTAACTCAGACAATCCGGAGCACACACTTCCTGGATAGGCTGTTGTTATGTTTAAACCACAAGGGCATGTGTCAGATAATTAGACTGAAAATAATCTTAAAGGAAGAGCATGGTTTAAAGCTCCAGACAAAACCCCCTCTAAACACTGAAGAACTGCCCAGACTTCTGCTCACCCCGCAGTCCAGAATGAATGGGCGCTTTAGTGGGTGGCTCTGAGTCAGAGGATAGAGTGGTTTGTCTACCAATAAGAAGGTCGTGGTTCAATCCTCGGTTTCTATAGTCTGCATGTAGAAGTGTCCTTGGGCGAAATAATGAACCCCAAGTTTCCCCCAATGCAATCATCTTAGTGTGAGTGCATGAAATGCTTCAAGACATAGAATAAACCACACTATGAATATATGTTTGGATTGGTGAATGTGGCTAGTGGTTAAAAAAAAAAGAGCCCTCTGAGTGCTCAGTTAGAGTAGAAAACATCTGTGTAAGTACCAGCTCACTTACCATTCAACCCCAAAATCAAAATTTCATGGTCCAAACATATTTTTGAGACAAAAGATGTTTTGATTTCAGGCATGAGGCTGTCACCTGATAGCAGTCACCTCTGACCACCACAACCAGCTGCTTCTTATACACATGTGTAGGTTTCATCTGTGTTTATCTAATGTTTCAAACATCCAGTTATCATCTGCAAACTGAAGCTATCGAGGGAATGTGTATAAATCATTAACCAAAAAATAAGCAGAATGTTGGTTTTCCTGTAAGAAAATCTCGAATGAAACTAAACATCAAATCAAAAAGCAGGTGTATATATTTATTGTATAGCTCCACTCACTCTCTTTCACTGATGACTCTCTAATGAAAGCGCTCTGCTGCAGTCCCAGCTGAAATGCAGCAAATTCTGCGACTGTGTTATTAATTAGGAAGTTGAACGACTCCTCTAGCCTGGCTCTGATGCAGTTCATTGAAAGCTAGTGGTAACAGCCACCTGTCAGTCAAAGCTGCAGAGGACCTGATTAAGCACAAGTTTAAGTCTAAACTACATTTAAACAGTTGTTTTAATGGGGAAAATTAGCAGCAGAGACCCAGACCTGTTTTGTTTTTTGTTTTGTTTTTTGCTGTAAACTTAACAGTGGAGTCTCACCTGTGGAGCCAGCCTCAAGTGGCCCCTCAAGGAAGTGCAGTTTCTGACAGTTTTGCACTACCTTGTTATTTTTCACCTTGGAAATTATCATGTGGGAATGAATTGTACAACTTTTGTTCCTCAATCCTGCAAAACTAGTTCTCACTGACTTTTTGGAGGATGGAAAGGAGGTCAAGGGATTGGAAATATATGAGTGACACTGCTATAGAAAACAGTAGGTCCAGACTGACCTTTACTGCCCCAATCTGTGTAACCAGAGGTGTTTTTCCTCCCTCTTTGCCTGTTGCAGTTCCAGCCCTCCCGGGCACATTACATAACTACACTATTATTTTTCCATCCCCTGCCTCACTCTGTCTGACTGACATAGCGGGAGAAATACAGATCCAAACAAGGCAATGATAATGACTCGCTCCTTTCTTTTGATCACACTATTTGTCACATGCTCTGCTTTCTGCCTTTCTCTACTTTCTGCTATACCAAACTTTCCTTGTCTTGGTCTCATCTCTCTCATCTGTCCCACCACAAGTTGGTATGCCTTTGCACCCAATGTGGTAACGTTGCTTTCCATTAGTTCATTTCCCTTGCTTTGAGAATGCACTTGCATGCTTGTGTGTACGTGTGTGTATGGACTGTCTTTGTGCATGCATGCACACATGTGCGTGTGTCTCCAGAGTCTCAGAAAAGTATTATTGTAAACATATCATTTGATGGGGAGAGTGGTTCAGGTTGTTGGCCGGCTGCCCTGCTTTCATTTGGAACAGAGCTGCCAACATCTGGACTGTGTCAACACTCACTGACAGTGTTTGTGCATACGCAAGTGTGTGTGTGTGTCTGCGTGTGTACTGGGGTCCCTGCATCAGCCCCAGAGCTGTCAGGCATTGGATGGGGAACAGATTTGCTGAGATTAATCAAAGGTGTAGCATTAATAAAAGGAACCCTCTGTCTCCATGCCTCCAAGCGGCCATTTTAAGAGCCTGGGAGAGTAGCCTTACATCCTCCAAGATGAGCAGCAGACACAGGCAACCTGTGCTTTTATCCCAAACAGGTAAAATATAAGATATAAATGTGAACACTCCGGAGGTGAATGCAATCTTTTGTTTATTTGTGGTTATTCTTTGGTGCTCCCTCTAGACAGTTTGTGGCCTCCAGCCCCACACACACAAAAATTCATCTGCAACACAAGTGTCATGTATTATTTGTTATTTATATGGTAAAAACATGCACAACCTCCCTCAATGATTTATTTAAATATAGGTCAGGATGTGCAGCCGATGCACACAGACTCATTTCTCCTCTCTGAACTTTATCTCTGGCAAATGTTTTTTTTTTTATGCTTGTGTTCATTGCGTTCATGCATGTGCTTCTATATGTGTCCCCTGAATATGTGTGCATATAGAGTGTGAGAAAAGCTGCTAATCTCCTCCACAGCTGAGGCGAAAATCTCTGTCCAGCCTTCAGTCTGGGCTGCAGGCTCTGGCTAGCCATCTGATCTGTCCTCACTGGGCTGAAGATATTTGGGTGAAGCGAGCGCTGATGTTATTCCTGAGCTCTGGTTAGAGCTGGGCTGGGATGTATTTGGGTTGGCTGGCTGAGGGATGAAGCCTGTTTGCCTACCGGGGCCGAAGACTCTGCAGGGGGCCCTGCCTAATCTGCTGCACCATCCGACAGCTTAATTAGTGTTTCACTGCTGCACTCACTTACAGTCTGCACACACACATTTCCTCCTTTTCCACACGCACACACACACACACTAGGGCATAGCTCATTAGTCTAATAAAGAGCCATTAGAAGGTTAAATGTGGGTCTCATTAAAGATTAGTCATTTACTACCATGCATAATAAGACTCTCTTGTGTGATTGTGTGATTCTGATAACTGCTCGTATTGCTGTGAAAGTGAAGACCACAGTCAATGTTAATTTACCATGCCATAGCCTGGGATTTGGCTCGTCTCCTGCTGAGAGTATAAACACCATGAGAAATGGATCCAGTCACTTCCAGTCAGTGTCTGAGGGCTTAAATGTCATTACATGATGGTGTCTTTATGTTGCGGCTATGCTCTACACACTGTAAATTGTTTGAGATGATTTTGATGAGCAGTGATCCAAGGAGCTTAAAGAGGAAGAAGCTTGAGAAGGATAAGCTGTATGAAGAGGGGTCTAGATTAGCTTGAATGGATTTGGAAGCCCTTGTGGTAGCTCGCACTAAAGGCTGTATTGAAATGTCAGAGATAATAATTTTAGTTCTCTTGTTCCTGAACATCCAAGTCCTAATACCGCTGCCATCTGTTTGAGAGCAGAGAAGAGGACATCCATCAGCGCAAGAGAGCGAGAAAAAGAAATGTAGAGAAAGCCGCACGGATTCATAGTTGCTCTTTCCAGCCCTCATCAAGCTTATCTGATCCAAATGGCGCTTTTGTCTTGACTCGGACTCTAATAACATTATAGTCTTGGTCACGGCCACATAAAAAACAGATGAGCATGAGGCATAAAGGGGAAAAATCAGTTTTCAAGAAGGAATTAAAATATTGGAGCTGCCAATGTTTAGACTTAGTGGATAAAGCCCCCAGGCAACTGGGGATGGAGGGGGAGAGAGCAAGAAGCTGTGAGAATGTCAAACAGCAGACGGCTTTACTGACTCAAGACTTGGATTAGCCATCCGAAGCCTTGTTTTAGGAGTTACAGTATCAGTGAACAGCCCGTGACTAACCTTCAGTGTAAGACAAAGTGTTAGCTGCATATCAATTAGAGAGATTTTCTTTGTAGACTCTAGAACTGAAAATGAGCTGTTAAACTGGCAGACAGATTTACTTTTCCACCTTTTATTTCTTCTTCTTTGCCTTCCAAGTAAGAAAAAAAAAGAAAGACATGTTCACACTTGTAAAGCCTCCTGCTCCCTGTGACACTGACTTTGAAAATGCTTATGTCACACAGCAAAAGTAGAGAAGACACGACTGTCGGCTGCTCCCGTATTCACAAGAGGTCACCACAGCGGTGGCAGTTTTTACACTGGATCCCCTTCGTGATGTGGCCCCAATGAGATTTGTGTCTCTTCCCAGGACTGAACCAGGGATCCTCTGCTTTTAAGGCAAATTTTGCTGTATTTGCGTTAATTTGTAGTTTCATTCGTTGATAGACATTGCAAAACTTTTCTATATGTTTTAACAATCAGCTCATGGATCACACCTGTCCAGTCCATCCCTTCAAAAAGGGAAAGTAAGGGACAAACAGCAGAGGGAACAGATGGGCAGGGTTGCAACCAAGGAAGGAAGGAAGGAAGGAAGGAAGGCAGGAAGGAACTAAAAAAATGATCCCAGGGCTCACAAGTCATGGAACCGCATCCTCTGGAATGAGCTACTGGCACAACAGAGAGGCTGGATCCAGGGTAGCTTGCACCTTGCAGCAACGAGAGCAACAACCAGTGATCAAAGTTTCTGCTGAGACTGTTGTAGCTGTTTCTTTAGTTTTTGCCTGCCAGTTGTTGTTTTTTAGAGTTGTAGTTTAACGCCTTTTAATTGAATACATTTGATCCTAGTTTATTTGGAATACTTGGTAACCATCCCCCTTTCTTGCTGTTCTTTACCCGATCAAAAAGGGACTTCCTTTTTACACCTACAAATAAAAACCCCCCCAAACCCCCAACCAAGGAAAAAAAACCTGTCCTTTAACTGGAAATGCCAAAGTGTCATCCTGAGAGCAATAAGGGGGAGCTGTTCAAGGCTGTGATGTTCTGAGTAATACAGTATTCAGCGATTTAATATTAGTTTCATTTTGGCAACTCATCTGTCTGCGTGCATGACGAGCTAATTTAACACTGTCATAACTGTTTGGAAACAAGCCCACACGAAAAGCAGGCTGATTTTTCCGTGTTTCTGTTTTTTTAAAATACAAATTGAAATGTCTGTCACCTCTTAATTAATCTTAATCGATTATTTGCAGCATTTTGTAGCAGTGCCATTGTTAACACGGATCTTCTTCGACTGTTCGCCATGTTTGTTTTCTTTATGTGAGTGTGATGTGTGCGGATAAATTATTTTGACTGACACGATTCACTTGCAGGCAAACTTGCTAATTTACTGTCTCTCAAACAGATGTCACATCACGCCTCCTGCAGTCAGATCGTCGCGAGCGTATATCACATCTGCCCATATGTGCTTACATCGACTGTCAGAGAGTCTTTGTCGCCGGGAGTTTGACGTCTCCAGCTGAGTTTCAACAACTCACAAGAGACTCATTACAACAGCATATAAAAAAGTTTTTAATCATCAGCTAACTGTTTTCTGTCTCTATTAAACACAGACTATGTTCCTATTACTGAAGTGAGCTACTGGCCTAATATCATTCCCTTCATAATGCAGACGCTGGTTATCTTCACCTTAGGGGGAGATGAATTGCCTGGAAAGTCTCTGCTGCAAAGATACATCTCTAACAGAATTATTTTGGCCCCTCAATCCTGCAGGCGGTATAACTGCATTTTATTTATGTTGCACACCTTCAGCACTGAGCACAGGAAGGAATCTGCTCGTTACTGAGAGGAACAGGTCATTATTGCAATCTCACAAAGGATTTTTCACATTGAGCAACCGAGCATGTCACAGTTCCTAACATATATTGTCACAAACTACCGAGATCTAATGTTTATGGTGCACAACTCCCTCGAAAAGTGTGTGAATGTGTGTGTGTGTCTGTGTGTGTCTGAATAATATGAAAAGTTGGTTTGGCCAGGCGCCATGCAGCTGGAAGCCATCATAGAACCAATTACTTTCTGTCTTTTGCTCTCCTTTGCTCGGCCTCTTTCTCTTTTTTCCTTGCTTTGTCGTCCTCTTGATCTCTTCCTTCTGCTCCCATTTTCTCCGTCTGTCTGATTTTAATTCTTCTGCATAGTTTTAACTCTCATCCTCCTCGCCCCGACAGATTTAACCTCTCCAGCACCACCAGAGCATACTTCCACTCATGCTTTTGTTTTTCTTTTAATCCTTTCTTGCATGAAGACTACTTCACCTTCCTCACTGTTAGCTTAAATGCACTTTCCTTAGGTGTGATTCTCCTCCTGAAACGCGAAATGTTTGTGAGTCGCATGCTCCGCCAACACGGCAGACAAATTTACAGTAACATGTCGGAGCTGCAGCTCATGCCATGACGAAGGGCGTCAAGAGTGTAAACACTGATTACAGATTGTGGACTAAATGAATCGGAGGTGGGGGAGGGGGGCAGTGAAGGATGGAGGAAGTGAGAGACTTAACAGTGTAAACAAATGAGGAGTGTAATGAGGATAAAGTAC
>NW_005187407.1:5474460-5480256 GCF_000239375.1 Pundamilia nyererei | reverse complement strand
AAAGTACACAAAATATCTGCATAAGTGTTTTTCAGACTTTTCTGGAGTGAAAACCCATTTCTATCAGAAGACAGAGTTATTGAGGTGTCCACCCCACCCCCAAATTAAGTGTCTACAAATGCTCTCATAGCTTGTGCACTGTGCGGTGATACAACACTGAAGTTGTGTTCTTGACAAAGAAGGGCTGGAGGTTTTTTATACGAAGTGTTGTCAAGTTTATTGTGCTAACTGCTTCATTCATTGCTTGTTTGCGGTCAGGTATAGTACTTTTAGCCTCAAGGCTTGTCTATGTATGATGCCACACATCAGCACAGCTAGCTCAGAGCATTGCAATTCTAAGTCTAAAATAGCAACACACTGCTCACCCAACTGTGCATTTTAGTAAAAGGTCAGCAAAGCAGAAGATTCGTGGTAATCTTTCATAATCTAATCTGCCCTTAAACAACATATGCTTCTCAGACAATATCTGTGGTCACATCAAATTGTAGAGAAACACACCACACAGCAGTATCAGTGGTATCTGATCTGCTCTACCTTTCCCACATAGATAATAAACAAGCCTTGAATGATTTCTGCAGGACTCATATTTGACCAGACATTTTTCACGGTGTATGTTATGTTTAGCAAGATCCTCAATAACCTGAAGAGCAAAATGTTTTTCTCTCTTAATCTATTTCCACATATTGTTTTTTTTGTATTTTACTGTCAGCATTTTAGGATTTTGAGGAGTCATTTTGGTCATTAACCATAAAACTATAAATCAAGTAATTTATGCCATCATTTAAAAAAAACTATTTTCTGCAATTAATTGCAAATTAACTTGCTTTAACACCCTTTCCTTGACCTTCTGGCTTTGTCTCAGACTCCCATGTTAACTCTCAACATCAAGCCATGGATCATTAGGACTATAATATAACAGCTTTCTTCAAGTAAGAACTCATTCCCTTGCAATTCCTCAAACTATTGAGTTAATCAATAAATACAACAGTCATGCACCTAAGGCTTACTGTCACATGATGGCGCTGAAGGTGTGTTACAGGTGTGGAAGGGAGCAGGTCTCTGATACTGGAGGGTTTTAGTGACAACAGCTCTAAAATTAAGATAGAGACTCTACACTCTATGAGAAGTTATAGCATGTTGTGTATATGTTAATAATGCATGCAATTAAAATGAGAAATATCTGTGCTGCAAGAGAAATCCAGTAACAATGCAGTTTTTAAAAACAGTCCATGCACGAGGTATCAGAGCTGATTTTTGTGCAACATGACTTTATAAAAGAAAGGACAACTTACCTGCAACCAGTGGTGGCGATGACTTTTAGAGAAATGCAGGTAGAGATAATAACTACTATAGCTGAATAAATATTTACTATATTACCAAAGAATAATTATTATTAGCTAAACATGACAAAGTAGGTGTTCTCCTAATGTTTTATTGCTTCTTTTTCTAAAGGAATGGTTTGAAAACATTTCTCCACTCACTACACATGAAACTGAATTATAAAAGGTTAAAATAATTATAATCCAGAAAAATGTTCCCCATTAGTGTTAAATAGATTAATATTACTGCTGCATAACTTTAGGGTTGAGCTCATTTATTTAAATATAAATTTACTATATAATTTAATACTATAATTGAGATTTTGTTAAATGTCCAGCATTATATTTTATAAATGATATGCCTGTGCTGTCCAGTGAGGAACATATATCTAGTAAAAAATAGTTGTTTGTAAGTTTAGAAAGACAGACCTACATTTGATTTTTTTAAGGTATATTAAACTGTGTTTATTTAAAAAAAAACCTGCTGGTTAAACTTATTACATTCAGACATTCTCACAGATGCTAATTTGAAACTGTTGGCTAAGCCTACACCTGCTCAACTTGCCTGTTTTATTAGATGGGACACGGTCAGAGCTGCTGTCCCCATGCTGTCATGGTTATAATTATCCTGGTTGATGGCCAAGCACGTTAGCAAAAGGAAAACTCGTCTGTTATAATGTTAAATCACTGAAGCTTGTTTAGTTGCTAATGGTAGCAGAGTTTCCATATTAGGCGCAGATTGTAACTGATCTCAGAGCAGCAAAAGCTGAGCCAGTGGCAGCTTGCTTGTGTCCCAATTCAGGGTCTGCACGCTTGAAGTACGCATTTTAAGTGCGATTACGTCACCACCACGCGACGACGGCTGATTGAAAATGTGACGTCATTCAGGGGTAAAACCGCAAAGGATTCTGGGAACTCGTGTCAAGAGGTACTAGCACACGCAGACTTTCAATTGAAATCAGTTATACAGCGATAAAAAGAAACACAAAAATGCAAGATGCTGTTGTATTATTAACTGCAATAGCCGGTCGCATGACAGCCACGGGAAGCCGATGGGTAAAGAGATCGGTTGTTATCGGATTACGTCGTTGAAGAGAAATTGTTCGAGCCATGTTTCCGAAGTAACAAAGAGTCGACGGATGGCCTGGATTGCAGCCATTCAAAGACCAAATATAACGTCCCAGAACACTCCAGCTACATGTTAGTCTGCTCCAAGCATTTCCACAAAGGTCAGTGTTTTGTAGTAGTTAATACGTCATTTTTATAACATAATTGGTGATATAGGTTACAAGCAAGTCTGGTGCTGAACAGAAATTGTCGCGCTATTCTCCTTTGTTTATTGTGCATAAATAGTGAATTGTCCTGACACAATATTGCGTTTCGCTTCTGTTATTACCATGGTACATTGACAAAAACATATACTTTTACTCACAGGATAAAATAGTTTTTTTGTATCACTAATTGCACAGTAGGATTACAGCATACAATATTATTGTCACTGCTACATTTCTGTAACACGTACCGGTAATTATTTCCACTACTAATTAATTACCGTTGAGCTCAAAGGTCCTATTAATAAACGGTTAACGAGTGTGTATTTATGAAGACAATTTGTGAGGTAAACTTAGCTTTGTTAGTACGATGGTCTTTCGTTCTACATGGTGCATTTCAAGGTCCTGTACCCATCCGTTGATAAACTGTACCTGGGCTTGTTGCAGTGACCTGAAGTTACTAAACTTCATGAGTGTATGCACTCACTTCAAGAACCGTATAATTAAAAATATGAGCGTGGTGAAAGTTGGGCAGCACGCTAACGTATTTTGTCCACTCTGTGTGCTCCTAAGGGTCTAAACCTTTCACTCCTTTGATTTTTTCCTCGTATCTTTTCTTTGCCTTTTCATCAAGTCTGTCTTTGTACGGACCGGCATTGTTCTCCTTCGTTTTGTACATACCTTTTTGGGGGGCAAAGAAAAAGCAAAAAGGGATTGGAACCGGAGAATGAACGTTTTGCGGTGCTGCAAATGCTTGCATTTGATGCGGTACTTGGATTGTTTTGCCACAAGTTCCAGGCATGCAATGCGCGAAAGTCACGTAGTCTGTCAATCTCTATTCGAAGTGTACTCCAAATGCGCTGTCGATTTCCCCAAATATCAAGCGTGGTCCGGTGCACGCTTCGTGGTCCCATATATCCCACAATTCATAGCACGGCGGTCGGTGTGGATAATTTTGCCTCAAAATATGGCAGAAGGGAGCGGCCGAAGAGTGAACTGTCAAAAGTAAGTACTGAATATGATGTCACTTATTTATGTGCGAATCTTTAATAACGAAGAGCATTAAAACATTGCTGTTGGCCACATGTCGGCAAAGTTGTGTGACATTAGTGATGTTTGTACTTTCAGCGTTAACTTGGTTGTAAAGCCTTATACACACACACACACACACACACACACATATATATATATCATAATAATCTGACAATACTATAATATTGGCCATATTATATTTACATTACCACAGTGAGATGATTTTAGTCTCATGAACAACATTAGCTAATTGTTATTTACTAACTAATCTTAAATGACTGTTCAGCACAGAAATGAAGCCCAACAATCATGTTTTACAGTCCCGTGGTCTCAGCCTCAGATACTCAACTAATCACAGTGATGTCATGACAAAAATGAATGACCAACAAAACATTTTTCTCCTTCATTTCTGTCACACAAAGCTGTATGTAACGTTTCTCGCGGTTAGTATCATGGTTGCTTGGCAACCTGAACAGCGCGACGAAGGCTAGACCGTCCCATTTCACAAGCCTCTCACTTCCGCACTTCTCGTACTTATAGTACGCACCGTACGTAGTACGCGTAGTGTGCGTACTTCAAGCGTGCAGACCCTGAATTGGGACACAGCCCCTGTTTCCTGTCAAAGACCTGTTTATCCATGATGCACGGGCAAACCACCAGAAACAAGATGCTGCTCAGTTTGCCTAGCTCCAATAATTGTTAACACGAGATGGACACAAGACCTCAGAGACAAAGACAACAACACATTGCTATAAGATTGAAATAAGCACAGACGTCAGCAACAATATCCAAAAGCGGTTTAAAGATGGCAGTAATGTCAAGGACGGATGCACATATTCATTGACAGGTGAGGAGCTGTAAGACAGTGCTGTCTGAGATGAAAGGAGAGGGTTCACTTTACTTTAGTATGTTTTAATTGACGTCTACAAAACGTACCAAAGCACTGCTTGCCTTGCTTGTCCTCATGAAACGTCAATACAAAGAAGTAAGTAATAAATTAAATATAAATAATATTTTTACAGTCTGGTAATTGAGTATTTGACATCCTGAGGATGAAAATTGATAACTGTATTGGTTTCACCTTGATAAAAACGGTCAGTATACAGGATTTTAAATGTTTTTTGTTTTTAAAAAAAAATCTGGCTTCACAATATGTCTTTTCCCCCCCTGACTCTCCTGAGGAGGCGAAGGAGCTTAAATATTTGACCATTTTTGTCCTGTTATGTCTTTTTAGCACAGCACAAATATGTCAGGAATGCAGAAAGTGCTGGGAAGTTGTTGTCATGAACACATACACACACATTTGCACATTTTTCAAGTGAGTGGTGCACCATAAGAATTAGAGGTGTCTTTCACTTTAGAGCACATTGTACAGACTTGCAATTATTCATAGCAAAACTGTTTTCTTGGCTAGTTCGACTTGGAGAGAACTCATGCAGACATGGAGAGAACATGTAAAAACCCAGGACCTTCATGCTGTGAAGCAACAATGCTAACTACTGCAGCTGTCAGCATTGTTTCTGTTCATTGAAGTTTCTGGACATTCATTCGTCTTCTCTTAAAGTCCCACCACAGCATTTCAATCAGGTCACCCCTCCATCACTGTGTTTGACAGCTGGTATGAGGTGTTTGTGCTGATATGATGTTTGGTTTTGCATACTGTGCCTCTCGGCATTATGGGCAAACGTTTTCACTCCAAATCTATATTGTACCAGAATTCTGGTGGTTTCCTCAGATGCTATTTTGCAAACCTAAGCCCTGCTGTCATCTTCTTTTTAGAAAGAAGATGTCTTGTTTTTTTAAATTGTACAGTCCTGAACTTTTAACATTTAAGATAAAAATCAGGGCCCATAGAGTCGAAAATGTGACTCCTGGATTTATTAAAATTTCTCTGAGGATTGTGCGATCTGACCTTGGGGTGAATTTGCTGTTCATTCTTGGGAAGATTATGGCAGAGTGAGCCAGAGGAGCAAAGTGCCAAAACGGTTTTTATAGATGTGCTCGCACTTGCTGCTGATCAGTTAATCAAGTTTGATTAGCAGCTCATGGTTGCTACTTACCCACTTAATTCTTATGGAAACAGCCAGGCTTTTTCAAATGATTGCGGATAACACCAAATAACAGTTAAAGTTAGGATGGGTGTGTGTAAGCGAGTGAGTGAGTGAATGGCCTGT
>NW_005187407.1:5472616-5474440 GCF_000239375.1 Pundamilia nyererei | reverse complement strand
TTACCCACTTAATTCTTATGGAAACAGCCAGGCTTTTT
The DNA here is from genome assembly GCF_000239375.1 of Pundamilia nyererei. Taxonomy (NCBI): domain Eukaryota; kingdom Metazoa; phylum Chordata; class Actinopteri; order Cichliformes; family Cichlidae; genus Pundamilia; species Pundamilia nyererei. Next base: position 5,474,402 of record NW_005187407.1, on the reverse strand, counting down.
CAAATGATTGCGGATAACACCAAATAACAGTTAAAGTTAGGATGGGTGTGTGTAAGCTTGGACAATGCTGTAGGGTCTGTGTTTGTGTATATTTGGATTTGGGAGGGGGAGAGTGTGTGTGTGTGTGGGTGGGTGGGTGTGTTTGTCTGCGTGTATGAGAGAGTGTGCATGGCTGTTGGACGTGGTCATAGAGGGAGGGGTTCACCCTCCCCGCTGCTGCCCCACCTGGGATGCAGGTGCTTGTTGGTTCCAGGGCGCATGGCTGTCGTGGTCATTGACCTGCTCCCTTGGTGGTCCAGGGTGGCTTGGATCTCTTCCATGGCAGAGGGGGTGGCTCTGCAGGGTACTGGGCTGCCTGACACCCCGGAACCCTGATCTCGAATTACACTGGTATGGCCGGCCTCTAGTGGAGATTGCTACCCATGGCCGCTGGTCTTCTGAGAGTCCCACCCTTTGGTTGTGGCTGCACCATCTGGGGATTCCTTCTTTCTCCTGCTGGGATGGGCGCACAGATGACACCAAGATATGTGGCCGCAGGTCTTCGGTAGTCTTGGGAGCTGTGGATGACCCGGTTCTCCTGGATCCATGTCTGTCTGCCTCTGCAGCTTCACAGCTTTTTTTTCAAATACATTTCATGACAAAGACACAAGCACACTCACACTCTACTCTCTCTCTGTCTCTCTCACTCACTCACTCACTCACACACACAGTAACTTTGTTGATTTATGTACATCTGCATTTTCAAATTGTTGTGTTCCAGGTGTTGTTTATTTTTCTTACAGGTGCGGCAGATGGTGATATATTGTGCATTTCTATTTGTACTCCGTTCTTTTATTACATCTTCTCCTACCCCCTCCTTTTTTCTCTCCTTGCCTGTCTTTCCTTGGACATTGTCATACTGTATACTGCATATAATGTAATAACTGAAACAACACAAAGAGAAATGAAGAAATAAACAGATAAAAGAAACACCTGAACAAGAGAAGCCTATAGAGAATTTATAGAGCTGATCTTGGAAAAGCACAATGTTTGGCACAACAGTGCATTCAGATCATAATTGTGATTGCAGAAGCTGCCAGACAGCACAGGATTCCAAAATAAATAGAAATAACCTTTAAGTTTGAAGTTGCATCACTTTATACAAGGTGACAGAACCAATAGAGGCCTGCAATAATATTTTATAAAGTATGAATATGGCTGTTTATGTTAGTCCTCTGTTTAGTCATAATTTAAAAACTGCCATACCTCTCACCATGAAATAACACTTACATACCTTTTAAAGGGAATTCTTCTCAATTCTTCTCAGCCATCAAGAGTCTGTTTTGTCGCTACAACTCTACTATTTGGCTTAATTTCCTTCCAAAGCATTGCAAATAAAAGGGACAGTGTGTTAGCAAAAGACTGAGGCCCTGTTCATGCTTACTATTAAAATGCATTTTCAGTGATCTGATCAGGAGCGAACAGCTCTCACTAAACAAAAGAAAAACAAATCGAACAAGCATCACACAAAGAATGTCTCCCTGTGCCGAAGGGGCCACTCATGAAAAGGGGGCAAAATAGTAACAAGTAACACTCTCATGCACACACAAACACACACAGATGGAGATGTGGCCGGGCGTCGGGCCAGACGCTCCGAGAGAAGGAAACTCACATTCTTGTGATGAGGAGTCATCAAGTATCAGGTTCCATAGACTCTGGCTGAGGCTGGAGCCCCCTCACCACCTCAGTGCGTGCACGCACGCACACACACACACACACACACACACACACACACACACACACACAC
>NW_005187407.1:5458857-5459964 GCF_000239375.1 Pundamilia nyererei | reverse complement strand
CCCCTCCAGGTCTCGCTGTCTTTACCCATGTGAGCATTGAAGTCTCCCAGCAGGACAACAGAGTCTCCAGGTGGAGCAGCCTCCAGCACCCCCCCCCCCCCCCCAGGGACTCTAAGGCTGGGTACTCCGAACTGCCACTCGGCGCATAAGCGCAGATGACAGTCAGGACCCATTCCCCGACCCTAAGGCGCAGGGAACAAACCCTCTCATCCACCGGGAAAAACCCCAACGTACCGGCAGCAAGCCGAGGGGATATTAGAATACCCACCCCAGCCCGCAGCCTCTCACCAGGGGCAACTCCAGACTGAGACAGAGTTCAGCCCCTCTCCAGGAGACTGGTTCCAGAGCCCAAGCCATGCATAGAGGTGAGCCCGACTATATCTAGCCGGTACCTCTCAACCTCACGCACTAACTCAGGCTCCATGTCCCAATTGCCAGTCTTGGCAGCCGGGGGTCAGTCTGCCAGGGCCTCCGCTCCTGGCCGCCACCCGGCACACAATGCACCCGACCCCTATGGCGCCTCCTGCGGGTGGTGGGCCTGCGGGAGGATGGGCCCATGTCTCCTCTTCGGGCTGTGCCCGGCCGGGCCCCGTGGACTAAGGCCCGGCCACCAGACGCTCGCCCTCGGGCACCCTCCTGGCTCCAGGGCGGGGTAACCCTATTCCGGGCAGGGTAAACTGTTCCCTCGATTTTCTTTTCATATTTAAACTAATGAAGTGCATAGAGGCACTTGACCTGTTTGAAAGACTGTTATCCTAATATGAGCCATTGTTGAGATATAGAGCACACCTACAAAACAACTAATATGCTGAACCCTGTATAAAACAGCTAAAACTACATGATGGAGAAGCTGAATTGAAAATGAAAGTGCAAGTCTTTGCCACTGTGGGCAAAGCACGCAACCACTCTGTGAGGTTGCGTTGTGGTGTCTTCTGAGCTGATGAGCAAGCTACACATTATCAGATCGAGAGCTGGCTGAAAACTCATAAAAGAAAGGGGAAAAAAACTATGATAACTATGATAACTGGAGTGTGCAGCATTTCTGTGAGCAGTTTTCCTGTATCTTGACTCATGTGTGTGGAGTGTTCATAGCATCAGCATCATGTT
>NW_005187407.1:5436826-5458682 GCF_000239375.1 Pundamilia nyererei | reverse complement strand
AAAAAAAAAAAAAAAAAAAAAAGAGGAAAAAATTTACATTGTGGATGAAAAATAATAGGAATAAGGTTTTGTGTTTATCAGCCAAGAACAACTACAATCTCATTTTCTGCTTTTAAGAAAGAAAGAGAGAGATGTGTGTGGTTAAGCAGTGATAATAATAATGAAAATGTCTTAGTTTGTCATTTTCAGGTGAAAAGCAGACCTGAATCAATTTTCCCACATGCAGCGGTCGGAAGAAAGTTATAGTTTAACATCATTGAAAACGTTCAGTCCGAGTTTCTGGCTGAATTATTTATAGCACCATGTGTCCCTCAACCTCACAAGCGAGCTCTCACTCCTCCCTGAAGACAAGGAATGCAGTTCCAAAGAGCAATAACATGGCGGATAAAGAGACAGCAGCAAAGTACTGAGCAAAGAGTCCCAGCAAGCAGCAGCAGTGTGGACAAACAGCATCAGAGAAGAAGAGCAAACCCATCATCCTGCCTGATTGGATAAATAGCACTGTGTTTCCAACAAGCTGCAAATTCACTGTACATGTGAAAAGAACTTTTGAGGAGAATTGAGGAGACTGTTTGGAGTTTGACATTTGCCACTTTCAGAGTAAAATGGCAAGAAGAGACAGTGGAACACAGGACAAAGCTGAAGGAGAACTGCCGGCTATTGGACTGTTGAAATAGGAGAGGACAACAGAGTGAGAGTAGGTAGAACACAGAGGAATGCTGTTGTTTAATGTGGGAAATCAAAATTTGGGTTAGCAAACCTGGGAAAAACAAAACTGACTGATTAAGTGGGAAATTGTGAAGGAGTCTGAAACACTACAAAAAGAAACATACAAAATCACACACACAAGCAGAACATGCATTAACCCTACTAACACAAACACAAGAGAGCTCATGAAGATTAGACAGCATCTTAAGCATGCGAGTCTGTTTATCATCTTGAACAAGTCACTTAGTGTGATGAAAAGTGATGCAAAGACCAGTGGACTCATAGCACATTAGTTAAGAAATGATCAAATAATAGCAGAGAATTGTGTAGGAAAGACAGCTTTAAGAACATGCCCTGCTGGACATGCAGCTCCACAGACATCCATTAAACTCTGACAAAGTGTGTATACATCTGCGCAGCGCTAACATTTGCATTTTCTTTTCTACAGCAGATGTTATGGTTAACTTTATGGCCTTTTTATAGCACCTCTGGAACCTGTCAATACGTTCCTGATCACTAGGATTGTCCATGTGTGTTGCTAATGTTTGTTTTTTCTAAGAATGCATGTAGAGGATTCAGCAGAAGTGGACAAGTGACATGAGAAAAACAAATAAGAGATGCAGTGTTTATGGAATAGTTTAATATGGAGCTCATTAGCTGGCCACTATTGAGCTCCTAGTGATTGATGAGTTGAGTGACTTTGCTTAAGGGGAGTCACCGATTACATTAATGTTGACTGAGTACATGGGATGATCCATGTCTGAGGCAAATTATGGAAATAATTGTACTTTACTGATTTGAGAAAACCTGCACATGACACTTGTCTTGCTGGTGCTGAATACTTTATTACTCTTATGATACAATTGTTTATAAGCATGAAGTTCACTTCCAAATCTTGTTTTCCAGGCCATGATGGTGTGTATGCAGGCTCCTGGCAGAGCCAGTTTTTAATCAAGCTTAATATGGAAAAGACACTAACATCTCTTATTGCAGGATTGTAGGTCCGGGGTGGTGCTGCTCTGGAGGAGGAGACTCCCTGATGTTGCCTGGGATGTGATCTAGCTAACCTTTTTCTTTCAGACAGGAATCTGGTTTTGATGAGTTGACTCATGGGAGTGTCCATGCGTCAAGAGGAGGGGGTCCAGAATTACATAAAACTATGTTTTCTAAACTATGTTTTTATGGTTGTTGCAGTGATTTGTGTGATTAACAGTTCATTAACGGGTATTAAACCTATACAAGTGGTGCATCCATGTTTTGATAAGGCTTTGATGGCCTATAAGTGAAGTTCATTGAACTAAAGAATATGGTTTGATGATTGTTGACATGCTTTCCAAATAGAAGTTTTTCCTCCTAGCAAGGAAATACAGGTGCAGCAGTCAGAATATTGCTGAAAGGAATCTCCTGAGAAATCTTCAGAGGCCCAGTGAGAAGCGAGAATCATTCCAGGCATAGCTGACAGCCCAGGCAGTGGTTGAGGTCAAAGGTCAAGCTGTTTGGGCTCATCATGAGATCAGATTTCGGAGCCACAGCAAGGACAATGAAGCTGCGTTAGAATGAGAGCTGTGCCAGTGAGCTTTCCAGAGGCCAACAGAGGAAATTGTGGACGACAGACGGGCACCTGGAGGATGAGGGGAGCGTGCCAAGCTCCATCGACAGCGCAGGGGAGCTCGAGGACGAACAAAAAGCAGCACCATCAAAAGAACAAAAGCAATGGCTAAAACACGGAGCAGTACTAGACACTGATGATATAATGAAAATAGCAGGAAAACCCATTCTTCCCAAATCATTACACAAAACAGCCGCTCTAGTGAGCCATGGTTTAAGCCATGTCTCAACCGGAGGGATGATCTCCATAATAAATCAACAATTTTAATTTGAAACTTCAGCAAAGGAATATGTGAGAACATGTATGACCTGCCAAAAACATAATACCCAAGGTTGAAGCCAGGTGATTGGATCCTTGTCCGAGTACTCCAAAGGAAAATTGGAGCTCGCCACGGTGCCAGGGGCCATACCAAGTGCTTCTGACCACTCCAACTGCCTGCAAAATAGCGGAGAGACCCTCCTGGATACATCAGAGCCACTGCAAAAAGGTTGAGGTCCCAGAGGATTCCACTTCCTCCACAGAAATCAACTAGTAGGGGAAAGTTTCACCCTCACTTGGTTGCTTCAGTGGTGAGGGGGAAATGCTGATTGAGCATTGCTTGCACTTCAACCTCCAGCCATTGGCCAACTCTAGAGTAACCAAGTAGTAGGGTGTGACGGACCTGTACGTAGCCATGGGAAGGTGGACCCTCCTGGTTACCTTGACTACGACGCTCACCCTTACAGGACCCCAGCTGATGCCGGAAACCGTTGAACCACGAGGCAGACAGAAAAGATGGACACACGACAACTCCCACCTAAGAGACATGACACAAGACCACATCCATCCGTGGATGAACAATGCCTGGTACCGTTATATCCACGACAGGACAGAGGCAGAATCGGCAAATACAGGCTGTTATGTCTGTTCTCATATGCCCAGCACGTCAACACACCCCACACTATATGTGTTCCAGGACCAACTCCCAGGGAAGAACCACTCCATGATACTAGCAGAGAAAGAGGGACTTTGTGTCCTCTTCAACAACACCTGCTGCACTTACATACCAGACAATATGCACTCATCAAACATGACTGACGCCCTGAATGCCTTAAGAGAGATCCAGCAGGCCCAAAATCAGGACTAAGTAAGTGATACAAGTCACTGGTTTTCTTGGCTTTACACTGGCTCCTGGCTACAGGTGCTAAAAAGACTACTCATTGGAGTTGGAACATTTTTACTTTTATCTTGTGTCTTTGTAACATGTATCCTGCCATGTCTAAAACTCATGATTAACTGCATAATATTTTCCACTGTTGCTGCATACATAGCCGTGACAAATGATGACTCCGACCTGTTGAAACATGAAGACTTTGTGTGATTAATGACGATGTGACAGAAAATGTACAAGGTGTTACATACTGATATCTCACTAAAAGTTATACTGACAACAGGAGGGAATGTCAATAGAAAATTGTACTTAGTAGTCAGTATAATCTTTTAATAATATAAATTTGCATATGGTAGTGATAGGATGTGCGATCCTTAATAGTCTGCAAAGGCTTTGTGTGCATTCCAGAGTGCTCTGGCATTCACACCCACATCCTGGGAGCATGGGAAAGGTTGTACCTTCTTTTATTGTTTTACGGTGGGATTAACGTAGCTATGTCAGTTTTAGTCTAAGTGCCTTTTTTACATATAGATGAACTGTTGGATTTTCCAGACCAGCAGGTTTAGGGAAGTCGTTTATGGGGTCACACTCTGACACACACACACACACACACACACACACACACACACCAATGTAAGGAACAAACACCGACTGATGTATAAATAAAGACCAGGGCAGTCTCAGGGCCGCGAGTCTCTGAGCCCTCACTCTCTCGTGCGAGCACTCTGGTGACTGCCCTTGCTAGCAAGAAAACCTGTGTGTTTCTCCTCTCTGATTCTCTGCTGAAGAAGTGTTTTAGAATATATCTCTTAACAAGCATTATGAGACTTGAGGTAGCTAAGCACTTTTTTTCTTTTGACTGGTGTGCCACAGCCATTTATATTCCATGACACAATATTAACGTCCACATTCCCCATGACTATGCCATGTTAAGGTATCTATAAGCCTTATATCTTACAACCCATAACCATTTAACCTGTGCTGATAACCCTGCTTGAACCAGAACATACGTTTAAACAAGAACAGTACCTCACCTATAGAATCTCTACCAAAAAAAAACCAAAACAACGAACATAACAAAAGAAATAGCGCCGTCCAAAAAAAGGAACATGACAGAGCAAAAGCCCCGTGGGCAAAACCGTCTCTGGTCCGTGATGGTCCCGTGGACAGTGAACTGCTGTCCTCCTGCTGTCCCGTCGACACCCCAGGGAGCCCGCCCCCATCTTGTGAAATTATTAACGATGGGCTCCCATACACGTAATTTAGCTTACTAACCCCTTACTCCACCACTTCCTGAAAGTTCTCACGCACGAATTTCTCTGCCTCCTCAACGCTGTCAAAGCTCTTCTGTTGGCCTTTCCATGTTAATCGAAGTTTTGCTGGATGTGCCAGGGTGTGCTTTATCTGATGCTGCCATAGCTTCTTCATTACTGGGGAGAAAAGCTTCCTCAGCGCCGCTCGCTCCGCGGTCATATCTTCATAAAATGACAAGCGGCAGTTCTCCCACAGTATTCCTTTCTTCTGCTTAGCGGTCACGAGAACTTTTTGTCGTGCAGTGTAACGGAGAAATCTCACCAACACGAGTCGAGGTGGCTGACCAGGTCTCGGGCATGGTCTCTTACTTCTGTGGCATCTTTCCAGCTCATATTCCTCCCCTCGTAGACCTAGGCCATCCGCGAGTATATTCATCACATAATCATTTATGCTGCCACCACTTTCCAGACCCTCTTCCAGACTGATAAGCCGAACATTCTTTCTGCGGTTTCTGTTTTCCTGGTCGTCTACTTGGGCCCAAAGTTGTTCAAGCTTTTTAGCGTTTTTGCCATTATCTTCTGTTATGCTCCTTATTTTGTCTTCCACATCTGAAATGCGGCCCTCATCTTCGGTCATCCGTATTTGGATTGCACTCATAGCGTTTTTAAATTCGCCCATGTCTGACTTGATGTGAGATACATCGGCCGCAACACTAGTTAGGATAGTTCCAAGCTTAGTCATTTCGGCAAACAGGCCGCTTATATCCATCTTTGGCCCTTCTTCTTGGCTAGCAGGGCTAACCTTGGCACTGCTAGCATTACTTTCCCCCGCCTCCACCGTGGAGATTCGGGTTTTCACGCTCTTCTTCTTAGTTCCTGTGGCCATGTCTCTCAATAAATTCGAGGACACTGATCTAGCAAGTCACCGCAGTGAGGAAATATATTATTTGGGAGCGTTTACTTCGTTTTAAAACTAATGTAGGGTCGACGGGGGTCAGAGACTTTCTATGCCATTCCCAAATGCTCCATCCTCAAATTTTGACACTTTAATATCTTTCGAGTTCAGTTTTAGTTTAGGTTTCCATTATCGAGTGACAAAGATAGATTACCATTACATTTTGAATTGGCGCCTGGTCCCCAAGTTGTGCGTTTTTTTCCCTATACATAAACACGTGTACCACAAGTCGACTGTCCTGTAAATCTGAAATCATGCTGACCTGCTTGTCACAGCCCACTGAAGCCGTTACAGTACATGCAATAACAGGTCCTGAAACGACAGATGAGATACTGATGGAGAACAGGGTGATCTGTCTACTGCTGACACAGATTCCTGTAATGTCACCTTACTCATTCAATATGAACATTTAGTCTGAGTAAACTCAATGAGCTCAGAGCTGGAAAAACATTGAGCTACTTTAACATGGTGGGAAATAGTAGAAGCAGCTGTGGGTGGACTTTTTTTGTTGTTGTTGTTGTTTTTGGCATTAGATTAGAAGATTAGCCTATATCAGAAAAAAGTACCAAACGAGCATTTGAATAACCATTCCTGGAAAGTTCTAGTGTGTTCTGTTTTGACCAAAATATTTTACCAAACCTGTTTGTTGTTCATTCACGCCCTCATCATCAAACTCGTCTTTCATCTCCAGCAATGCGTAAAACTCTGCGGCGGCAATCAGGGCTGCTAATCATCTCTGCAATTACATCATAATTGTGTTTAATGACAAAATAAATGCTGAAGGAACAAACAAACAAACCAATCTTCAGTTCCATCATTCATCTTTAAGTGTATGTGTGTCAGCTGGTTGTGGTAATGCTACTTGGATTCGCGGTGACGGTGCTAAAGTGTAGCAGATTAAACTTAATTCAAGCACAGTGGGAGTCGTGCTGTGCTTATCCTTAAATTACTTTACATTACAAACTCTTGTTTTTTAACTTAACTTTTAACAGAATGATCTCCTATGTGTGTTATGACCCATTGCCAGTCATTCAGGAAGGTGGAGTACTGTGACTTAAAACAGTTTTGTTTTTGGTTTTTTTATTATGGAAATGTTACAGAGTTTTTCTTCCTTTGGAATTGAGGACTGTTTTTAAGCATGTCCAGGAAGCTATGAGTGAGGCGGCGACTATCACTGCTGAATTCCAATGATTCCTGCAGAGGATGCACGTGAGATGAAGAGGTGGATGTGAGGGAGAGATGAGGTGGAGTTTTCTTTAGAGCCTGTAACTACAGTATAAAAGCCTTCAGCTGAAGGATCTCTAGAGCAGCTCTAGAGAAGCTGGGAGCCGTCTCTGCCTCTGCCTTTTCGGGGACAAATGCCTGGACCGAACTGCACAAAGGTAGGGGCACTGGTGTTTAGCAAAGCCTCTGGAAGTCCAGCAGGGCAGTTAATGATTTTTCTTAATGAGATTAACAAATATCTGTGGAAGATTAGAGGTCTAGTGTTAGCTCAGTCCATTTCATTAATTATAAGACAAAATTGATCACAAACTCTTGAACAGAATGTGAAATATAGCAATGTAAAGGCACTTTTATTGCCAAAAGAACAAAGAATCATGTGGTAAAAAGTAACAAAATGTCACGGCTGCTGAGGCAAGCCGTGTGGTGTTGGAGGAAAGGAGAACCCAAAATGCAGGTGATGACTGATGATTCGAGTGATGTTTATTTACAGGGTGGTGTAGTGGCAAAGAGGCAGTGAGGGATGACAAGGAACTAAACAAACCTAAACTGGAAAAAACTAAATAAACCTGAGAACACACGAAACAGGGAGAGAGGCAGACGCGGAACAGGACACCGTGGAACACAGACGAACCGGCAACAGGCAGGAGAACACACAGGGCTTAAATACACACAGCAGTAATCAGGGGATGAGAGACAGGAGGACAACACACCTGGAAGAAGTCAGAGGTGACGGGACAGGGGAAGCGTAAACTGAACACACTCACACGAGACAGGGACCTTCAGAATAAAACAGGAAACTCAGACACAGAACCAGACAAGACACTGAACTAACTAAACAGACAGAGTGACACCATAAACAGAACACAGAAGTGAGACCAGGGTAAGCACTATGACTAGGGATGGGTATCGTTTAGGTTTTATCTGATACCAGTACCAAACCGGTACTTTTGAAACGGTGCTTAAACGGTGCTCGAACCGGTGCTTAAAGAATGGAGAACACAAAATTGGTCCAAAAACCTCTTATGTTTAGCTGTTTTTTGTAAAAAGATAACAATGTTAGCCTTTTCCACAGCTATAGGGGATTTATGGTATCACTCTTGGCTGGAAGCAGTGCTTCAACCATGGAAAAAAAAAAAAAAAAAAAAAAAAAAACTTTATCCAAAAACCTCTCATGTTTAGCCGTTTCCCTCTTTTTCTTTGGCCATCTTAGCCTTTTTGGCCAGGGTGAAGGGAGTACCTGCCATCAAACAAGAAGTCAGCAGCATGTAACTACGACTGTTTGCTAGTTCACCTTACATGCATTAATGTAATAACGTGGTTAGCCTACTCAACGTAAATTACACACGAACAACATTAAGCTACTCACGCAGAGAAGAACGGCTGCTGCTGCGATCATCATCGTCATCATTTGTGCTAGACTGGCAGCGCTAGGAGCCAGGACTCTACTCTTCGGGTTTTTGGGGGATGTTGCTAACTCCGGGTCAGATAACAGGCAACCCACGCGCAGTAGACGTGCACAGTGTGAGGTCTCGCAGCAAGTTATCAAATACGGCGCATTTCTTGGCTTTTAACAAAATGCTATATGTCGCCAGGTGTTTCATCAGATTCGAGGAGTTACCTCCTTTGCACAGTATCACCTTAAAGCACTTGTTGCAGGCTGCTGAGTTTGAATCTTTTGCTGTGAAGTACAGCCAGACTTTGACCACTTTGTCTTGGGCATTTTTAATCTTTAGCTCTGCTCTAAAAGAACGTACGTACCTGGGCCCGCCTACTACGCTCGCGAAGGTAAAATGATTGGCTGGAATCCAAACTGTATGACATCTCAGGAAAAAAAAAAAAAAAAAAAGCACTGAAATGTGCGCTGCTTTTCGGTCTGGTTACTACCATTTGTGTCAGAACCGGTACCCATCCCTACCTACGACGCGAACGTTGCTTCCTCCTCGGAGATCGCTCCAACGGGCCAGGTAACTCCATATCCGGCAATCCGGACCGCATATCCTCAGTTGGGCTGAGCAGACGAGCGGTAGGGGGGTGAAGGTGCAGCTCGTTCAGAAAGAAATTCTGAACAAGTGGGTGGAGTGAGCTGAACAGCCAGGTAAGACCGGAAACCAGTCGCTGCAATCGATTAGTTATGGCTTGGCGGAATCCCTTCTCCTCATGCTCCAGCCATAAATTAATTAAACTGTCCACAGAATAAATAATATCCTCCCGGAGCTCCTCGGGCAGGTTGAATGCTGCTGGGTCCATTGTGCCAGGTGTTCTGGGAATCCATCCTACCTGGCAAACCATCCTACCTGTTGTTTCTGCGCATGCGCACAACACGAAATTCAGTGGCAAATCATCCTACCTTTGTTAATAACAGCTACACACATACTCTGATGGGCAAAGTTAAGTGGCAACCCATCATACCTACTTAAATTGGTGCTAGAATTACTCTGTGACAGCAGAAATGTGCATAAACTACTTACGGTAGGACGTTTTGCCAAAGTAGGATGGTTTGTCAGAACAGGTGTTCTTACTGTCACGGCTGCTGAGGCGGGCTGTGTGGTGTTGGAGGAAAGGAGAACCCAAAATGCAGGCGATGACTGATGATTCGAGTGATGTTTATTTACAGGGTGGTGTAGTGGCAAAGAGGCAGTGAGGGATGACAAGGAACTAAACAAACCTAAACTGGAAAAAACTAAATAAACCTGAGAACACACGAAACAGGGAGAGAGGCAGACGCGGAACAGGACACCGTGGAACACAGACGAACCGGCAACAGGCAGGAGAACACACAGGGCTTAAATACACACAGCAGTAATCAGGGGATGAGAGACAGGAGGACAACACACCTGGGAGAAGTCAGAGGTGACGGGACAGGGGAAGCGTAATCTGAACACACTCACACGAGACAGGGACCTTCAGAATAAAACAGGAAACTCAGACACAGAACCAGACAAGACACTGAACTAACTAAACAGACAGATTCACAAACAGACAGTGTGACGCCATAAACAGACAGAACACAGAAGTGGGACCAGGGTAAGCAAAGAACAGAAACCTAACAAACTGTAAATCATAACAGAATACATACTCAGGATAAACAAAAGCATAAAGAAACACAAAACACTGAGTCGTCAGACTCAGGACCATGACACAAAAGTAAAGACACTGCAAAAAAAAGTATTGTAATCCCCTCCAGTAACACTCAAGTTTAAATACAAATTTAAAATAAAGGGTTAAAAGGGCTGCATTTAATCGAGCATGTAAGGAAAGAAGGCATTGATATATATTAAAATTTCCTAAGATATGAGATTGCATTTTTCTTTTTTTACATGTTTTGATAGAACAAAGGTACAGACACAGTAATGAATCATTTATTGTCCCTCAGGGGATATTTCAAAGGCCACACTTAATAATGATGTAGAATGACTTTGAAGCACAGAAACGTGACCGCCACCAATATAACAGTAATCATACTGAAAAACAAAACACATTCACGAGTGGTCAGTATGTATACCTATGGTGTACCTTGTTATATATAAATGGAGGAAGAGTGTGTTTGCTCCTGAGTAACAGCTACATCTCTGCACTGTCAGGAAGTTCAGAAGATTACCAGCAGCTCCAGTTCTGACGTGCTGTCCTCCAGTGTTTCTGCCACCACCTTCACTGTTAGTCAATATTCATATTTCACCTCAACTTATCATGACTCAAACTGTAATTCTGAAATTAATTACTGAACATGCTGCTGACTGCAGGAGCTCCAGCCCCTGATGGCACACCCTGACTTACCATCTCAGAATGGGAACTCCCAGGAGGACAGGCAAGAGGACCGAGTGCAACCTGCAGGAGCAACAGCCCTGCAGAAAGCCAGGGCCCGTTTCCTCAAAGGAGTGTCCTACTTCTCTGGAGACATGGAGGTGTTTGGAAAATGGATGGAAAGTAGGTTAACATCAGCAGCTTACTTCAAATTTAAAGTTTGGAACTAAATAGAAAGTAGTTTTGCCAACAGTGCAGGTGGTATAACAACCTGGGACATAAGATAGTTGTGTTAAGTAAAAAAAAATTTGGTCATGCTATTTTGTAGAAAACTTTCTCACTGCTAATGCCGCCTTTTCATAGGAGCGTGCATGAGTCAGTTAATCAGCGTGTGGGTGTTGAAACTGGTAGGATTACCCAGTTAGCTTCTAAAATAGTGAAAAATACCAACTGGCATAACTGAAGTACTTCAATCAGAAAACATCAATAAAGCACTACCCCGAAATTCCATGTATGACAGTATTCCCCAGCAGTGGCAAAAATCATGACGGGAACTTGAAAATGTGCCCTTGAGACAAGCAGCACTATCGAGTTTAATGTGTAACTACAGACAATGTGTAACTATTTCCCTCCATACATGTGAGAGTTTGCATAGAAGAAGATGATTATGTTAGTAAGCCTTTCACAGCCTTTGAAGATGTGAAGTGTTTGCTGGCAGTCAAATATCTCTCACTGTCGCATCTTTCAGAGCAGTTCTTCCTGCTGCGGCTCCTGGATTGGGTCTTGCGCGGCGCGGCCCAGGTGATGTTTGTCAACAACCCCCTGAGTGGCCTTGTCATTTTTGCCGGCCTCATCCTGCAGAACTACTGGTGGGCCCTAAATGGCTTTGTGGGCACGCTCTTTGCAACCATTTCCGCTCTCCTATTGCAACAGAACAGGTGTGAGCACTCAGGTGTTTTTTTTCTCCCCTAACTGATGCTATCTTTAAATACTGTCAGTCTTAATGCCAGAAGTCATTCTTGATGATTATCTGCTTGGCAGTAAAAGAAAATTTATCATTTGGCTTGAGCTAGAAAAAAAAATTGATTCAAAAAACTTTCCTTCAGGGGTGCAATAGCTGCAGGGCTGTACGGCTACAACGGGATACTGGTGGGTCTGCTGATGGCCGTGTTCTCTAACGCAGGAAACTGGTACTGGTGGCTTCTTCTGCCGAACATCTTTATGTCCATGATGTGGTAAGACCGAGAAATGGGGAAACTGTGCACTAGGTTTGCATCATAAAAAGTGAAAGGTAGATAAAGAAAAGTAGATAAGCCAATCATGAATCATGAATGCCATCAGTTGTCATTTTCTGTGTCATAATAGGTTACGTATTGTTCTGAGACATTGTAATAAAAGCAAACAAATGAATGAATAAATAAATAATACAAATTATTTGCTGTAGTTAAGTAGACAAAAGAGACCATATCAGTCATATACAGATCTGTCATCTCTGCTCCTAAAAGCTGGAAATGTGTAAAAAGAATGATTGATCTACATCGATGAGTCATAACAATAAGGATGTCTGGGTGCCTCCTGTAGTATTTAGCACTGGGATATTAAGAGCACTCCCTGGTATTATGGATCGGGCTTGTTCCAGGGCATCACGTTTGATCAGAGTGCAAAATCTTTGTCAAACTCTTCAAAGCATTCCTGAGTAGTTTCTATAATGCAGTGGGCTGCATTGTTCTGCAGTGAGAGGGTGTTCCTGTCAGGGTGTGCTCCATCTACAACAATATTTTGGTGGGCGGTATGAAGGCCAGGACCCAAGGTTTTTCCAGAAGAACAATACAGGTGTTATTTACGCTGCCTTTCCGTGATTTTAACATTAGCGCAGACCGGTGTGATTGAACATAGATGTACTTGGGTCATTTTGTAAATGTGAGTTAAATGTGGAGCAGATTTCTGATGTGATGCCTTTTCATGTCCAGCCCCATTGTGTCCAGCGCCCTGGCATCTATCAACAGTCGTTGGGATCTTCCTGTTTTCACCCTGCCCTTTAACATCCTGGTGTGTCTCCACATGGTCGCCACCGGCCACTACAACAACTACTTCCCTCAAGTCCTCATTCAGCCACGCTCGGAGCTGCCCAACATCACGTGGGCTGAGCTTGACGTAGCAAAGGTAGCTGAAAGGAAATGATGACATGCAGATTTCGCAGCCTTTTTAACTTCAGAAGTCATGGTCTTGTAGCCGAGGTTTTAGCACATGCTTTCAGCTAACAGGTTAAAATAATGTGGACCTATGTTGTTAACTATATATGCAACTTTAAGTTGTTCACAAGTTAAATACAGCTGCACATCCAATAAAGCGGGCTTTACATTTCTGCCTGTACACTTTCAGCTCTTCATGTCAGTGCCAGTAGGAATAGGCCAGGTCTATGGCTGTGACAACCCTTGGACTGGAGGCATCTTCATCATCTCCCTCTTTATCTCCTCCCCCATCACCTGTGCTCATGCTGTCCTGGGATCTGCAGTGGGAATGGTTTCAGGTGAGAGGATGTCACAGTGTCTAACCAGGCAGCCGATATTGTAAAAAAAAGGACATGCCATGTAAAACTTGTTGGGTTTCACTCTATTAAGGCATAATTTTTGGGGGTTTTTTTTTTACATATTGAAGGAATGAAATCTAGACACTATCAGTGTATAGTAACTCCAAGGTGGCCTGCAAAAAAAAATGCTGGTGCAAAATGATCAGGAGGGTTTTAATTGACTAAGATAAACCAATCTTTGGGTGAACTCTTCTCTGGTAACAGTAACTAAATATTTTGCAGGTCTGGCCCTGGCGGCTCCGTTTGGAGACATTTACTTTGGCCTCTGGGGGTACAACTGTGTGTTAGCCTGCATTGCTATTGGAGGAATGTTTTATGCTCTCACCTGGCAAGTCCATCTGCTTGCTATCACATGTGGTGAGTAAAAAAAATTACAAAAATGCATTCTCTTATCTGCAAAATAAGGCCAAATGACAAGCAACCATGTGCAACCTTACCAAACAAAGGCTGTTATTTGTAATCACACTTTATCATTTACATCAAACAATTTTTCCCTCCTCCTCTGCAGCTTTTTTCTGTGCATACCTTGGCTCAGCCATCGCCAACATCATGTCCAGGGTAAGTACATTTTATTCTCACTCCTATTTTTATAAAAACTGTTAAAAAAAACCATTAAAATATGTTTCACAACTGTTTTGTTTTTTTTTAATCCACAGTTTGGTCTTCCAGCCTGCACCTGGCCTTTCTGCCTGTCTGCCCTGACTTTCCTTCTCTTAACCACGGGGACCGAAAGAATCTTTAAGCTGCCACTGGCCAAAGTGACGTACCCTGAGAAAAACCTGAGATTCTTCTGGAAGCTGAAGAAGCAGGAAAAGATGGAAAAGGCTGAAAAAGAGAGGAAAGAGAGAGAGGAGCAGCAGAGAGCTGTTGAGGAAGAAGTGATAATGAACGAGAAAGAGCAACTTAAGATAGAGCTTGAAAGAATGGAGCAAGGGAAAACAGAAAATGAGGCTCAAGAGGTTAAAAATGACTCGACGGAAGTTGAAGTACCTTAGACAGCCGAGGGACCTGGAGATGAAAGAAACACGGAAAATGATTTGATCGAGGTCACGCTCACTGATTATCTTTAAAGCTAGATTTATGTATGAGTAATGTATGAGTAAATATGCGGTAAATTTCATTCAGAGATAATGTATGTTTCAATATTCTGGTGGTTCTTTGCAAAGTTTATACAAATATGTGTGGTTTTATATATTTAAAAGACCTTTTTTTTAACTAAAAACCTGGTGTGTGTGTGTGTGTGTTTCATTCAGTGCTTAATAAAAACAGAAAAAAACGCCCTAAAGTCACATCAAATATACTCAGGTTTTGCATCGGTCAATCCCCAACTGGCTAAATACATTGGTCAAGTAACGAAGCTGTTAAAAAGAAGGACTTCTTAGTTATTTTTCTCCTTTTTTAATATAATGTAAAGAAGTTCACCCACCTTCATTTCAAGCTGTTAAGACTACAATGATCTAGATGACTGAAAATCTATGCAGACATAAAAAAGCTGTTTTTCATACAACAGTTGTTGGAGTTCAGCTTTTTAGAGTAGTGTGTTTGATCAGTTTGAGCTGTACTCCAGCGTTTCGTGATAAGAACTACTCTCTTATCACAAAGCACTTCCTCTGCTCTCTTAAAGTTTAATGGAGTTATCTAGGTTTAAGTTAAATATCCACATTAATGTTAGTTTCAGAGCAAGTAAAGGCTACGCTGATCTCCAGGGTTCACGGCAGATTTGTGGATTTGCTGTTATCTCGTGTCTGCTTATGTAATTGGGTTACATAATGAGCTTTAAGCATTCCAGAGCTTAATGAAGCTTGCAGTTCCTGTGTTGGACTGTTGTACTTGGACAGTAAAATCTCCATTGATCTGAGGACGCAGCATGTTGCACTTACACGTGATTTAAATGACAGAGGTACTGGTGCAACTGGTTATAACCCTGGTAAAATGTCTGTTAATGCAAATCTGTTAATGCAAAACCCATGTAGGATTGCTGGTTGGGCCAGTCAAAGCAATAAATAAGTAAATTATTAATTTCCTGACACTATTAAGACTAGACTAATTGAAGGTGGTTTATTAATGTCCTTATGAGGGGGGGGAAAGGGAGGGGAAAAGTCAGCTGCAAAATATAACAGAAAAAGGTGGACACACTCATAAAAAGTGTCGTAAAAGTGATCCATGGTGGTAAATAACTTCCAATGAGGAAGTTATTTACCACCATGGATCACTTTTACGACACTTTTTATGAGTAAGGTCGCAAAATTTAAGTAGTATTTCAAACCACAGTCAAGGTAAAGAGAAGTATGTCCTCAGTTATTTCTAAAGTTTTACATATCAGAATATGAGAAAAATAACCTGGTCCTTGGCAAGTCTTAAGCTTCAGCTGTCAGACAAATGACCTTGCATTTGACTCTGGAATACTTTGATAGGAAGAGGAGCTCATGGTCAACTCCAAGGTGACCACGTCCAAGGTCTCCAGATCCATGCTTGATAGTTGCAGATATGGTGCGTTTCGTCTTCACCAAACACGGTCTCATCTGTCCAAAGGACATGGTTCTGTGATGATGAGATTTCTTTTTAGAGAGAAAATGCATTCTCATGGCAACCCTTCCAAAACAGCCTTTTTCTAAAAGAATAAACTGTCTGCTACTTAACCTTCTTAATTCCTATGGAAGTAGTAAGGCTATACCACTCCTGTGTTTACACTTGCTTGAGATTGTATTTACCTAATTACATTTTTTTTAATTTAATTGTACTTTTGTAGTATTATTTTTGTTTTGATAGTAAAACCCTGCAATTTATTGAGGGTGTACTTTCGTTTAACCTGAGATTCTGTAACTTTAACCTTTCTAGAAGCTTCTGGTGCGTTCTTCCTCGAGCCAAGAATGTGAGATCAAAAATAAAGATAGTTCTTAAAAAAACATCGGATAGCTGTAGGTATGTATGCCTACTCGGATCCTTTCAGCAGTCGGTCCAGAACACTGATAACAAAAGTGCCAAGTCCCTTATCTCAAATTCAGTGGAGCCAAATATGAGACGAACAAAACCATCTCAGGAAGATTTGACTGGATTGTTTTCTGTTAAATATTTGTGATTTCAAAGTAATGTTTGATCGCACTGTCACTTTAAAAAAAATCTTGTGCAGTCTCAATCGGCTTAGTATTTTAACAGTTGTTTGTTTGTCATTTCTTTTCTTCGCTTTTGTCTAAAGATTTTGCAAAAGTAACTACTACTGGAATGAGTTACTCTACATAAAGTGAAACTATCTAGAGGTGACTGAGCGTGTTTGTGATGCAGGTTTTGAAAAACAGCCCTCGTGACTTTGTAATTACATAATTTTATCTGATGTGGAACATGATTACTGTGATCTGAAATGACTGCTCTTGCTCATCTGATCTACTGAATGTTTCCACAACATTTCCGGGTGTCTTTTAGATGACAAATGGGTGTTTGTCAGTGTAATTGCACGGCATGATCTGAACATTAAAATCTTTTTATTTTAATGCACCGTTAACATGGCATGCACAAAAATGTATTTGCTTACCAAAACAGAATCTTTACACCACATTATTAGGTACGCCTGTTCAGCTGCAATTTGAAGAAAATATCTAGTCACCCAATTATATAGCAGCATCTGCATGCAGGCATTTAGACATGGTCAAGATGATCTGCCAATGTTCAAAATAAACAACAAAAAGAAGAAGGAAGGTGATTTAAGTGACTTTGAACATGGCATAGTTGTTGCTGCTAGACTGTAATTCAGTAATTCAGAAACTGCTGATCTACCCAGCCACCTGTGGGTTTTTACAGAGAATGGCCTAAAAAAGAGAAAACATACACTGAGTGGCAGTTCTCTGCATAAAAATATTTTTATGACAGAGGTCAGAGATGAATGGCAAGACTGGTTTGAGCTGATCAGAAGGAAAAAGTAAGTCAGATAAAGCCAAGTACGCAGAAGAGCATCTCTGAATGTCAAACTCTGAAGCAGATGGGCTAGAGCAGCAGAAGACCACACCAGGTGTTGCTGTTGCAACATTCAGCTGGCAGGGTCACAATTTAGTGTAAACAACATGAAAGCATGAATCCGTACTGCTTTGTATCAACAGTTCAGGCTGCTGATGGTGGTGCGATGGTGTGGGGGATCGTTTCTTGACACAAATTGGATCCCTTTTGGATACCAAACGAGGATCGTTTTTAAACCCATAGCCCTACAGTTCACCAATCTTCTGATGGCTGATTATATCACTCCAACTGAGCACCTTAGGGATGTGGTGGAACAGGATATTCCCATTATGAATGTGCAGCTGACCAATCTGCAGCAACTATGTGATGGTATCATCTTAATATGGGCCAAAGTCTCAAAAGGAATGCTCCCTGTTGAATCTATGCTATCTTTGATTAAAGCAGTTCTGTCATTTTTATTGTTCAGTTTATTGAAAGGCTTTTAACATTTTATTTCATCTGCCTGTTCAGGGTAAAACCTCCAACAGCATCTGCTAACACCTTCTCATAAAAACACATTATTATTGCACCCTGACCATGTGTGTCATCTGAGTTCAGGAAGCTGCTCTCAGATCACTGCTTCCTTGTACTCTAGTGTAGAACAAAGAAATGCTAAAAATCCTTCATTCCCTCGGCTATAACACCTTCTTTGTTCAATTTTTAGTTCTTGTTATTCTATTTAATTATTGTTTTGTTAATTTTTATTCTTTTTTAAACATTATTGTTTGTTGAGCTTT
Source organism: Pundamilia nyererei (assembly GCF_000239375.1). Taxonomy (NCBI): domain Eukaryota; kingdom Metazoa; phylum Chordata; class Actinopteri; order Cichliformes; family Cichlidae; genus Pundamilia; species Pundamilia nyererei. The sequence continues at coordinate 5,440,728 of NW_005187407.1, read as the reverse complement.
GCCTTGACATGCTACAGTAGTTATTGCTTGGTGTTTAAGGACTCTAGATTGTGTGAGTAAGTTGTGCAGGTAACCTCCAAGCAAATTGCCTTTCTTTGGGATTAATAAAGTTATCTGAATCTGAAAATGGTGTTCAATCCAGTACTAGCAAGCTCTACCTAGTGACTGAGTGAAATATAAAATAGTTTTGTCTCTGTTACTCTACCTTATTAAATGTGCTAATTTGCCATTTAGAAATACATCAATTTAGACTGATATGAAGAGCGGCAGTTTGGCAGGACTGCAGAACCCCCTGTGTTGTTAGTGTCACCTGAGACAGGTCTGCACAGAAACTACACAGTGTTCTGTCAATTATGTAATGTGAGGCATGTTCACTATCTAACATCTGTGTAGCACAAAAGTTATCAAAAGATCTGAAGCAGCCGTGGAAAAATAGTTACATAATTGTCAATGAAAGTCCCCAGATACCAACATAAAGCTTCACATGCACAGTTCTTCATGAAAAACAACATATCGCCATTATTCAGCAGTGATCTGACACCAAAAATGGCAGTTTAGACAAACACCCACATTAGATGACGAGTCTTTGCCATTGTCTCACTGAATGAGGACCTGCAGCACCTGCATCCCCGGTCGATGACATTTTACATTCTCAAAAGCTTTCAGCAACTTTCAGCATCTCTGCTGCTTTGATTTCCTCACCAACTGTCACTCAGCACTGGATCCTCACAGGGCTGCATTCTCAGCCCCCAGTTTGCCCTGCACACATATGACTGTACACCAATCCAACCAACCAACACCACCTTCAAGTATGCCGATGACACCATCGTATTTGGGCCCATCTCTGATGGAGATGAGACAGCATACAAGGTGGAGGTAGAGAATTTGTCCTGCTGGTGCTCAGAAAATGGCCTGAAGCTAAACGTCCGCAAAATGAAAGAACTCCTCATGGCATCATGGCAACACCGTGGCCCTGGTAAAGAAGGCACAGCAGCACCTGCACCACCTGCATGTGTCCATTCAGATCAAGTCATTTCTTCGCACTAATTCCAAGCACTTCGCAACCCTTTCCTTTTAATGTGTGGCTTTTCTATTGTTTTGTGTATATTCCCCTTGTTTTGTGTATATTCCCCTTGTTTTGTGTATATTCCCCTTGTTTTGTGTATATTCCCCTTGTTTTGTGTATATTCCTATTGTTTTGTACATATACATATATTCCTGTGGTTTGCTATTTATTCCTTCTGTATTACTATTTATATTTTATTCCTGCACAGTTGCTGTGGAACACTCACAAATTCATTGTACATATACAATGACAATAAAGAGATATTTGTGAGAGGATAAGGCTCACTTGTTAAACATAAAAACAGTAGCAGTCACAAATTCTTCAGAAGAGAGCAACTGAGAAGAAAAACAAATAGATGCAGGTATTAAAGAACAGAAGTTTGGATAATTAGCAATAGTTTGAACGTGTCTGCTTGATAGACTTCTGATCAGTTCGTTGTGTTGCACACGTCACTCACATTTCCGCATTCATAGATCATACAAGAGATCAGAGTTTATCTAATGTGTTCTCGTGAGTTATGTAATGTTTCGAAGTGCTGATTGAACTTGTGTAACGCTGATCCGGTGACTGCATCAGCCTCTCCTTGTCCTCAGTTGGGCGTCATTGGTCACAAGGTTGCTGTGCTTTTGAAAGATCAGATAACCTTTTAAATAAATGAGACATATGTGGTCATGTGACCTGATAGTCATCTTTGGTCTGCATCTGTGCATATGTTGAGTAAACAGAATGAGATGCTTTGATTGCACTTTATGTATCAAAACATCCAAAAAAAAAAAGTCACCTGGCCCACCTGGGTCTTAAATTTTTACATTATTTAATAAGCCAAAATGCAAAAGCAGTGTGTGAAACAAATAAGTGCAACCTCAGTGCTTCCATAGACATCGGGAGGGTAAAAAGCATCTAGGTTGAGCGTATCAACTGCCTCTATAAAAGCTTTTTCAGATGTGTGTTAACACAACGCCCAGAAAAAGATCAGAAGTGAACTTAGTGAAACAATTGTTGCTGCCCATCAACCTGGGGAGGGTTACAAGGCCATTTCCATATATATATATATATATATATAAAAAGAAAGATTTTTCACAAGTGAAAAACATTCAAGACAATTTGCAGCCTTCCCAGCAGTGGTGTTCCAGCAAATTCACCCTAACGTCAGGCCTTACAATGCTCAGAGCAACTACATCTCACATTCTACAGGCCTTACTTAGTATGTTAAATGTTAAAGTTCATGACTGTGCAGTTAGATTTCACGTGTTCTTTATACTACCCTAAAATCAAAAACATACCTATAATTTGCGAGTTTGGGACCTATTCAGTTCAATCGGTATCACACAGTATATCAATATGCAAGGTACACCAAGTTCTCGAAGAATGCTTGATTTAAAATAAAAATGACAACTGAAGTTTAAATGGCTGGATTTATGCCAGTTATTTTATATATGGAGCCAAACAACCAAAGAGTCCTGTTTTACCTTCCCACTGTAAGGATCGGGCATCTGGGTTTTACATGAATACATCCAAACATAGTCAGTATCAGTATCAATCAATCTCGGACTGTAAGAGCATGAATTGGGGCAGGTAGAAACATTTACAGCAGAGCTATGATGGCCTCTGGTGGTGCAGCGGAGAAGTATCATTGATGACTTCCGGTTGTTTAAAGCTTCCAGGTTTCCCGGCTGCTCTAGTGCCTGCTGTTTTCATACTGCCATTCGTCTGCACATCAGAGAACATGCACTGACTCAGAAACCAATTAGATCAATGTTCTGCTCATCCACAAACCCTTCCTGGTCGCCGGGCAGACTTTAAGTTTGACTGTAAACAGATCTTATACTTTTCTTAATACTGAGCGAGCTTTAGTGCGATTTTATATTCTATTTGGATCTGTCCCTACATAACCCTAAACTGAGAGATTCTCTTTTACCTAAGCCATGTACGTAAGACTCAATGGTGCAAGCTTATTTCATAGAGTTACTTTCATTAAATTCACTACGGCTGTCAGCGATGGTCTGAAGAGGCGTATTCACAGAAGGATGCACAGACCTCTGCAGGCTAGGCACCAGCACCCTGTCTGCCATTAGGTTTCAGGATGAAATCCTTTGATTGTCATAAAAACTTCTGAGTATCATTTGGTTTTGGTTGTTTGACTTTATGTAATGATTTGGTATCCTTTCATTACTAACACATTACCCGGTCCATATCTGCATAGATATCCAGCATGCTTTTCTTTTTAACCACTGAGATCTGATGTGTTTTCAAAGTGTTTCTTAAACGTTTTTAAGCAGTATATAAACTATACAAACCTTTTGGAGGAAGAAAAAAGAAAACCTTTATTATTTATATTTTTATTCAAATGAAGAGCAACAAAATGATAAAAGCATCTACAGCATTTCATTAATGTGCAACAAAAACAAAGACAGTCTGACTGGCTTTACTGCACATGTGGTCCTCTACAGTAGCCCTATCATCACATACTATGATTGCCAGGACTCTGACAGAAAATGAGACATGAAAATCAAACTCTCCGGCTAATGTAACAAGATAGTAAGGCCTTTCTAGTAAGGTAAGGAAAATGAGCCAAAATCATCAGGAGGATAAAAATGCAAGGATTCCAAAATATTTCTGTAAAGTCATTATAGATATAATGGAATAAATAAAGGGGGAAACTTTACTGGTAAAGTGTAACCAAATCGGTACCATCTCAGTTCTTCACAGTGCCGTACACCATCGTTCTCACCTGTTCACAGGAATAGTTGCATTCTCCGAAATAAAAAAAGGCCACCATTACCAGCAACTGTGCACAGATGCCTTTGTAACAACAGTCTGTACTACTGTTTTGGAC
>NW_005187407.1:5405733-5436254 GCF_000239375.1 Pundamilia nyererei | reverse complement strand
CACACACACGAAAGCTAGGCGAGGGAAAAGTTGAGCATATTTACACTATAATTACAACTTTACAAGCGGAAAAAACAAAGAGTGAGTCTGTAAAGTGACTTCATTGCAGGCAAGTGATCCAAATTTAAAAAGAAAAAAAAAATTGTTGATTAAAGCTTGGCTGGGATTAAAGTTTGGGGGAGAGATAGAAAGGAAGGAAGAAATGAATGTTTAGCTCCAGTGTGCACTGCCTGCTCTCACCTAAGACACAATGGCTATCATTTTAAACCTGCACTATTTTTTGTACATCATCTACAGTACACAGTGGGATATTTTTTCAGTACATTCATTCAATACCAACACACTGGCATCTACTCATCAACGAACAAATCTTGTAGCCCAACCATGACTAGTATAGCAAACACTTGGGATTGCATGAATAATTAGTACAGGCTGACAGGTAGATATTCTTCCAACAAAAAGACACGTGGTTACTTTAACTCTAAGGATAATCCTATCTATCAAGTAACATTAATTTAAATTCATCATTGCTGAGAAATCCCTGACAGCTGCATCTTCACATACACAGTAATATTGACATTAATCATACTATTGAGTTTATTTTAAAGTGGCCGTTTTACAGCTCACGATGAAAGGTGCCTGAGAGGTGGTTGGGCCAAAGGAGTGTGGGTGAAAGCATGATTGTCTGCTCAGGCGTGAGGTTTAGATGAGAACTGCGGAAGAGGTTTGGTCAACAGCATAAAACATGAGGAGTGTGTATTGCATCTGACGACCCCCTGTCACAATCACACACACACACAATCAGATCCACCCTGAGCTATCATGTACAACTTACAGGACCAATCTCAAAAATTAAAACAACCTGTCCAACCAGCTAGAGCGCAACCACTGATTAGCGCTCTGGTCTGGATGAGGGGAGGTAAAGGACACAGTCCTAAGATAGTGCAAATACTGTTGTTGTCTCAAAGAAACAGCCCAGTTGCTTGTTACTGGGGTGGAGACTTGTTGGAGCATCCGTGTTACAGCCATTTTTGGAGTGTAGGCAGGTTCCTGTCCATCCAGCGCTTATTCAGCTTTATGGTTTCCAAAGCTTCCTGCACGCTCCTCATCTGAGAGCCACGCTCCTTCAGACCAGAGAAGAAAGCCTGCACCTATAAGACATCAAAACACACAAGCTCAGCTTACGAAACAAGTACACTGAGAGTCAAACAAATGCATTCTCATAAGAAATGACTTAAGGACATACTTTATTAAGTTGTGCCTGTGTGGAGGACTGGGAGGTAACAGATTTGATGATTGTCTGGATGGCAAAGGAGCCAATAGGGAACCTGCAGCCCAAAAGACAAAATCGTTGAATTTTCAGGTGAAATTATCTCAAAATGCTTTACAAAGGGAAACTCTGAGACTAACTTACTTCTCTATGAGGCGGTCCCAGTTCTCTTGTATGAAGTCCCAGGCAAACAAACAACCAGCAAAGCTCTGACACATAGTGCTGATAACCAAAGGCAACTCCTGAGTCTGAATGTGACTTCCGCTCAGGCCAAATGACAGAATCCTAGAAAGAAACCAAACGTGTCAAAAGGACCCTGATTGTAACCACACAGCGTGGGGATCAAACAATCTTTAGTATAAAGAAGTACATTTTGAAAGCTTTAAGTTGAGATAGAGGAGAATTTTAAAAAACTGAAGCCATAAACCAAAGTGTAATGCTCTTTGCCGCTCTCCCTTAAAAATGTGCCAGAAAACAGTATTACTTCAAAATAACTGGGAAGTCTGTGGTCGTTACAATTCCCAGATCAATGTGAAAACGCACAAAATCTTCATTTGCTGACTTCTTGTTGAAATCTAGAAACATTTTTTATACTTTCACTCCTGTATACTAATGCTGGTATCATCACAAAAGGCTTAACAATACATCCTATTGAAAATTCAGGGGAGTTAATGACTTTACTGTAAAGCCATCCAGTGGGTCGAATTGGACCCTTTGGTGTTTGACACACGTTTGACACCACTGCCGTACATCTCAAAGGTTTATAACTATTATATTAACAGGTTTTAAAACAAATAACTTCTAATATACAAATCTCAACCTTTTAATAACAACATTTTCACGACTTGTTAAATATCCATGATAAATAAATGCAGATGTACAGAGAGACAGGGCAGTGTCTAGCAGATGCTGCGATTCACCAGTCACATCAATCTATGATCTATGTCCCTGCTCTCACTTATGATCACAAGCTCTGAGTAGTGACCAAAAGAATAAGACCGATGCAAGCAGCAGAAATGATCTTTCTTTGAAGGCTGTCTGGGCTCTTCCATGGAGACAGGACTCAGTGTAGAGCTGCTACAGCAGAGGTGACTAGGATCCCTTCTGGGCCCCTTTTGGATGAGATGTTTTGTGCCTGTCCTACCAGTAAGAGTCCCTGGGGCAGACCAAGGACATGCTGGAGAGATTACATCCGGGAGCAACTGAGTTTACACCAGAAGAGCTGGTGGAGCAAGGTCTGTGCTTCTCTGCGTAGGCTGCTGTTTATTCACACCCGCATGGATGGAAATAAATGGATGGACTTACTGAAAAAGACATCAGCTACATTCTAACATAATCTAGCATCCCCAAAATACAGTCTAATCAACTTATTGAAGATCAGTTTGTTTAGATGTGTGTGGCACCATTATACATTACAGTATAATGATGCCCCAAACGCAGAACAAGTTTGAAGTAATTTAATAACAGTTTTCCACCTGCTGAGTCAGTAAACATCAAGATTGCTTATGCCAGAAACAAAAAACAAACTATAAATACTTCGCAGGGTCAGTAACAATTTTTACATGTAAACTACAGTAATATAACTACAGCACTGACAAGGTGAGTAACTGTGAGACCTTGAGTATGTCAAACTTTTGCTCTGGTGGAATCAAGGGAAGTCATTTTAATGGCATCGCAGGACTTTGAGTTGCAGATGAAATTAATGGGCGGGGAAACGGACTTTGTTAAAATAGCACATAATTAACAAATGCAAAAACAAAAAAAAAACTTACTGTACTAAACGTTGTGGGTTCTGAGTGGATGCTAGTCCCTTTAGCATTTTCCGCTTCTCTGAATCGTACGTGGCATGCACATATATGTTGAAAAGAGCGTCCCAGGTTTCATCAGACTGGCCAGCCACTGTAAATACAGTCTGCTGCAGATCACCGGGAATCCTATGACAATAAATACAAAAGAAACAGACTTTTACTTTTGCTACTCAATTCTAATTTTCTGATTCCATTAGGTCCCATCACCTTCCATAGAGATTGAAAATGTGGCGTAAAACCGCAAAGGATTCTGGGTACGAGTGGCAAGCGGTACTAGCACACGCAGGCTTTCACATGAAAACAGTCACAGTGATAAAAAGAAACAGAAAGAATGGCAAGAAGCTGTTGTATTATTAACTGCAATAGCCGGTCGCATAACAGCCACGGGAAGCCGACGGGTAAAGAGATCAGTTGTTATCGGATTACGTTGTGGAAGAGAAATTGTTTAAGCCATGTTTCCGAAGTAACAAAGAGCCGACGGATGACCTGGATTGCAGCCATTCGAAGACCTAATATAATGTCCCAGAACACTCCAGTTCACATGTTAGTCTGCTCCAAGCATTTCCATAAAGGTAAGTCTTCTGTTTAACATGATTGTTGATGTAGGTTACAAATAAGTCTTATATTGATTTGAAATGAATTCGTTGCGCTATGCTGCTTTGTTCACTGTGGCTTTGCGGGCCAATGTTTGTTGTGTTTTGTAGGAAAACCAGCCTACAAAATGCTGGAATGCAGACTGGGCACCCTCTATCAACCTGGGTCATACTGAGTTTAAAGCTGCTACCACAGTGGGATTTGATCGGTTAAGAGAGAGAGAGCTCAAAACAGCCATGAAAAGTCCCACATATATGTGCCCAAGTGTTGTATTGAAGCAATCAAGTGATGAATAACTGTTTTCCAATATGTTGTTTTAATATGGTTTTTTGGCATTGTTGATTTGTTTTTCACCGAAGCAGCTAATAAAGCATGATGGAATACAATGTTGCATCTTTCCTGTAAGATTCTATAATAGAATGAAACAATAATGCCAGTTATAAATAGAGACAATGAACTGAATGAATTCTTATTTTATTTCTATTAGATCTGAAAATGTTGTGTAATACTACAACCTGAAATGACAAATAGATTGCATTGGCCAGGAGATAAAGAAAAAAATGTAACAACAGCTGTGAAATGGAATAGTCCAAATCACCAAAGTAAACTAGACCTGGGCTTGTTGTAGGGATCTGAAGTTTTTAAACATTTTGTGAGTGCATACACTCACCGTCGTTTTGTACACAACAGTTTTGGGGGCAAATAAAATGCAAGTAGGTATTAAAACCGCAGAATTAATGATGCTGGAAATACTAGCTCTTGATGCAGTGTTTTGATTTTGTTGCCACTCCTACCCACAATACAATGCGCAAAAGTCACGTGGTCTGTCAATCTCTATTTCTAAAATGATGTTTGACTAATACTGTTCACCGTGTTACCAGCTTGAAACGAAGCAGAGTAAGACAATGAAATGTTTGTTGTGCTCTGGACGTACCTGAGGGTACCATTTGACTCCATGTACTTTTTGAACAGGGACGTGGCCTGCTGGGTGCAGTTTTCATCATTCAGATTACAGGCCATCTCCAGCAGAGCAGAGCGCAGCTCCTGTTTGGACACATTCTCTTCTTCTTCCCATGTTTGTTTGGCCATCAGATTACAAAATTTGCTCATAATAAAATTCTGTCAAAAAACAAACAAACAAAACAAACCCCAAAACAGAACACATTCATTAGCATGATAAAGCCAAAACGCAGATGAACTAGGAAAAAGACATGCTCTGACCTTATCAAAGATACGTTATGTGTTAAGTGTCAAATCAAAGTCTGATTTTTTTTAGCAAATTAAAGTTTTATCACGTAATATGACGTAAAAAAAAGAAAAAAAAGAAGTAATGTTAAAAGATGTAGATTAATAGTGAAATTAAAGAACGTCATACTGGCCGTTTTGTGAAATGTAACAATTGTGTCAATCGTGTTTACTGTTGAAGTCACTGCTGCTAGAAGAAGCAGGAGGAATTGTAAAGTGTACAGGGCTATACTCTCTGCTCAGATCCAGAGAAATGCGGCAAAACTGATCAGAAAACTCTTAACAGTATAAATGGATGACAAACCAAAGTACATTGCAAAATCAGTCCAAGAAAAACGAGGCATTCTTCAATGGCCAAGACATTCACCTGATCTCAATCAAATAGAGCAACTTTTCAGTCAAACTGAAAAAGAAGACAGAGAGACCCACAAATAAGCAGCGGCTGAAGGTGGCTGCAGTAAAGGCTTAGCAGAACATCTTAAGGGAGAAAACACACCAACTGGGGATACCTGTGAGTCCTAGACTTCAGGCAGGACTGCAAAGGACTTTTAAGCCAGGTATTGAAAACTACCCTAGATACAGCTAATGTAAAGTTTTTTATTAAACCCCCTGAATTAAAGATTCAAGTCTGCACTTCAATCACATCTTGGCAGTTTGATTTAAAATCCATTGTTTTGGAGTCAGAAGCAAAACTTTAAAAATTCTGTCTTTACTGAAAATCGAATTTCTTGGGTGTGAGTTCAATACCTTCATGCGGGATGCAAGATTAGACTCCTGTCTTTTTTCAAGCTGTCGGTAGATATTATTGAGCTGTAAAAGGGCCTCTGTCACAGGAGAAGTCTCAGTGTCCGCTGAGACATATTTCAGTAGATTTATGACCTGCAGGAAGGACACACGTCCCAATCTAGTGACGACACGGGACAAACGAGGAACAGCGGAGCATCAAAATGAAGCAGAAGAAATTTAAAAAAAAGACTTTCATCACTAAATACAATTAAAAGACTTTGATACCTGGAGAGAGCAAAGATGTTATGTATAAGTGAAGCACGGTCCTCGTGTGTAAGAACGCCAACATTTGAGCTCAAAGCTTGAGCAAGAGCAGACCAGCCATCCTTTCCGTAGTCCACTATGTAGAAGCCTGTATTTTTGTAGTTCAACTTCAGCCAAGTTACATTTTTTGACAGCTTAAATGTGTCTGAAAATACAAAAAAAACAAACAAACCCCAAAACAAAACAAACACATGAATACACTTAAAACTTTTCATTCGAGAGCAGTTCAGCCAAGGACAATTAGAATAGGTTTCTATTTTAGTCTTTTACCTGATTTATTTTTCAGAGTGAAAACCTGTCTGCACTCAGGGGCCAAACTACAGCTGTCGTTCACGTACGTCACTGGAATATGCCACAAGCTAAAGAGAGTGCACACTACAGTTAGCACGGTGGTGTCCTTATGATTTATGTGTGTCTGTCTGTCTGTGTGGTAATGTGTAACCCACCTTGACGTATGCGTGGTATTGTCAGATGTGAGCAAGAAGTGCTCCTGTGCGAGTGTCACCTGGTTTCCCATGAGGTTCACAGTGACCAGTGGGAAGCCTTTCTGTGATGTCCACGATGTCATCATCTGCGATACATTCATGTGGTGCGTGGACTTATCGGTCTGAGGATAGGAAGGGGAATGAATATTTGATCTGTGTGTGCAGCCAAATGTCACGCTTTCATTTTTTCTCCACACATGAGAATTAGTGTAGAAGGGGACTCATATTTTGCAGCTATAGTCTCAAAATTTGTGCAAACAATTACAATTTCTAGTATCCAAATGGCAACAAAGTGTACACTACTCACAGAATCTATCCAAAAACATCTATTTGATGAACAGATCAAAGATAAACTCTAAACTATGAGAGACTTGTTGATCAAGTTGTTAGCATTGTGGCAGACAATAAGATGACTAAGCAAATGAAAGCATCAACTTTAACTGAGGTCATTAGGTTGAAACACTCTTGTCACAATTATATAGTCTTTGCATCTGTCTTGTGCTCTGCCATCAAAAGGGAATAAGCAAGAGAACAAGCAAGGGAACCATTCTATGTAGAGCATATTAGCTACATTTGAATTATAGGTTGACTGCAATACCTCAGCAAAGAGTAAACAGAATAAAAATATCTATTTAAAAAAAGAAGTTCTAAATAATCTCCATTATGAGACTATTTACCAAGTTAGAAAACAAGGTAATATAACATATCTATATTTAACAGGACTATTTTCAAAAGGCCTTATAAGAGCCTACTCAGGACTCATCTGTAATCATCTGTATCTTGCATAGTTGCAATGCTATCAACTAACAAAATCTTTCCTTATATGCAAAGACATAAACAGTGTAAGTACAGATAAAGCACTTGTAGTTGCTGCTACAGTAGATTAGAGCCCATCAGGCATTATCTATTTACTAGTTTGATATCAGCAAGTATAATGTTGATAGATGACAAGTAAAAAAAAAAAAAGTAAAGCAGGGACAGGAGAAACACTCTTTAACCAGGTTATGAGTGTTGGTGTTACATAGTTTGTTCACCAGAGGGCACTATGCATCTTCCTTTTTGGTAACATGGGTGTTTGGAACTAGGATACATCCTGGTGACTAATTTTCTAGCCGTTTAAATGAGAGAGAAAAACTTTGTTTACTCAACGAGCCCAAAGGTCAGAACCTTCTTACAAATATTTCATTTGTATTTTAAGGGCTATATGAACCCATTAATCATATTTCTTATTAGACAATCATGTTTTAAATGTTGCTTAAAGGTGCGGCACTTTACATTCTGTATAATGTTGTAAATATGCACAATATCAGATTAACTTACAGCCTTTGGCTAGCCATAGCAGAACTAGCAGCAGTAGCCTCAGTTTCTTCCTGTCTAGCTTCTACACTCCAGTTTACTCCAGTTTATTCTGGCAAAACCAACCTACGGCTGCTCATGCTTTACTATAAAGTACTACAGATAAGCGCAGGCAGCACTCTGGCAGCCATCTGTTTTACTTTCCCCTGGTTCATTTACAATTTCCTTTCACGGACACACAGAGAGGTGTGTGCAGCCAACTCTAAAGGCTGCAGTCTGACAGTGCCCAGCAGTTGTGTAACATCTTTGACAATATCTTACGTTTAAAAAAATAAGAATGCTACATATAACCAGCTAATATTTCTAGCAGCAACGTTTGAACTTCTAGCCAATTAGTCATGCACATCTCTTAACACAACAACCAGCTGATCCAAGCAGATTTAGAGAGAGTGTAAATGAGTAAATAAATAGGTGTTGTGTGACAGAAAGAAAAAAAATATTGATTTTTAAATCAACAAATATTGGTATTGGTCTTAAAAATACTGTATTGGTCAAGCTCTATGGTAAATTTTACCAAGGCTACATTTTGCCACAATCCCACTTCACAAAGGGGAAAAAATAACCAGCCACTGTGTAAGTAAAAACACACATATGCATGAACATAAAAAACACACCACTAATACCTGTGTGAGGCTGTTCCAGAGGTCATCAGTGTCTGTATTTAATCCACTGAACTGTTTGAGATATTCAATGATACCCTTTCTGAACTGTTGATCTCCGGAGAAGGAAGCATTCAGCATTAGAAGAATGGATGCACCCTGGAAGACAAAGAATAATAAACTAGCAATAAACTATCAAGAATTCATGTGAGGGTCACTATTTCCTTAAATGAACAGCTAGAAATCAAAGTTAAGTGAATTAATGAACAGCATGTGATGTACTTATAAGTCAGAGTTTACCTTTTCATAAGAGACAGAGTCAAACATCTCCTCTACTTGTTCTGTTGTATTAACGTCTGTCGACACAGCGTGCGAGGAGTTTAGTGCATCTTTGTCTAGGGCTCTGAACCGCACTGAGAGGAATAAATTACCCTGCAAACAAACAGGGCATACTGCATATGTAGGAGCACATAACATTATCTGATTTAAAACTATGACAAATATTTTGGCAAGCTACACGGCAGAACGTACAGTTTCCAGGTCGGGCGACACTTCCTGCAGTGACATGTACTCCATGTAAGTGGCAAAGCCTTCGTTGAGCCACAGGTCATTCCACCATCTCATAGTCACCAGGTTTCCAAACCACTGTAAAACAAAAAAGAACAAAAAAACATTGGACATGTGAACATATTCACTGTTTCTTTTCACAGATACAAACACAAACAAAAGTACCTGATGAGCAAGCTCATGTGCTATGACAGAAGCCACCACTTGTTTTTCCAGGAGAGAAGACTCTTTGCCCACTAACAAAGTGGTTTCCCGAAAAGTGATTAGCCCCCAGTTCTCCATGGCTCCTGCCAGGAAGTCAGGAATAGCTACCAAGTCTGACACCAGAGAAAGACAGCATATGGGGTTGTGTAAAAACGGGACAGGGGGAGAACAGTTACACAAGGATAGAGCACAGAGTGTGTATAATTAAATATCCATTGGTTTACTCACCTAGTTTTTTGAGAGGGTAATTAATGTCAAAGAAGTTATTGTAAAACTCCAGCAGTTTAGAGGTTATGGTCAGAGCATACTCAGTGTGCCCATTTTTCTCTGGTACAGAGTAGACTGACACCTAACACAAACAATAAAAGGTATTTATATGTATACACATATATATAGTTTATCAACAACAGCACAGCCTCACTGAAAAATACATTTAAAAAAAAATATTTGCAGAGGCTGAACTGAAACAGAAAAATATTTCTCTGCTAGACCTACCTGGGTTTCTGAAACATTTTTGGTGTTAGGGGTGAAGTCAGCAACGATGAAGGCCACCAGGTAAGTGCTCATGTTAACACTGGTCTTTTCAAACTCATCCTGCACAAGGCCATTGGAGACATTTGTGGATTTTGCCTGAAATACACAAAACAAGGATGTATTGAAGTCCTCTGCAATAAATCAGTATTGTTGACTTATTGTGGATGAATACAGCAGTGCAGCACACCATCTGGTAGTATTGACTGTACCCCCACCGTGACCTGAGAAGCCATAGTGGTTACAAGAATTACAAAGTCTTCAGGACAGGATATTATTATAATTATGCTTTGTAAACTGTGGTTACATAGTGACAAAGCACAATTGTAAGTTTACTGCAACTGACAGTATCTTAAAAAATCGAAACTCTGTGAACTCTATAATACAGTGGACAAACCCATCATGTAAGCCTCCTCAGAAGAAAGCATATTTCATTTTGTACATCCAAGCCGGTATGTAACAGCTGGCATTAATTTAAAATTGTCACCATTCAGCATCTGTACAAAAAAAGAAGAATCACTTCTTCAAAAGCCAAACCTCTATTAGGATGTTAAACTCTCATGCTACTGTAACCAAATGTAATTCAAACCTTGTGTCAGTTTTCATACATTTAAATCTAGTCGGATACTGCCAAAAATAACAACAAATGAACAAGTGAATAAAAATAATTCAACCACATATGAATGAAGCCTTATAAAACACTGAGTAGAATGTTTCAACCATTAGTATCATAATGCAAAACTCGTTCATTTTAAATTACCTTGGGCATGTTTGAAAGAGTCATGTAGGTTTTTTTTCTGCTGATTTTAATCAGGAATGTCGCTTTGAAAGCTGGTTCATCAAAACAAGGGAAGGCTTTCCTGGCCGACAGTGGCTCAAACTGTGTTGCTGCTAGGACCCTGGGGAAAAGAGGGGGTGAACATGACCATGCTGGAAATGTTTAAACTCCATAAAACATTTTCTTTCTGTATTTGTTATTTTTAAAGCACTCATTTGTTAGACTGTGGCGATGAGATGAGCTGACTCCATAGTCTGTACTTATGGCAGAACCAATTCAATTGTTCCTATATAGCACCAATTCACAACAATAGTTGCCTTAATGTGAAGTATATTTTAAGTGTAAGACCCTACAGTATTAGAAAAAAACTCCAACAAGATATCCCCGTGTGAGCAAACACGTGACAACAGTAGGAAAGAAAAAAACCCTTTTAACAGGAAGAAACCTCCAGCAGAACCAGGCTCGGGAAATGACAACTATCTGCCAGTTGAGAGTGAAGGGAAAGGGTAGACAGCAGAGAGAAACAGGTCAAAAGGAAAACTATAAGAGAAAAGGCAGGAGTTTTATAAGTACTAATGATTAAATGCACTAGTAGTGTATAAACACACAGGGAGTGAAAAGAAATGAGTGAAGATGAACTTGTCAGTGCATCATGGGAAGCCCCCAGTAGCCTACGCTTAGTACAGTATGAGTCAGGGTCATTAGACCCAGGCTTGACTGTAATCTTTATTAAAAAAGAAAGCTTTGAACCTAATCTTAAAACGTAAAAGTAGAGTGGGAGAAGCCGTCTGTCTCTTCAAGTCCAAACTGGGTGCTGGTTCCAAAATACACGGACCTGATCGATGAAGCCTCCGATTCTACTTTTAAAAACTGTAGGAACCAAAATTAAACCTTGAATCTGAGAGCAAAGTGCTCTAATGAGGTGATATGGTCCTAAGAGGTCTTAAAGATAAGGTGGGACCTGATTATTCAAGGTTTTGTATATAAGGAGAAAAATTTAAAATTAAATTCTGGTGCCAATAAGAGAAATACGGTCTTTCTTTCTAGTCTCACAGCAGCATTTAGAATCAAATGAAGGGTTTTCGTGGACTTTTAAGGACAGCCTGATAACAATGCATTACAACAGTCCAGCCAGAAGTAATAAATGCATAAACTAGTTTTTCAGCATCATTCTGACAGGATGATTCTAATTTTAAAGATCTTGTGCACATGAATGAAGGCAGTCCTATATATTTGCTTGATGTGCACGCTGAAGGACATATCCTGGTCAAAATGACTCCAAGATGACTCACAGTGTTACTAAAGGTAACACTATGAGGCCATCTGAAGTAAATATCCTGTTAGATTTTTAGGGCTGAGTACAATAACCTCAGTTACATCTGAATTTAGAAGTAATTTAGGCCTTTATGTGTTTATGACGTCCCTGTAATTTAACTAGTTGATTTGCATGACCTGGCTTCATGGATAAATAACGCTGTGCATCATCTGCATAGCAATGAAACTGTATGCAGTGTTTTGTTATAAGGTTGCCTAAATGAAGCAAGTATAAAGTAAAAAGTATTGGTCCCAGCACAGAACTCCACGACTAACTAATTGGAAATCTATCCAACAGATATGACTCAGACCATTGCAGCACAGTTCATCTAATACAAACAGTATGTTCTAATATCTGTAGTAAAATCTTGTGGTCAGTGGTAGCAAACACTGTACTGAGGTCTAACAGGACAAATGCAGATATGAGTTCATTGGTTCATTGCCAAAGGCCATTAGAAGATTCATAACTTTCACTAATACTGTTTCAGTGCTATGATGCACTCTCAATCTTGACTGATTAACTAGTCTAGTTAACTAGTCTTTCATGATTCTTTGAACTAAAAGGAAGATTAAAACAGTCTATAATTAGTTACAACAGCTGGAACAAATAAGAACTTTTTAAGTAATGCCTTAATTACCGCCACCTTAAAAGCTTGTGGTAAGTAGCCTGCTAATAAACAGCCAATGAGCAAGGGGTACCTTTTGTTTCCATCCTTATCAGTGTAGAAGCTCTTGTAGAAACCGTCATATGCGTTTGAGAAGTTGGCAGAATATTCCATTGTCAAAACACAGTACTGGCCTGCTTTCAGCTCCTCTGAGAAATTAACAGCTAACTGCTGTCTGGGTTTGTATTCCAGTACAGTCACATCACTGGCCTGCCCATCACCCAACTGGAAGAGAGAAAGTGTTAGTCACATACTAGCAGACAAAAAAAAAAAAGTAAATTTATTCATCAGAACACAAAAAATTCTCTTCAAACCCACTTTGAAGGTTGCTTTGGTAATGTTGAAATTAGCACCATGGAATACAATGCGGTTTGTGCTGTGAAGTATAGACATGCTGATAACAGTTCTGCCCGTGAAGGTCATTTTGTCGAGGTCGGGGTTCAGGGTGAGGTCATAGCTGAGAGGTTTTATGCTTTGAGGGAGTCGGAGCTGTGCCCATGGAAACAATTCACCATTTGTGGAGATGGGGTAGACTGGCTCAATGGGATTGGTCTTGTTTGGTTTAGGACAACCTGCCTGCAAAGGATAGAGAGTTGGAGTGAGCAATGAATGTGTGACTGAGCATGGAGAAAAAGAAAATGTTTTTGCTCTGAAATTGATATTCTTGAAGACTAATTAATATTTTCCTTACTTTAGTAAAGGTGCAGCCAGGTAGGAAGTAGAATACCATGGTCACTGAGGCCACTATCACGAGGAATAACACACATACAACTATAGTACGTGATGAGGGTCGTGAACATGACCTGAAATCAAAACGAGATTAACATTACTTACACTAACTCATTTTAAATATGAAGAGGATCTCTCTGCTAACTCGATTGTCAAGTTTTGGTTAATGCGAGCTTTCATAACCGGCATTTAGACAGCGAGCATAAAAATGATCATCTTTCAGTATGAGACAGTTTGCCGGTGAAAGTTGAAGCCTTCACATGCGAAAGTTTTTTATTATGTGACAGGATGTGGTATCTGCATACAGCTTTTTTTTAACATTTACCTTATGTAGTCAATAACAGTACTTTAAGGTTAACCAGCACAATTATTTTAACTATGACTTTGCTATATTTAATGGTTACTTTTTTGATCCGGAAGCACAACTCAAACTTAGACCATCTTAGCCTGTGTTGTCATTGCTGTCATTGCATTCTTGGCACAATGACATAATATAGTTTTAAAACAAAATTGGAATTGTAGCCACAAGTTTTCTGACAGGACTCCTAACAGCATGTCTCTTCATAAATATATATTTGTTTTTCAACAGTACTAACAACTCTGCTGGGCAAACAGGGACTACCAATGTTGTTGTACATGCTGTACTTTTATCTTCCGACTCACTAAGTCAAAATTTGTTTTCCAAAAATACTCAGATCATATAATAATACTAAAATATTTATGAAGCCCTATATGCCACAGAGAAAAAAATAATTTTTTAAGTAAACTTGCTGCACATTATCCCATATGATGAACCCTACTTTACCTTGGTGGTGCCTGTCTGGTGTAAGGAGAAGAGTTGGATCTGTGAGCAGAGCTTCGGTTCATAAAAGACATGCCCAACAAACGTGCTGAAGACTCGCAGTCCTCCTCATCGTCATCCATGTCGTTTTCCCCCAGGCCTCGCACAAGTAACCGTGAACTACGGGGTTCATATGTCACTTCATCTGGATCAAGAGCAGGAAACGTCTGGAGAGAGCATATCCAGTAGGTTCTATTATCCTCTGGTTAAATCATGCAGATTCCTATTCATTGTATAGACTTTCCATGTAAGTTAGTTAGCACGGGGTAAAATGTCATATGTAGAGGGGGTGACGAGACTGAGTGCAGAGGAATGAATGATAAAAACAATAATCAGGTAAGAGAAGGGTCCAGATAACAGGTAATGAAAGAAGATGTGTTTTAATAATGATTGTAGCTGTCCTTTCTGCAGTTGCAAAAGGATCGAGGAGCTTTAAGAGAGGATTTGGTGACTATTAGAGAATGAGAAAGTGTAAAGACTTTATCTATAAGGCTGTATGATGCAGCATCACTGCGGTGACTGAAAACTAAAACTGCATATGAAGTATTACCATGATGAAGAGATAGCATTGTCAGACAGAAGCAGCTTACAACTATTTGCCCCAATTCGCTCACATTATCAACCCTGACATACTGGCATACCGGAAAGGCTGTGGAGTCTTTGGCTAAATCCACAACATCGGGCTCTTCTTCAAACATGCTGTTCTCAATCATGTTCCTCGGCAGGCTGGCACGCTCTGTAGCACAAAGAGGAAGAGAAATCAGACAGATGCTGCTAAAAAAAAAGGGAAATGATTGAAAGGAGAGAGATGTAACAGAATAAAGATGTAGAATTACAGAGTAGCAGAAGAGACTATCTGGCACAAAGAGCAATGTTGTCACTGAATGCGCTTTCAACACAAAGCCACGTTTCATAAAGTGCTCCCAGAGTTTTTGCAATTTCCCGTTAGAACACCTTCTTCAGTATTTCCTGCTTCTTTTATCTACACAGAACAGGTTTATCAGGTTGTTGAAAGACTAAACTGCAGACATTACAAACCTGGAATAACTTCTTCTTCACGGGGAAAAGAAGTGAAAAAAGTCCCCAAATAGGAAAACGCTAAAGCAAAGACTACTCATCACTAGACCATGTCACATGCAGTTTTTAAAGGCGTGCATTTCCTCAAACTAACCTGCATATGCAGCTTTATGACAAGAGAAGGCCTTGTTTTACAAACTTTAAGTCACTGCCTGGAAGCCAGACTTTCCCCACAGTAATTCCTGAAACAATCAGAGGCATGTTCAACTTCCTAATTCAATAACTAAAGTATTAAAATGCTGAACTGTGCAACTCTGCAGTTTCAGCCCCACAGTCCATTCATGGTTTTACAGCCTAAACAGTTTTCACTTTCCATTTCATGGCTGTAAGTGGAAAGCACAGAAAGACACTGAACACCTAAAGTGTTCACTCAAAAACAACTACAGCAAACAAAGATGAGCTTTAACTCCCAAAGAAAGTCAGCAGACCAGAAATGTCAGAGGTGAATTATTTTGCTCCTTGTGTGCTCAGTACAGTGTTTCTGATATGACAGCGTGGGTCGACACAGTCTCTCTGTCTGGACCACACTGCTGCATGATGAATATCTATAAATAGGTTAGGAGCTAAGCAATGGGCAAAGTGGAAGGTCTACAAGGGTTTATAAGAATAGCAGTGACTAAACACGTTAAACAGATATTTCATATGAGCAAAATGACATTCTCAGAAGAGAGAAGTGGTTATGGTGATGGTTATGATTAAGCAGGATAAATGTAAAACACCCACAGGTCTGTGTGTAAATACACTAAAGCAGTTTATCGGCAAACTGGGGTTTTCCTGTTTATGCAAAACAAGTACAAACCCAACAGCAGACTCACAGAACTACAACTAAATATGTGCCTGTGTTTGGCAGGTGTGTCCCCAAGTAATAAAACACAGAAAACACACTGAAAAATGGCTCACTGTTTAAAGTTTATAGGAAGGGAGAATATGTAAACGTTTTAACATCATTATCTGATGAAAATGTGATTGCGAAATACAAGTTTGGTCTCAGAAAATCACCAAGTCACAATCAAACCTCCTTACATGCACGCAAAGATACACAAAAACAGGAAGTCAAACTACAGTGATTTTGCTGCTGCTGCTACTTTCCTCTGAGCTGTTATAGTGTGTACACAGCCCTCTCTTTTGTTTGCTCTAATAAAACAATGCACGTCCTGGGACCATAACAGAGGTTATAAACAACATGAGCGGCTGGGAGCGTGACTTATCGGCGCTCCACGTCAGGAGAAAACACAGCCGCTATCAAACCAAGCACACTTAAATCGAGCGAACAGTGATGCTGTTACAGATAACTTGAAACGTAACAGGGTGCTGTGTTAACACAACTTCTGTTGTGTTTCACTATCTTTATTTCAGTTAAAATATTTAAGCAGCCCACTGATTGATGCTTATGGGGAAATGAAACTCGTATGCAAATGTAAGTGTCATGTCACGGTAGGACTATCAACAATCAACAAGATCGATTCTGAGAGTCAAATTAAGGAAATTACGCAGCAAAGACAAAGCTGCTTTAATACAGTTTTTAAAAAGTCAATCGCAGCATGTGTCCTCGGGTGAATGTCACTCCCAGCCAAATGTCCCGACAGTTATTAGCTGGCCTGCTGCTGTTAGCTTGCTCTTTTACTGTACCTTCTGCCCGTGTCTACTTACCTGAACTGTTACTGTCAAACAAATCCATGGTAAGATATCTCAAAAGATCTTGTCCCGTCCAAAACAAAAAAATTGGGAAACCTCTGCACTCTCAAAGACGCTAGACAGCCGAGATGATTTTATCGCTGGCAACAACCCACCGCAGGCTCCCTGACACTACACTAGCGGTAGCTAACTACGTAGTAGCTAGCCTGAAACTAGCCAACTTCTGACAATTGTAACCGACTGAAATACATTCAGTTAGCTAACGTTAGCCGCTTTCCATAACTTTATCGCCCATAGCTGTTTATTCAAGTTAAAAAGCGAGTAAGGGGCGGTTGTCGTTAACTAATACACCTTGAGCTAAAAACACATGAACTACTCTTGCTCGCTAAAACGCTCGGCAAACAACAAACACACGAGCAAATGACACTTTTCCTCCTCTCCGATCAGATGTTGACGACCTCCCGTCAAATTACAATACTCACATCTGATTGGATGTTCCCACCGGGAGGCGGGGCCACGTGCACGACGGATGCATGCGCCCCTACCAAAAAAGGTTTTTTGGTTCTCCTGAGAGGACGACGTTCGTGTATATGGTAAATACAGCGTTTTTATATTCTATTTTGGATGTGTATGCATGTTTGTGTAAAGTGGGGGAAATAATTATTCCATTCCCTGTTGACTTCCAAAGAGATGACCAGTGCCTAGATTTTATGATAGTTTCATTTTAATCGCGAGAGACATAATATCAAACTATAATTAAGAAAAACAGATAAAAGTTATAGGTTGATTTTCATGTCATTGAGGGGACTATTTCATCCCAAGCAAAACAAACCCTTCTTGACAAGCACAGCAGTAAGATGTTTTTTGGAGTTGGTCAGCAGGTTTGTTCCCTCTTCTTTAGGGTTCTTGGTTGCTGTTTTTCAGCTCCCTCCACAGATTTTCTGTAGGACTGAGGTCTAGAGACTGTCTAGGCAACAGCATGATCATAATTAGCTTCTTCTTTAGCCACTCCTTTGTGGACTTGGTGGTATGTTTTGTTTTGGTTTTATCATCCACGACCCATCTTTAGTATTCCGGCTTAGGGAAGGAGGTTTTCATCCAGATTTTACAGTGCCGTCCATCAACCCTTCATTGTAGTTAAGTTGTCCTGTACCCTTAGCAGAAATGACCCCAAATCTTCTCTGGATCATTTAGATGTTCACTGGCAAACTTAAGACAGCCTGTACTGTGCCCTCTTGAGCAGGGAGACCTTGCAGGCACTGCAAGATTTCAGTCCATTACAGTGTAGTGTGTTACAGAAAGTGTTCTCTGTGACTGTGGTCCCAACTGCCTTCAGATCATTAACAAGTTCCACGTTTTGGACTATGTGTGTGTTTTTGTTGTTTTAGTATAATAACAACAAATAAAGATTTATGATGGGACAGAACTTAAATAGGAAGTTACAATGATGATTATACTAAACAGTGGCGATGTGGTGGGAATAATAAGCTTATACTTCTTCCTACTCCTTTATTCTCTCCCTTGTTTTTGTTGTCATGCTATTTAAATTGTTTTACTTTCATTTACAGCCTAAACCCTAATGATAGGCATTAAGTATTTATACCAAGACCCTAACATAATATAGGCGTACACAATCTACACTCAAGACATAAAGGATATGTTTCAGTTTATGCAACAAAAACGCAGATACAGGAGGTACAACAAACTCTTTTATTGTCCATGTAGTGAACCGTGTTGGAATCTGGCCATTTGTATAGATGTGGTCAGGGTGAAACTATTACTTACACTGTGGTGGCACTGTTGTGCATTCTTTTTCTCATGTGTGAAAATGTGGGGAAAACAATCTTCATTTAATTGCTTTTTCATGACATGGCTGTAATGTTTTCTTTCCACATGAGGGCATAATAAAAAATCTTGAAAATTTACAAAGTTGATTTCTTTTTATGTTGTTGATATATATAAAAAAATTACAGCTTAAAGCAACCAAGTCATTGCATTTGATTTGAATACTGAGGAGCATAGCTGTGCATTAACAGTTGTGTTTAATAATTTGATTTTTTGTAAGTACTCTTTTAACTGTTCGTGTTTAACTTCAAACCCGTTTGTTTTGATTCTGATGTTTGTGAATGTGTAACAAGGCTTCTGTTTCATTATATGACTCCTTTAGATAACTGGCTTCTGCTCATTGTTCTTGTTCAGGCACATAAAGAATATGGTAAAGCCAGGAACTGTGCTGTGCATTGGAGGGTCAGGAAGAACTCCATTCCTTAAAACATAATTTAACTACTGTTTGCTTTTAATAAGAGTCCGATCTTAGCTATATTTTTCCAGTTTATTTATGTATTTACTAAATTTGACAAACTTGTTTAACTCTTTTCCTCTTTTGGTTTACTGTCATGTGACCTATCTTTCTCAAATTCTGCAGACTTGCCCCTTCTGATGCTGACATTGCTTTTTTCGTTGTTTGTTTTTTACCAGCTTCTCAAATTTTACTTGCGTGTGGCTGATGTCAAAGTCTGTTTGTGTGAGAACAACTGTAGTGAAAAACTAAAAAAAAATATAGTCCCAACTCAGTGTGAATTCTGATTATATTTGTGGCTCCCTAATGACTTCATCACTGGTTGCAGTGAGTAGTCAGACTTTGGTCTGTTGTAGCCGTTGCCACCCCTGGCCACCCATGGGCTCCGCCCCTGATGGTGAAGCATCCATTTATGCTGTGTTTCTTGCCTCTTTGGAATGAATCTCTTTGTTTCACACACACTAAAAATAACACAAAACTTATTCTTATACAAACCATTACCACTTAGCTGCCAGTAATTTTTAGTTCTTGTTTTAATCAACAAATTCCCTGAAATTCACATGTTTTGTATTTACAAGTCTGTCAACCCTTCAGTGATTTCAAGCATATACATTTCTGAATAAAAAACAAATTAAAAAAAAAACTGTGAGATAGTCCCTCTGTGGTATGTTAAAGCCACCACCTTTGTCCCTGCTGTCTTTCACTGCATCTGCTCATTCAGCCAATTTCTCAGCGTCTCCAGGTTCCTCTGAACCCAGCGGACATTTTTCAGTACATTGTCCAGGGCAATCTGAGTAGCTCTCAGCTGAGAAGCCTGTTCTTTGATGGACTCAAAGAATGACTGCACCTGGGGGCAAAAACACAACTATTTAAGTGAAAACAGACAAAAAAGTTCAAAGAAATCTACTCGTTCAGTTATAACTGCAACAAGGCTAGCACATATTAGTTATTTGACCTCTCAGAATATCAATATATCTAAACTTCTTTGTGGAATATAAACCATGTTATTTACCTCAGTGAGTTCTTCTGGAGAGGAAAACTGACTTGTGGTGCCAATGATGATGTTTCTAATGCAAAATGAGCCCAGCTGGAACCTGGAGACCAGAAAGACAACAGACAAGAAGGTCAAGACAAATATATCTGAATATCCAGACTGTGGTGCTTGTATGATATGGTACTTTTAAACACTACAACGCAAATCTAGATCACAAGGCCAGTTTGAGGGGGGAAAAAGATTTCACTGAATATGCTATAGTTAAAAATAGCATTAAAAACTGCATTTATATGGCACGCTTTTAGGACAGTCTCTGTTATACTGACTTCTGAACTAGTGTGTCCCAGTTCTTTTTCACAAAGTCCCATGCAAGGTAATGTCCTTTCGGATTTCTGGCTACCATCAGTATGAGAGTGGACAGATCCTGGGATCGAATCACCTTTCCCTCCAAACCCAGCTCCAGCAGGCTGTAACAAAAACACAAACATGAACACAAAGACTACTAACTAAAATTCAATTTCAGCTTACCATACACTTCAATAAGTAGGCTCAGACTTTGAGGTTACTAATCCATACATGCCTCCATATTTACCACAAGGTGGCAGCATTTCTGCTATATTTTCCAACAACAGCATGAAGACAACATACCCTTCAAGTTTGCTGGTGTCTTTGCTGCTGGCCAAAGCATACAGGATCTTGTGCTTTTGTGCCTCAGAGAGGGAAATCTTGTATGTGTGTAAGAGCGAGGCCCAGCCGTGGTCATCCTGAGCTCCAACTGAATACACAGTCTCTGCCACATCAGTGGGCAGGCTGAAGTAAACACAAACACAGACGTGCATATTAGGGATATGGTGACATATCAGATTATATGAGCTCTCTTAGCACAGGAAAGAGCAGTTGTTTATGTGAATCATATATGTGGTTGCTGACTGTGAATGAGTGTTGAAGTGTAGTTTAGATATACTTGAGGGTTCCGTTGGACTGGAGCCAGTCGCTGAAGTGCTGACGTGCCCGCTTCACACAGGGAGGGTCATCCAGGTGACAAGCCAGTGACAGGACCTCAGTCCTAAGACGGCGCTCTGATACAGTGCCGCTGTCACTCCACGTCTGCTGGTCGATGATGGCACGGAAAAATCGCAAGATGTATGCCTGTAGAAACACAGGACAACAGAAACAACAACTCACATTAAACTAATGCCATAATGCCATAAAAAAAATCAAACTGTGTCCTGCGTTCTTACCCCCAGGTTATGTGTTAAAACTGACTCATCTCTTTTCTCAACCAGATGGTAAAAAGCTTCTAGATATCCCAGTCCTTGGAGGAGAGGCACTGTGTGCGTTTCCAGTAGCAGATAACCGATTAAGTCTAAGGCTTTATTGAGTGGCAGATGACCAGCGCTTTAGAAGAAATAAATATAAAGAGAAGATTATTGTTTTCTATTTTACTTTTAGTAATCAAAGCTGTTTTCTTATACAGAAACCTCTTGCTAGCTCACGTAAACCACAAACAGTTACACACACAAACATATACTTACGTGACCAACTGAAAGGCGTTGTGTATCAAATGAGTTCTGTCTTTGTAGCTCAGAGCAGTGTGGTTTTCCCTCAGCAGTTTAGTCATCACATCCCAGCCACCATCCTCATAATGAACCATGTAATAGCCCGTCATATCAGAGTTTACCTTAACCCAGCTGGCTTCCTCTCCTATATGTATACTATCTGAATAAAACATATACAGTAAAAGTTGGAGCAAAGACCAAGATAATGGCAAAGAAAAGCTTTATTCAATTTTATATTCCCCTCTTACCTGTAGGTGATGTCATCAGGTGTCTGTGGATGGTGCTGGAACTGTCTGTCTTATATGTCAGAGGAATATGCCAAAGGAAACTATACAAAAAAGAAATTTATACTCACAAAAGATACAAATCCTTCATCTTAAACAGAAGTCATGGTAGTAATACATAGAGGAGTTACATGTAGAGTAACATAACAATGTGTTAAATAGTAGAAAATTTTAGAAAGGCATGTGCGTATTTACCCCTTCTGTAAAGTGGACCACTGAGGGTCAGAGGGCAGCACTGTCTTCAGGAATCTGTCCTGTCTAAGCAGCAGACGAGCCCCCTTCCTCGTCACAGTTACCAGAGGGATACCTTTCTGCAGAGTCCACGTGTTCATCATGGCTGTTAGGTTCAAATGTTCCCCAGCAAACAGGTACTGTAGGAGACAGTCCACTGAAATTAACATGCAACCACAATCTTATAAACTATGTGACATTTATATGAGGTAAGCAGCGAAGACGACCCAGTGAGTTTATTTTTAAATGTTTGCTCACTGCATTTTTGGAGGCCTGGCTACTGCTGTAACAGTGTTTCCCTGAGATGAAGTCCTCCTCTGAGCAGGTCTGAAAAACAGAATGAAAGGGATGATTTTATGCTGTCTTTGAATTTTTCTACAATCAGCTGATTTAAATTTGTGTGCAGGATGAGGAACATTTTGGAGTAGGTCTACGGCTTTTGAGCGAGGAGAAATTGACATTACTTTTATTTTTATTCAAAGAAAGGACAAGAGTGCAATGGTGAAATACCAACTGTGTCCAAGACAGAAAGAACTGCTTTATAGTGCTAACAGACCTTCGGCTCTTTGGAACCCAGAGCGATGTTAAAGCCGAATGCATGCTGACCCCAGTCCAGCAGCCAGAGACGGAACTTCCACAGGTAACAAAAACAGTAATGAACAGAAAGGCTTGTAACATTGTAACCTCTGTTGCTACTTGTAAATGTCGCTACAGTAAATTCATCTTGGCATTCGCTTTAAGAACTCTTTCGGCTGGTTTTCAGCTTTGCTTTGGGTTGTCGTTTTTTGTGTTCATTCAGGAAAACTAAAAGAAAGCTCTTGTGTGTATACTCATTAGGATAGGGATTTGTCTTGGTGTGTGGGACTGTAGCCTAAGAATTATATTGCTAACCAGTAATTATGTGACAATGCATTTCAGGTCATTTTACAGAGAAACATGAAAATAATGTAATGTAACGAGTAGTGTAACAAATTACTTTCTTCTGTGAGTAATTAAATAAAGTAACAAAGTAACAAGCAATATTTATTAAATTACTTTTTTGAGTGACAATCCCAACACGGGTTATAATACACTACAGTCATGGTTCTTGTTATATATATATGGGTTTTGTTGTCTCAGTAGGTGCTCAGTCATCCAATGCTTGATAGTCTTTAAGATGAAAGCAATTAGACTTAATTTTCACAAACAGTTGCCTTTATTTCAACTGCTTAAGACTGTGGGTTTTGTTGTCCCTGATCTTGTTCCAGACTCTGTGTGAGTGTTCATGTTTAGTTAGTTTTAATGTTTCATTAGTTATTAGCCTTCTTGGTTAACAACTGTTTTGTTCTGGAAGTTTCACATTTTCTGGATTTACTTCCTATTATTTTTCTGCCATGCCAGACTGTTTCAACCTATTTAGTTGTGTTTAATATCATCACCTGTCAGATTGTTTGTCCTTAATTTTTCTACCTCTTGTTTCTGGTCTTTCTTGAGCTGCTTTTTGATTCCTACCTTGTTTTTTTTTCTAGCCAAGTAGACTTTCTGTATCTCAGCTTTTTTTGTTTATTTTGCCTTCCTTGTAAATTTGGGACCTCTCTCTAGCATATCCTGACATGTATTTCATTTAATTTTTGGATGTGATTGTTATAATGGGATTTTAAATTTGCTTGACATTGATAATCCATTACAGTGTACACTGTGATTGCTTTTTTTGTCTCTTGTTATTTTTGCCTGGAAAGGCAATGCATTCTTTTTTTTTTCAGTCAGTCTGCACTCATTACAGCTTTACCAGGCACAGACAGAACACTGACTGCAGTAAAACAGATTTAATGTTCACTTTGTTTATTACTTTAGCTACTCTAAGCAACTTTAAAGTCTGGGCTAATCGATTTTTGCACCATGAAATAGAAAACCTTAGCTGTTTGGAACGAAAACAAATAACAACAGATCTATAACACTGCTGTTACCAGAAGTTTAAAATGCTTATTTGTAAAACCTACATTTTTATGGGCTACATTAAAAAAAAACTAAAGACTATCATCTGATGGAGTCCCAGCTGTTACAGAAACCATTATAAGGGTAGTGTATTATTAGTCAACAAAAATCTGAGACAGAGTCACGTACTCTGGGTCCCAGTATTCCCTCCTCTCCTCTACTTCATCCTGCCTCTTCTCAGCGATTATGGTTAAGACTACAAATCTTTTTATACTGAAACCTTTAAGCTTGTCTCTGCAACTAGAAAAAAACATACTTTTATATATTGAAATTCTGGATTCTCATCCCAAAATTTCAAGTCAGTAACCCAAAGTTTAAAGTTATTTTCTCAATTCAATTTGGAGTTACTTTCTTAAAAGTTAGTGTTTGTATGTCAAGTGTTGTGTTAACATAACATAACTGTGGATCTGTCACGATCTGCTCTTTCATGATAACGTCAAGATGACAAACTATCATAAAAAGGTGAGTACTTCAGAAATAAAAGGACAAGCAGAAGCTTTCGATGAATATCTGTTCTATCTACCTGTAATCAAACTCTTATGTCGCCTTTTTAGTTTCATGATCTACTAAAATAGTTTGGACCACATATGGGGAAAAAAGCCAAATAATGTAAAATATATCTCTGTCAGGCTGCGTGTTACTTTGACCATCTCTCATAATTTACACAAAAGAAAACGGTGCCTTTTGACACAGTTAGTGTAATTTGGGTTCTTACGTTGGCCAGACTGTCCCACAGATCCTGATTGTGTGCATTTTTGTAGCTGTACTTGCGGAGGTATCGCACGATCCCTCTCTGAAACACTTCATCTGTCAGAAAGTGTCGCAGCATGTGCAGGACACAAGCGCCCTGGTAAGAAAGAGAGAAAAGGTCGGAATAAGTCCTGGAGGCTCAAAGGAGTGTTTACATCAAGCAAATGGAAAAAAAAGGTTTTGAAAAGATTTTCTGTCAAAGAAACATTTTGAAACATGCAAAGACAAAGACATACTTTGTCATAAGAGACTGTGTCAAACATCTCTTTGATCTGAGTGGGGTTCTCTGCTGGGCTAGATATTGGCCGAGAGGAGTTCAATGAATCGTGACCCACAGCTGCAAAGCAGGTGTGCAGCAGATATTCCTCCTGCAAGAGTGAGCACACAATATGAATATTAATCTTCTTTCTCAGGTTTAATATTAATCTGTCAATCAATGATTAAAGCACATACCACTTTGAGGTCCGGGTAAGTGGCTTCGACAGAAATGTACTCCATGTATCTGGCAAATCCTTCATTCAGCCAGATATCGTTCCACCACTCCATGGTCACCAGGTTGCCAAACCACTGCCAGCAAGAATTATAATTTTGACTCTTTCTGTAATAAAGTGATTGCCTGACAGCATTTAAACCTACATGTCATTACTGTATGCATAGACTGTCATACTCCCACCTGATGGGCGAGCTCATGGCCAATGACCATTGTAACCCAGAGTTTATCAGAAACAGAGGATGTGAGGGGGTCGTAGAGAAGACTGGTCTCTCTGTAGGTGGTCAGACCCCAGTTTTCCATAGCACCAGACTGGAAGTCTGGAATGGCTATCAGATCTGAAAGAAGAGCACATGGATCAGGATACTTATAGTTTATATTTTTGGCTTTGTTCTCAAAGCAAAAAATAATAATAATAATTACCTTGTTTGGGTAAAGGATAGCGAATGTTGAAAAACTCCTCATAGAAGTCTAGCATTTTAACAGCAACCTCCAGGGCATAGTGGGTTTGTTGCCACTTCTCTGGGGCTGCATAGATGGAAACCTGCAGTGAAAACACAAGAAACAGGCACTTAGACTGAGAAAGTAAGGAAGAAATGAAGGCATTTCATACGAGACATTATCATGTAGACCACACCTGCACCCCAGAGGATGTTGTTCCAGTGACAGACTTAAAGTCACAAATGACAAACGCCACGAGGTAAGTACTCATCTGTACACTTGGAGCAAACTGGTCCTCAAGCAAGTCACCGCTGACTTCAACTGTTTTGATCTGAAAACCACAAAAACTCAAATGAAGTGCTTTTGTTTTGTTTTGTTTTCATGTGAACATTTGTGACAACTGGCACATATGCAACACTTACTACTGGCATGTTGGACAGAGAAATGTACTCGGGACGTCTCCTAATTCGTACAGAGAAATTGGCTTTGAAGCTTGGCTCATCGAAACAAGGGAATGCCATTCGAGCACTCGTAGGCTCAAAATGAGTTGAAGCCAAGGTTCTAAGAATAGATATTATCAGATTTTTAGAAAAGACACTTGTAGGTATGTGTAAGATAGCTTACAGTCCATGCTGTGGAATAGTACACCTGGTCTCACCTGGTCTCTCCTGTACTGGTTCTGTAGGTGCTCTTATAGAAGCCATAGAAACCTTCTGCAAGTTCTGCTCCAAACTCGATATACAGGAAATACTTCTGCCCACTGCTGAGCACTCTGGGAGAAAAAATGCCTATCTGCTCATGGGAAGGGTTATGAAGAACTGGGAGGACCTGGAACAGAAGGAGATTGATGGGTCTGATGTAGGCCACAATGACAAAAGAGCTGATGTGCATTCACAACTACCTGTTCTGATAGATGAGTGAGGTTCTGGTCTAATATGGTGGCTTTGGAGATCTGAAGACCCTTGCTGTGTAATACGACCCAGTTTGTATTGTTCTGCACATCAATCTGAATCTGCACTGAGCCAGTGAAACTTAGACTTGTGAGGTTGGGGTGCAGGAGGAGGTGATAGTGAAGAGGAATGATGTACCTGAGATAAATTAAGACATTGACAAATATCCATCAGCTTTCTTGTTATTGATTGATTTATTTTAATACAATATTTAAAAGCGAGTGCAGAACTTACTTTGGTAGGCGAAGGCGACTCCAGGGGAAGGACAGGTTATCGATACTCAGAGATGGTTCCCCTGCAGGATGAGCAGGAGGGCTTGAAACCTGTTGTGAACTCTCTGTGGGCTGAGACCCAACCAGAGACGCGCTAAAGAGGGACAGCACCAACAGCCTGGCAGAGACCATTGCAGACTAAATGAATTTCTACAACCTATTAGAAAGATGCCAAACTCTGACGTGACAGGCTGACAGATAGTGTTAATATCACTCTATCATATCCTGAACACAGGGAAAAAATAAGAGGGAGCTGAAGTGACTGTCAGACGATGATATTGAGGAAGCAAAAGCAAGAACAGCAAGCTCTTGGGACTTCTTTCCTTAAACCTGAAAGACACAAATGAAAGATCATGAACACATGAGTCTCTGGGACGAACCCTTTATTCTTTTTCTTATCTGTAGAGGTCTAAGAAAGTCCTCCTTCCAAATATGACAAATAGTTTCAAAGGTGCATGCTGTAAAATTTGGACAAACTTTAATTGATGAATTCTGTGGTTTTTATCTATTTCTACTACCAAAAAAAGATTTTTCAATACTGCAGGACTTAAAGTGACTTCACTTGGAACCCCTGGTCTGATGTTAATTTCTCTTCCTCGCACAGCGAAGCAGCAATTAGAGAAAGGGCTTACAGTAATGGTGTTATACTGAACCACGCTGCTGGATGTTAGGCTACAACATGTCTCGTCCTGAAGGAGAATCCAACATGTGACAAAAAAGCCACATGACTTTCCATGTGGACAAAACAAAATAAGGACACAGCTATAACTGTAAGGTGACAACAGCTGCAGGAGCTGCAGTTCAAATCGGGTTACCGAGACATTAGTTGTGCTGTACCATAGTGAAAAGGTAAGGCTGCTTGCTGCAACCTCTGAGCTCACCAGAAATGCACCAGACGGTGGAAGAGCGTTTAAATGTTGGAGTGTGCTAAAAAAGCCCCGTCTAAAGTCTGCTTCAGATGTAAAGTTTTAAAGAAATGTCAAAATGCGTTACCTCAGTCATTTTAGCTTCATCATGCTTCCTTTAAGGCCCTGCTGTAACTTTCACTTTCCCTTTTAAGTTTCCACCCACTAGTGATGACACAAAACTCTTTGTGTGCGTGTGTGCATGCATATGTGTGTGTGCGTGCGTATCATGTGTGTGTGTGTGTGTGTGTGTGTGTGTGTGTGTGTGTGTGTGTGTGTGTGCAGGTGTAACCTACAAGAGTTTTGTCTAATGTTCTGGGTTTGGTGATATTATCAGTTTCTCACCTCAGATCTAACAGCTGCGAGCAGGTGTGTCTCTCCAGTTACTGCAGCTACTCTCTGCTGCTGTCCAAAATACTCTGTCCCGTTCTCTGTCCTGTCCTCCGTTTTGTCCTCTGTTTTGTCCTTTCTCTGTAAATGCAGATAGTGCTTTACATATCCAAAGCTCACACAGTCCTCCTGTCTCTTTCTCTCTGTCCCTGTGTCTGTGTGTGCATGTGTTTGGGTTTTGTGCAGGCATTTGGGTGGGGGCAAAGGGGTTCCATTGTTAGTATAAGGTCACAACAATGAGACATGTGAGTCCCCCACAATGCAATGCTCCTGCCAAAGCCAAATGGCATGCCCCCATTTAGCACACACATGCACAAGCCACACAAACACATACACTAACGCACAGAACGATCAGTAATCACAAAAGTCACTCTAACTGAAGCTGACATGACTGAGCCATCCAGGGGTCTCTTTTACCTTCCTATCATCTATTTGTGGACAGGTAAGAAGTTTAAATATATTTTAAAATATATCTTTTGAATCAATATGAAAGAATAATTAGTCTTAAATGATCACATGAATCATAAATGTCCACAACACTGACTTTAAAGAAGGATTTCTAGGAGTTTGGTTTTAAGAGCTCTCCTCTGTAACTGTTGTAAGTCAATAAAAGTTAGTTTAATTATTCACACAGAAAATAGCAGGTAGGAAATATCCTTCATCTCTGGTGGCATACATTAATTTTAGCTCCTGGAGTTACTACATCAAATTCAGAAATACATGTAGTACATATAAACATATCACCACTTTGATTATAAAACATATATGTGTGATAAGAGCTCAGCAACGAGAATAATTCATCACTGCAAAGATTCGCACACAACTTACCTCTGTTTTTGATTTTGATTTTTATTTGATCTTCTGTGCTCCACCTGAATCAGGAGGGGTAGAGGGCGATGTGCTGGCTTCACTGGCACCTCCAGTTCACCTGTCAGGGGAGAGGCTTGGTTGGACCCTGCTGGTGTGCATTGTGAATGACTTCAGGAGAGGGCACTTGGAGGTCGGCTGGAGCTCAGCGTCAGAGGGTCACATGCCCACCACGCCATACAGCATCGCTTTAACCAGGAAGCACCATGTCCCCAATGTGGTGGCTGTTATCACTGTGACAACCAGAGACTGGCCATCATACAGTTGCTCAGTAAGTCGCAAGAGACACTCAAAAAGCAAGAGGAGACGCCGCATCACCTCATCAGGTAAAGATGAGTTCATGTGACCATATCTGTAAATTTGGAGCTGGAATTTCACATTTTATCTTTTCAGATCATCAAGACAAACTGTGCCATGAAGAAGAAAAAATTAAAGGTAATTTGTTGTTGCTCAAAAATGAAAAAAAAAAAAAAAGAAATCAATAAATTGACACACGAGGATATCTTATACTGGTCTGCATGGTTTGCTCTCAGGCATTGATGTGTGGACAAACACAGTGGTTATCCTAGTTATGAGGCTGCTTCTCATGAAGATCCTCGCCTTTGACACTCTGATGACCATTTATGTTGTTATTAAGTGGTAAGTACCATCATGCAGTACACAGATGTACCTTTGCATGCAGGCATGTCATTGATTATTATACGTCTGTAAATCTTCTTGTATTTCTATGAGTGTAATTCATTTGATTTTATTTAATTATGTAAGTCTGAACGGAGTATTTGACTTTTCAGATCGATGGAAATGGGTTTCTCATGCAACATATGACCTTGACAAGGAAACTAACCTAGAGAGGATAACTGTTTCTGGTCTGAAGTCTTCATAGAGGAGTTTTCTTCACTGGAAGATAATGAGTATGTTCCCACTCATGTGGTTGATTTTAAGGATATGGTTTGACGGATTAAACGGGAAATGATCCATTGCCAGGATGACAGGAGTATGCTGTAACGCTTAAAGACGCGCCTTTTTCAGCCTTTTCACAGAGACATCCAGGTGTCGCTGCCTTTGGCAGTTGAAAACAGATCGTGTTTGTGAGGCCAAACCTGTTATCTGATCAAAAGCTAACCACAGACAGATGGCTTAATGCTTCTGTGGGAAGGTGTGTGTGTACAGTCTCGCTCTTATTTAACTCTAAACTCCTGTGGGTGAATTTCAGCTCAAAGTTTGTTCATTTTTTTTGTTTGTTTGTTTACTCATTAATACTGTTTTACTTTATTAGTATGTTCATTTTTCTTTTTATATTCCTGTGAATGTAAAATTAATAGACAGTAAAATCGAACTGTGTTGACTTTCATGTTTGTTCGCTTTTT